>NC_083466.1:10852287-11209787 GCF_030014155.1 Tachysurus vachellii | reverse complement strand
GATAGATAGATAGATATGTAAACATATGTACAGCATGTAATATATATTACAGTACACAGTGAAATGAGACATTTCTCCAGGATCATGGTGCTACATAAAACAAACACAGAGCTATAAGGACAGGAAGTAAGTCTTAGCCAAATAAAGTGCAACTGTGCGACCTGGTGCAAACAGTGCAAGACAAGACAGACAAGACAGTCAAGACAGTGCAGGACAAAAGACAGTGCAGACAAAAAGTTACAAGACAATACACAAAAGACAATAAACAGAAACAGCACCAACCAGTGTAAATACTGTATGTTCAAACAATATTGCATGTGCAGAAATACTAGAATGAACACAGTGTTATAGTAGCATGTAATATATATATAATGTGTGTGTGTGTGTGTATATGTAAACATATGTACAGTGAATAAATATAAAGGATAGAGCAGTGCAGAGATGTGTGGACATTGTTGAAAAGTACAAGTAAGGCTATGTGTCTCTTGTCCCTGGTTCAGGTTCATCATACTTACATTTATTTTTACTTTCAGCTTTTCCACAATTTCTTTTTTTTTTTTTTTTTTTCATTTTATTTATTTCCTTTTCTTTTTTTTAATTCTCTCTCACTTTCATTTCCTTTACTTTTCTAATCAACACTCATATCATAACCTATGCATGTTATAAGCATCATAAATCTGACTAATGAACCATCTAAATTTCCATCTGAATAATGGGTCATGAGTAGAAATGAACTTCTAATGCTGCTCTTAAATACAGTAGTTATCTAGACACTGTGAGCACACATTGCAGTAGCTGCAATGCTTTTGTCTGTAGGATTTCTAAGAGGACTATTAAGCTATACAATTTCTTACAATGTGTACATTATAGTACTAATCTGTTTCAGGTTATCGGTTAACCAAATATTCAGATTAAATTGACCTTTTTTGTTTGTGGTAGATAAATTCTAAGGTACATGCCAGTAACTAAAGCCAGAAACCGAGGCAGAGACTTGTAGTCCTACACTGTAAATATTTCAATGCAGTCTTGGCTTTAATTGGAATTTTAAAGTTACTTCAGTCAACAACAGGTCACTCATTACTGATCAATTCGTAGCAACACAAAAACAAATGTGCGAATGGTGTATGGTGATCATTACAAGTTATGCAAAAAATGTTTTTGTTTGTTTAGTTGCAGGTTTTGCTCTTGGATGGTACTTTTGGAAGAACCGGAACTATACAAATAAAATCTAATGCTACCCCGCTGCAAAGAAAGCATTTGGTTGACGAGGGACACCTTCTTCCTGTGATGATATTATGTACATCATTACACTGTGGTGAGGTAGGAGGGAACAAACAGTAGGTATGTCTAAGACAACGACCTTGATGAGGCACCGATACCGGCCTGTGTCGGAATTTGATGAAGTCACTTTGGCCTCTAAACGGGAATACTGGCGGACTAAGAAAAGGGAGCAGAGAGCAAGGCTGTCCAAGGTCAAGAAAGAGGTTAAAGCTCCAAACACAGAAAATTGTAAACCTGTGTGTACAGATGGACATGTTTCACAAAAATCTCATTGTGAATTTAGTCCTATTTTGGTTAATAGGGACAGTTCATACCAAACAAGTGTTGCACAAAATCAGACCAAGGGTGTGGTGATTTGCAAAGAGGAGATGAAAAGCTTGACCACTGAAGAATCAAACATGGATCCCTCCATGGTCGAACGTAATGGGGCACCACTCACCAAGGGATTACCAGTGCCTGCAGCATGCATACAAGTACACTCAAACAGCATAACACCTCGACAGACACGGACCAGATCTTCAGCCTTTAAGGGTAACCTCTCAAGCATTCCTCAGACAAGTGCTGTATCCCAGCTAGCATTAAAGTGCAGTAAAGAAGCTCCTGAAATTAAATGCTCTGTAACACACAAGTCCTTGGCATTTGTGGAAGGTAAGTTTGATAAAGACCAGCGCATGCTAGCAAGAAGTGGTACAAATACAAATAGAAATGCTGGTGCCGATGTCGTGGTCCGCAGCATGGGTGTGTACAATACTGCAGAAGTGTCCATGACTGAAGAGGAGAAGGCTGCTAAGCGTAGAGAGAACTGGCGTATCAAAAAACGAGAGCAAAGGGCAAAATTTGCTGAGAAGCGGAAGATGGACCGAGAGAAGCTGCAATGTTTTGAGAAAGGACATCAGGAAACAGGGAAGATTTCCTGTGCTGCCCCAGCACATTCATTATCCCCTGCGAACACAATGGCTTTGAGTGGAGCTAAGCAACGTAACTCTGTGATCTCTGTTGACTCAAGACTGAGTACTGGAAAACCAGTACATTATGGAGTCGGAGTGGAAAGAGATAAATTATCATCCAGAAGACCCTATACACCACAATCAGTGGCTTTAAAACTAGCTGAAAGGCAAAGGTTACTAGCCAAAAACCTGTCCTCTGTTTCAGTTTATAGCACTCATCAATTTCAGAATTCAAAACAAAATCATATGGCCATATCTACAAGGGTTTCTACGCGGCCCTCAAGATCTATCAAAGCTATTTGGCAATCCAGAATGCCACAACAGAAGTTTGTCCGAATACAAAGGAGGCAAGGTTTACCACAGGGGATCGAGACAGCCGAGGAGCGACTTGCCAGGCAAAGGGAGTATTGGCGTATCAAAAAGCGTGAGCAAAGAGAAAAGCATTCTTTGGCATCGAAAGGCCGTTTGAAGGACCTGAATTCATTTAACTACCGTGCAAAACACTACCAGATCATAATGGAGCAAATGCGAAAGACACCAACAGGCCTTCAGAAAGTACCACAATCAAACAAAAACACACTCCGCAACACCTCAAATCCTATTATCAAAGACACTACAGCAGAGAAAGGTCCACCTGCTGTAGGCTGCAGTTTATCACCTGTGAAATCCTCAGAGTCATCTGGACCTCCTATGCTACAAAAATTAATTGGGACTAGCACCAGACCAGTTCTACATAGCATTCCAAATAACACCGATTTATCAGTAAATCGAAAAAAAACTCAAAGGTCAACTGTTCAGAACATTACTGCCTGTGATCCTGTGATTGAACAAGCCAGTAATATAGAACAAGCCAATGGTACAGAAGATGCTAAGATTCTTACAACCTCAACAGAGGCCACCCAAACTGAAACGCTGTTTGCAGAGAGTAGGATGACTATTAAAAGCGAGTTGACGAGCTGTGATTTTTGTTCAGTTGATACCCCAGTTTTGATTTCAACAGCATGTGATACAACCAAACAAGAACCCATTTATCCCTCAATAGCCATGGCATGTTTCCTCACAGAACAAAATCAGACTATGAATATTAAAGAGATCAATTCTGCGCCTTCCTTTCCTGAGAACAGTGCTGAGGCAGAGCCTTGCTCAAATAGTGACAACCAGTCCACTACTCTCTTGGTGGTGGCATCTATGAAAAAGCTCCTAGAAGAATCTCTGAGCTCGGTCGGTGACAGTAATCGTGCATCTATAGACAATGGTGATCTTTTACCTTGTAAAACTGAAGATAAATCCCTTTTTCAGGAGGATAATGAAATGGACAGAAAGGCTGACCTTACAGAACCTCAGGAATTCTCCACAGACACTTGCTCTTCTTCTGTAGTGGTCAAACAGAGTCCATCTCCTTGTCATTCTCCTCTGCAGGCACATGACATTTCTTCAGATGGTACTGTTCTTTCTTCCCAAGACTCCTCACTTAACCTGCCTTGTACTCTCACTTGCTTCGATAAAGGTCCAGGAGATGAAAGATGTGAACTGCCTATGGCTACATATGTGACCCGCTCAATGCATAGTGGCAAAATTTCAGGACCCCAGCGAAATTTTCCTTCTAAGGCACATGGAGGTCAGCAGCAGAATGAGAACAGTGAGCTGCAGAAAAAGAGAGAATATTGGCGAGTAATGAAAAGGCAACAGAGAGCAAGGAAGGCCAAAGAGATAGAGAGACGAAAAGATGCTCTGCATCTTCCTCAGGTATGAAGTCTTACTTCAGTTATGTGCATACTGAAGATATCCTTTAATTCCTTTCATTTATCATTAATTGTGAATGCATATGAGTTGTGTAACAAAATCATGTTTTTTTTTTTTTTTGTTTGTTTTTTTTACTGTCTTGTTTTATTTTTCATTGACTTCAGAGGAAATGTGGCAGCTCTCAAGTGATTCACCTGCCTGTGGCTCAACAGCCGAGTCGCACAAACCTCAACCATCCTGTTGTTCTTCCCAGTGTCACTTCACGTCCCACCTGGCCTGTGTTAAGTCCCACTGCATCATCTAATCAACAGCCATCAAATGAGGCAAGGCAGCTATTGTTTGAAGGACAGAAGGGTAAGACTACATCATCAGAGGCGTCTCAGGTGAACAAATGGCAGCTACAGGTTCAGGGAAATGTTCATACTTCAGCCACCAGACCAGGTACTGTGACTTCCATCCCGATGAATCACGTAAAGCTGTCAGAGCCTCCAATACAGGCTAGAGGGTCCTCGGTGACCAAATTCAAAAGTCATCAAAGCCAATTAAAGATTACTCCAAATCAGGAGTTTGATCCTGACGATGCTATACAAAGGAAGAGGATGCATTGGAGAATAAAGAAGCAGGAGCAGAGAGCTCGGAAGGCGGCACGGGAGAAAGAGCTCCATACAACACTCAACCAACAGAGACACGGCTGGTCAAACAACATTACACACGTAGTTCCAAAGTAAGTAGATGTGTGTAGATGTGTGAAGTGCTGTTGTGTCAACAACCTAACATTTATTTATATGGATTCAGTTCCTTTAAGTAAATCTATGCTTCTAAGTCACATTATTTCTAGTTCATAAAAATACAATGAAAATGCTGACATTATATCTAGTTTCATATAAGCATCTCAAGTCATATGGTTATGCAACATACACTGTCTATAAAACAGTTTTATCTCTTCATTTTGGTAAAAAAAACAATATGGAGTCATTGAGTTCTACACTGTTTAAAGAGAAAAAATGGGGGGGGGGGGGGACAAACTGTCCTCCACAACACAAAAGTTGAGTCAGAAATAATTTACAGATTATGGTCAAAAAACATGGTGGTCAAAAAGTGCCAGATCTTTGTCAGTATAGTAATTCTGGATGTTTCTCCAGAAAACTCTTAGTAGAAACGAATAGGGAAGTTTCTGCTTCTCTTTAGCTGCCAATTCAAAGTATGATTTTTAACTTCCTTGTTGACATTTAGTATATTTTTGGATGCGAGTTGTGAAAAGAACAGGATGAGTGTAACCATGGTTAAAAAAAAGTGTCGGATCGAGAGTACTTGTGTGACAGAATATAGTCAAATAAACCCAGGGTTTCTTTCATTTACATGACATACTACTGCAATGGCTCTTATCGATTTTCTCGTTCCTCAACTTCAAAATGGCTTTTATTTCTCCCATACACACCCATCTAATCATCATGTTGGTTCATCAGATGTGGTGTTCACAGGAGAACCAGTAATAGACCTTTATAGCATTTAGTGGTTTAATCAATCTAACAGTATAATATGGGCAACAAGAAACACGTGTTCCAGTATGTCTGAGCATGTAAAAAAAATTGGGTTGTTTCAAACAAAATGTACTATGTTCTAAGTTATTTAACACATCTAGATGGAAAATCAGGAAATAAATACTGAAATGCTGATCACATTCATCTTTTGAAAACCAAAAACCCAAAAAGGTGACAGCAAATACAAAAGAACCAGCCTTGTCATTTGAAATGTCTTCTGATGGGACTGTATATTAATGCTATTATTAGATGGTGCAAGTTTGGTGTGTGATAAAGCTTTTTTTTTTTTTCTTCTTTTCTTTGCAGCATGCCACGAGTTAGTCTGGACGACTGTATGCCTGAAGATTGTCAGACAACAAGAGTGAAAGGTATAGCATTCCTTAAGCTGAAGCCTTTTATAAAGAAAGTGTCAAATTTGGGTACCATCTTAAGTTATTTAACAAGTATTTTCACCTTTTTATTGTTCATGTAAACATTTTAAAATGAAAACCTTTATTAGTCTGAAATGTCATGGTTAAATACAACTTCTGATTTAAATTTTTTTTTTTTTTAAAGCTTGAAAACCTTTTATGGTCTAATAGAGCTACCGCCAGTCTAATCTAATCTGCCATTCATTGACCTTGCATAGTTTTTATGAAGTTTTGATGATTTGGTCAATCTCTGTGATTGGTGGAGCACTCTGAGGAAGCATTGTTTAGCAATTATATCTCTTTGCAGAAGAAGCAGAAGTATGTTATATTCCTGATGAAGATTGTTCAGATCATCCCTTGTCCGAAAACAAGTGGAGAAGCATTTACCTCATGGATTACGATCCAGTAAACCAACTGCTGGTGTGCATGGTGTGTGGGGAACAGCAGTATACATTTAGTGTAGAGGAAGTGAAAGCTCATATAGAGGAAACCCACCCTAGCAGTCTGTCATTGGAGGAGGCGGAGCGACAAAACATCCTCGAGGCTTGGGATGAACAAGTGGCAGTGAGAGAGCGTTTCTTCACCAACCAGCTGTGGCAGAACAGCAGTGTCCTCAAAGGTAATGGAATGTATTGATCGCTCACTTTTTTTTTTTTTTTTTTTGTGTAATTTGTACCAATAATAATTTGTACCAGTCACATAACAATGCTGGTTTTCTTGTTTTCAGAACAGAGCTCAGGGCACATGGCTGAGGTCGAAGTGATTCTGGGCCAAGATGATAAAGCAGATCAGTCTAAAAGACGGTAGTGTGAGCAATGACATTCTCCAAAAGAAAGTTAAAATCCACTGGTTTCAAGACTTTGCGAGGCGTACTCTGACAGAGCATATTAAAGCTCTTTTTTTTTTTTTTCTTTGGCAAACACGCAACCCATGGTGATCCATCTGGATTGTACCACATTGCTGTATTGCAGACTTTTTTATAAATGCGTGCAAATGATTTCAATTTTATACATTTATGTTTACAATACATTCATCTATGTGCATTCATGTATTCATCATTAACCGCCATAGCTGTTTGCATTCTCGATCTTTCACAATCTGAGGAATCGCATTTGAGATACTGTAGACCTTCTGGGGAAAAAATTGACTTGACCTGTTCTTTGACATGCTGTTTCATTCACCTGGTGCTTATTACTTTCTCTAAGCATTGCCTTCCTTTTAAAGATGTTACTATTTAATACTATACTTATAAGCACATGTTAAGTTACATAGTGATCTCACTGAAACGTTCATGTTAATGATGTTTAAGTGTACATTTGCTACACATACAGCAATTTTTTTTTCTGTTTTAATAAAGTTTTTATCCTTCTGGGAAAAGAATAAAGCAAGGTTTTCATTTTACTATCTGTAACTTTTGTATGTCATCAGCAAACAACTGCCATCATAAGGTAGTGAAAGGATATTAAAGTCTTACGAAGTCTTGGGTGCTTCTAGACAACATAAAGGCTTTAAATATACTTTGAGGTGAAGGGAATAAGACTGAAGATGAGAAAAGCTGATTTTATTATTACTCAAAAGCTCTACAGCAGGTTTAGTGGCTTTATGTTAAATGTTTAACAAGCTTCATTTCGTTGAAATTTTACTCGACCACTTCGAGTTCCATTTCTGTCCACCAACCTGATGGCACAGACACATCAAAACCGGACATATGGAGACCGGAAAATGTAGCCTCTCTGATGAATCATAATGTGTATGGAGTCACGAAGTGTCCATGGACACAACCTCACTTGTCAGCACTCCTGTTGGATATAGTGTGATAATGTGGAGAATGTATTCATGGCTAAAACATTTAAAAAGGTAAAGGATGGCAATGACTGAGTAATGGGAACGAGAATTTTCCATCTTAATCTGTAGGAAATAAATGTATATTAGGTTTAGAAATTCTTAGTATATTGAAGAAAAATAAAGACATTTTACAAAGATTTAAATTACTTAATATATATATATATATATATATATATATATATACACGTGTATATATATATATATATACACACGTGTATATATATATATATATATATACACGTGTATATATATATATATATACACACGTGTGTATATATATATATATATACACGTGTATATATATACATGTATATATATATATATATATATATATATATATATATATATATATACACGTATATATATATACGTGTATATATATATATATATATATATATATATATATATATATATATATATATATATATATATATATATACATACACTGTTCAAATACCATTGTGATATGGATGGAGATTTTATATATATATATCACAATGGTATTTGAACAGTAAGCTGCTTTACAACAATCTTCTTTCAGTAATACAGCTTTGAAATGATTTTTATATTCTCAGTGTCTCACATCTGTTGTTAATCATCCATAGCCAGAACCAATTTCAGCACATTTAACTTTCATTTAATTTTGCATCAGACTGCACACTATTCTTAGATCTGCAGAACTCAAAGTAACTCAATGAGAAACATAAATTTCTCAGAAATCTCTTGTTCAGTGCTCGACCTTGTGTTTAAAGTGGTGGACAAAACTGTTAAGAGAATTCAATGAGATGCTCAGTCTACTGGGTAACAATCCATTAGTGGTTTGTCATTCAGAAACTTGTCCACCAAAGTTCATGTTTCCACCAAAGACAACCATAAACAGAAAAGCTGTATAAATAGTTTATTTATTGCATTAATAGGTTTTAGCAAACTCGCACAAACACCATTATGCAATTACATGCAGTATGATCAGTCCATTTCAAATGCTCTGCTGACGAAATCTTTAGGCCAGTCTCAGTCAAATATACTTTTAAAAAATCTTCAATTTTTTTTAAACTAAGTTTATCAGAATTTACCTAAAGGACAAACAAGAGCCCAAGGCTGTTGTCTAGGTCTTAACTAATTTCCAGGAACACCCCTTACTGGGTACTGCCCAGTCACTGCTTCATACCCTGTGAGTGCAATACTTCCTCCTCTACGATGTGCTCCTCTTCAGTTCCTGGGCTCTGATTTTGTCTGGAATCATGGTGAATATCTTCAACTTTCTGCAGTTTTCTGAATCCAGAATCCAGACGAAACACAGTGGGAACCTTCCCTAAGATTGGGTTGTTCTCCTGCAATCCACTGATCCACTGTGCTAGCGTAGCCTGGTCACCTTGTGCCGTCATGCACATGGCGTAGACCGCCCCTTCCACAACTGAACAAATGAAATCAAATAGTACTTACCTCAGTGTCTATGATTCTTTTATTCACTTAAGAATATTCTACTAAACACAGTGGGGTTAAGAGCATTCTTAAGTGTATGTAAGTGTACATTCACTGAGCACATTTTCAGGAACTACTGTACACTTTCTCATTCATGCAATAATCTAAAGCCAGCAGCTTTGGGTAATGTTCACATCAAACACCAAAAGGAAAACATGTGGTATGATTGTTGGTGCAAGACAGGCTGGTATTTCTCTAACTGCCAATCTCCTTGGGCTTTCATTCCCAACAGTCAATAAAATTTTCCACAAAATGGTGCAATAATTTGAAAAAATCCAACGAAAAGCAGTTCTGAAGACTGAAACGCCTTATTAATGAAAGAGAGCAACCATGAAAGGACAGATAGAGACACTATTACTGTTCAACTGTGGTGGGCAGAAAATTATCTCAAGAATGCATAACACTCACTCACTCACTTTCTACCGCTTATCCGAACTACCTCGGGTCACGGGGAGCCTGTGCCTATCTCAGGCGTCATTGGGCATCAAGGCAGGATACACCCTGGACGGAGTGCCAACCCATCACAGGGCACACACACACTCTCATTCACTCACACACTACGGACAATTTTCCAGAGATGCCAATCAACCTACCATGCATGTCTTTGGACCTGGGGAGGAAACCGGAGTACCCGGAGGAAACCCCCGAGGCACAGGGAGAACATGCAAACTCCACACACACAAGGCGGAGGCGGGAATCGAACCCCCAACCCTGGAGGTGTGAGGCGAACGTGCTAACCACTAAGCCACCGTGCCCCCCAAATGCATAACACATCAAACCATAATGTGGATGGGTTACAACAGCAGAAGACCACGCTGAGTTCCACTTCTTTCAGCCAAGAACAAATAGCTAAGTCTGCAGAAAGAACAGACTCACAGGTAATTGAAAAACGCAGTCTTTCTGCTGAAGCACACAGACGGTAGGGTCAACGAATACAATCTGCCTTGTTTCAACAGTCCTGGTGGAGGTGGTGTGATGGGGTGGGGAATGTTTTCTTAGCACACTTTGGGTCTCTTAAAATGAATCATCATTTGAATGACAGAGCATATGTGTGTATCATTGACTATGTGAATCCCTTCATGGCCTTAATTTATTCATCTTCTAATGTCTACTTCTAGCATGATAATGCAGCAAAAGTCAGGTTTCGTGAACACGACATGAACGTCTTCGGTGTTGTTTCCAGTCACCGGATCTGAATACAGTTGTCAAATCTGCAAGAATTGTGGATTGCAATTATGAAAACATTCTCAAAGGAATGTTTCCTTCGTGATGTGGAATCCATGCTATGAGGAAACGATGCTCTTCTGAGAGCAAAGAGAGGCTACGTATTATTAATACAGTGTTCCTATTAAAGTGCTCAGTGAAGGTATTTGTTATATTAAACTACGATTACAAATAAAGCCTCATGTTCTACGGCAGAATGTAGATGCATTCACTTTAGAACCTACGGGACACTTTATGCTTTTTGTGCATGCTCACCATCATCCACATCAAAGCTGTCATCATCTCCCAAGTCTCTCTGAAGGTCAAGGTCAATATACTGGGGATAGAAAAGGCTCTGCTCTGGACCAAGCATCTCAGGATCGAGCGCCTCCTCTATCTACATAGGTAAAAAAAAAAAAGTAATAGCAATTATACTACAACATTGTGATTGGTCATAAGGTTCTCATTAATGTTCTATAACAGTGTGACACAGTGAGCAGACAGAAGTCACAGGTTTATATCATCAGCCCTGTTTTAATGTTTCTTACTGCACCTAATCCTAATAATAAAACCCAGTAATAAAGATATTAAAGAGTAAACCCTCAAACTGTTGACATGATAAAGCTTTCAGTGAAGAGATGTATTAAGTATTTACAGAACTCGAGTCTCTGCAATTATAAATGTCCCTAATAGACAAAGCATATGTAATTCTCACACAATATTTATTCATACAGTACCTGCTCCTCAGGGGGGACAGAGTCGGCTCTGAGCAGATAATAATGTACACAGGTCTTCCTGAGCCACAAAGGAAATGGGCCTTCCACAAACACCGGTCTGTCGGAGTTGTGCTTGGCAAGAAGAGAGCGCTGCTCTGGACTCTGGATGCCTGTAATGATGGCAGAGACCATAAGGATATACTGGGAATTTATATTCTCTTACATTAAACAACAAATCCGTTGCTGAGGATTTACTGTATGTTTCATTTAATATTATTAATAATTATTTTTTTATACTTCTCTGTTGGTCAGACCGGCTCTTTACCCGTCTTTGTAGAATTTAGCTCTATTTAGATCAACCGAATCTATGAATACTTCTGAAAGCAACTTTATTATTAAAGTTGGCCAAAAGTCCACTTTTTGTCTTTTTTCTTTTTGGTTGTTTCCTAGAACACAGCCACAGCAACATTCGGTGAGTTTCCCAGCCTTCCGACACATCAGGAACCAACAGCAGTTAAACGGCATATGACTCGTTTTGTATTTATTATTTACGATATATATGTATCGTGTTGTATCATTGCTGCATCTTGGTTTTGTGGATTTTTGCTTGACGTATCAAAGCAGGTATGTCTATTTTGGTGCTAAACAATGGCGTTTTCTTTTAAGAGAAATAAGGCCCGATGCACGAGTTCCATACCGACGATGTGCGGGTGTGAGATCTCCTCTCCTGCCTCTGTAATGTGTGTGGAAGGAAGCTGTAGGAGGACAGAGCAGATGATGGAAAGTGAGCAGTTAAAGAGTCACATTCGCCTCAACAAAGCAGGAAAACCAGTTTTCCAGTTATCTTCCCATGTAGTACGTTCAGCTGTAATGTTCCCTTTCCCTTTAACTTTTCCAAAATAGTTTCTTTCTTCTTGGTATTTTTTATGACTTAAATCATATCATTTAAACACTACAATGCTAACTCAAGGTGTTAAATTCTTGATACGTGCTCGTAGCAAACATGCTGGAATACTAACAGCCTGGCAGCTAATGGTGTTTACCTGATAAACTGTAATTTTAGCATCCAGGTCATTAGCGATGCGGGTGAGGCTGAAACGGGCAAGGTCCACTGGGTCTTGCGGGAGCTCGTGAGGCACTGGGAATGGATTCAGATTCTTAAATTTGGGAAACCAGTACATGATCCGCTGGTACTTCCTCATAGGGTGGCTCTTCTCGCCAAAGATCTGAACCAGAAGGACTTTAGTTTCCATGTTAGGCATAATGCCTGCAATTAAACACGAGAGAAATAAATGTCGGACATTGTTGAATGAAAGCAGACTAGTCAAACACATAACACATCATAATTGTGTTACATTTTAACTTCATTATGCAGCAAGTCAATGTTTTTCTTTTATATAGTTATGGAACTGTGATGAAATAATTCCACCCGTTTTCTGCAGCACTTATCCTATATGGGGTTGTGAGGAACCTGGAGTCCAACACACACACACACACACACACACACACACGTCCTATCAAAGTTTTTCTTGTGAAGTGTTCTCTAGCATTATAGGCTCTACATTCACTCTACCCCTGAGCAGAATAATTTAGTAACAGAAGATAAATGTAGGAATGAATAAAAAGACAAGATCCAGACAGAACACTGTGTTGCAATGAAAGAAAAAAAACAAAGAGATACTCATAACATTTATGATGACAGAAATATACAGTTGTGCTCAAAGGTTTGCATACCTTGGGGAAATTTGCAAGATGTTTACTATTTTTTAAAGAAAACCTGAGTGAGAAGAATGGCAGATTGTCTGCCAGGAATTTCTGATAACATGCTGCATTCATCTTGCCATCAATTTTTACTAACTACCCTGTGCCACTGGAGCTCACACAGCCCCAAAACATAAGAGATCCACCACCATGCTTTAGAGTGGGGATGGTGTAGGCCTTGTTGACTACTGTCCAAACTTAGCGTTGTGAATAAAAAGTTCAATTTTGGTCTCATCACTCCAAATTGCTGCTCCAGAAGCTATGAGGCTTGTCTAGGTTCTCTCTGGCGTACTGAAGGCGGGCCTTTTTGTGGCATGGTAACGACTTTCTCCTGGCAAATCGACCATGCAGGTCATCTGCGTTCAAATACCTCCTTATTGTGCTCCTTGAAACCCTACCACTTTATTCCAGAGCAGCCTGTATTCCTCTCGAAGCTGTTTGTGGGTTTTTCATTGCGTCCCAGACAATTCTTCTGGCAGTAGTGTGTAAAATATTTCTTGGTCTATCTGACTGTGGCTTAATATCAACAGAACCTGTTATTTTCCATTAGAGTTTGAACAGCCCTGACTGGCATTTTCAAGTGTTGAGATCTTTTTATATCCTTTTCCTGCTTTATAAGTTCAACCTTATTATGCAGGTCCATCGGCAGTTCTTTTGTCCTCCCCATGGTGCAGTATCCAGCCAAGTCAGTGCATCACCTCATGAACTGAGAAACTCACTGAATATTTATACAGACACTAATATATAATGATTCTGATTCCAATAACAATGAGTCACAGGTGTGGAAACTTCACTTATAGTCATTTAAACCTCTGTGTGTCAACCTGTGTGTTTATAATGTATCAGGGTTGTTCTGTTTTAAAAAGGAGTCAAATAATTATGTGATAATTTATGACTTCACATGATCACTATCATTAAATAAGAAAAAAATATTTTGCATTATCAGTCATATTTTTCTAATAAATGGCAATGATTAACAATTTCTTTTGAGCACAACTGTATGTTAGTGTGTGTCTGAGTGTGCAGACTTGCCTGGGGCCAAGTGTATATCGTTTTGGTTTAAATAAAAGGCCAACACACACCCACCATAATTTTCCATCTGCTCCAGCACCTGTACACCACACTCCTGTTGCCTGGGGTAGTGATTGAATGTCCTCTGTATAAAGTTTTGTGGCACAAACACTTCTTTTGGAAATACATCCAAGATTTTGTTGTAGACTGCGATGTCTCGCTCCACTTTAAATTCAGGCATTTTCTTCAGAGCAGCGTAAATAAACTCCACATGCCCACGCCGCCGGATGTCCTTCTTGTTGAAGGTGTCCAGCACTCGGTTGAAACTGGCTTTGCTCTTTGCATCTCTTGCTGCTTGCTCAAACAGCTCATCATGCGTGACTAAAGATTTGGACTTTTTCTCAGTCTCATGTTCAATTATTTCCTGAAGATTTGTACTGTCTGCTTTGCTTTTGCAAAATGCTGAACTGCTATGAATCCACCTTGGCACCTAAAAAAAAAAAACAATAACAAAGCAACAAACGAATGGATTCTTATTTACAGACCTCTTTAAGGACAGGTGGCTATTTTAAATATTTGATGATCTGACACTGAACACTTACGCGACCAAAGCAGAGCCTTGGGCTCAGTCGAGTAACGGCAGGAACAACAGTGGACCTGATGCACGCAGTGTGAGAGATTTGTAAGAGAAACCTGCTGGCCTTAATGAAAAGAAAAAAAAAGACATCGATTTGTCACAGTAAAGGCAAAATAACAGCAGGGGTAACTTTATTAGTTACCCCTGTGTACTTATTTATTAGTACACATTGTAAAAAATGTGTTCAGTAAGACACTGAAAATTTAATTCAATTTATTTGTATTGCTTTTTTTTACAATTTCCCATTGTCTCAAAGCAGCTTTAAAGAAGTTTGGAAACAGAAGAGAGAGAAAAAGAAAGAAATATATAATAATAATAATAAGAAGAAGAAGAAGAAGAAGAAGAAGAAGAAGAAGAAGAAGAAATAAATAATAAATAAATATAAAATATATAAAGAATAAATAAAGAATAAAAAGAATAAAGAATACAAATAAAAAAGTGAATATATATATATAATTAAAGTTTAAAATTAATTAAAAAAGATGAACTTATAATTTAAAATACTATATATCTATCCCTATAATACACCTTATAACCCTTATGTAAGGGGAAATATTACAAAGATTAGAAAACTTTAGGCTGAACCCAAATGTTGACACATGGTGTAGTAAATATTTTACTTTTATTATGACACACTGTGACATTTGGGCTCCAACCTGAGAGTCCAAGCAACATGATTATATAATATAATAAGTAACAGTGTGTGTGTTTCCTTACCATGGCCATTCCCAATTACAATATGTGTTGTTCGGAGTGACTCCCCTTTATTTAGGATTACTGGTAGTCAAAACAAGAAGCCCATCATTTAGCATTTAGCTTCATGTCGGTCAAATCTCCTTCAATCTGAACACGCCGGTAGGATGATTTCCAGGTCCATCAGCGCTCGGGTTTACCCTAAACATTGAGAAACATTTGCACCCTCGTTGGTTCCGCTTGGCTTTTGGTTCCTCACAATAACATCATGGCTTCCGCGGCTTTGCCACAAGGTGGCGAATCGAAACATAAACCTTTTTATGTTGTCATGAGTGAAATAAACTCCACCGGACTCTCTTTCTCTCACTCTGCATGCGTGCATGTGTTGGAAATTCGTGTCACCCTTTTTCGTAAGAATTGAAACAACAGCGTTGTAAGAGCCTGTATAGTAATTTTGATAACGCAAAACCGCCTTTCCATGGAAATAAAAAGTTTCATAAGAAGCATAAAGGAGTTTTGCAACATGAAATCCCTCCACACCTACTGCAGTTTTATGTGCACTTGCCTTCCGCCGCATTTCCTGCCTATGTGTGGTTTTGGACTGGAATTGAATTTTCAGTCGGTCGCGCGCGCGCGCACACACACACACAAACCCGCACACACGCGCACACACACACACACACACACACACACACACACGTGTCTTTTCCCTGGGTGTTGCTGCTGAGTACAGTTTATTTTCTCACACACAAAAACACAACATGACTCGAGTGGATTCCTCACATGCGACAATACGCTGTTTCATAAAGGTTTAAAGAAGATCAGATTAAAACATGGATGGATCAACAAACAGTCTGGGTAAGTGTCAGATCCACTTTGTTATGCGTCTCCTCTCGACCCGTGTGATTCGTCTCGACTGACACTTTGGCACTACAACGTAGTCATTGGTAAAAACTGTGAAAGTCGCACAGATGAGAAGTCAGTCTAGTCATGAGACACTCAGTCCCCTGGCTGTATGTTTTATGCTTATTTTATTTATTTATTATTAATTTATTTTAATGACAGTCTGCACTAGTTTGCTCAGCTGAAGTGAAACTAGAAACTAGCTATTCAATGTTGTCATGAAGCTACATAACACCATTCAGTGCAGGAAAGCAATGTTTCACTTGAAAAAGGAAATAAAGTCCATTTAGCTCTTAAATTTTGGAGGAGTGTATACTTTATTTTTCATGTTACACTGGAAATACGTTCAGATCTTCAAGTTTCCAACTGTAGAAATAAATCAGCATTGATGTATAAGGTGAAAGTTCTATCCTGTTATAAGTTATAGGTCATATTCAGAGGTTAAATGGGGAGTGATGGGGTGGGAGAGCACCAGGAATTTGGCAACACCTTTAATAATGTGTTATTTATTACACGTCATTATTAACCCTGCTACTATGCCAATGATGTTTTATGGAAACGATTCGTGTAGTTTAGTACACTTTAATTTACAACTATAAAGTGTTTAGTACTTTCTGGTAATTTTGCCATGCTGTAAGACCCAGTACAATATGGGAAACAACATGAAATTCTTAGGTCTTAGCATTTACTTCCTGATAGAGGAATACATTTTACAGTTTCATGTACTTGTTAGTTTGGTGATGCTTTCTGTAAAGGGCCGCTTAGTTAACATTTATTGACGTAGTCTCTGGTGCCTGCTTTTTGTAACATTCAGGTTCCTTCTCTGGTGAGTTTTCAAGACAGAGACAGGGTTATGTAATGTCAGTAGAATAACAAGCTGTATTGGAAAAAGACCAGGTGATTTATTTTTCAGTGTTTCTGTACCCCTGATTGCCTCAGATTCTTGTTCCTGGCAGGCAGGAGTATAACCTGTCAAGGCTTGATGTTTTGTGCATGCTGAGATGCTTTTCTGCTCACCACAGTTGTACAGAGTGATTATATGAGTTACTACTGTATGTCTTTACTGGCAGGTTTGAACCAATCTGGCCATTTTCCTCTAAACAAGAATAATCAAGGCATTTCTACCTCCAAATCTGTCACTCAATCTGTGACTTACCATCAGCTCTAGACACTCTGTTCTTACTGTACTTGGTGTTTACAAATGATACTGAAGAATGTAATACTGAAGAGATATGCTATTCAGACCATTATGTGGTACCAGCGTATTTACATTGTGTTTACAGCCTTATAAACCTCTTGAGCTTTAGTGATTTGGGTAACAATAAAGAGCACATGGAGAAAAGCCTCAGGCGTCTACTGGAAGTTCTAGTTTTAACTGTGTACTTCTGATGAAGTGTTAATTCATGCCAGTTTTTCCTGTATGGACTGTAAAAACTCTAACTGTGGATTTTTGACATGGTCTGGATTAAATGTTAGGCTGTTTGAAATGGCAAAGTATAATTCTTGAATACTTTTATAGGATATAAAATACATATGGTGGTAATTTATGGTTTATTAATAGTCCGGAACAGAAACAATACACCTATAATGTTAGCAGCACATTCACAAAAGGCTATTAAAAAAACCATCAAAGAGTTTTATACATAAAAATCTGGTTACAGGAGGAATGGATGGAAAAATTAAGAATAAATGGTGTAGTGAGCCAACATCCAATCAGATCCTTGTTGCTATGCAGCTTTGATTAGATGTTGTGACCTGATTGGTTGTTGTTTTCAGGCTCTTTGAAGTTGCTTCATATATGCATGAGTAATTTGGGCATTTCTCATAATAACAACCTCCAATCCGTTAATACACCACAAATACTATATACACAAAATTTTAATAATAACTGACACTTGCTGTGTGATTATTTTTTCATGTGAGACAATTTTGAGGTTTAAAGGTGAAGGAAGAAGATGTTGAGAAATCGTCAGTAAGGCTTCACAAACTGTCATCTGTCAGTCATTATCAATCATTGTTGAAATATTCTCATATAGCCTTTGCACCACTGGTGCTGTAGAAAGCTGTAATCAGTGTACCTAGTAATCAGTGTATTTGTTTGCGTGTGAATGTGTGTGTGTGTTGTGAGGATTCTGACCTTACACAAACCCTATTAAGTCATTGGCGTGTTTGTGTTATACAAGATCACAATATCTAGAAAACGAATTGCAATATTATTTCAAGACAATAGCTTCATTTCAATTACGATATATTCCTAGAAAAGTTGTGTATACATTGTCTTAAACACACACTGCCTGCTACACCAGGACTTTTACACAAATCTCCTTTTTCACCGGCTATATTTACTCGGAAAGATTTCACCAGTTTGAATGAATTCATTCTGGTTGCACATTCCAAATGAGCTGTTTATTTGTGCATGTTAAACTGGGTGGTCTGTATACCATCTTGATTTATATGCATGTTACAAGTAATTCGATCCACAGTTACGTGCCTGCGTGGAGCAAGATTTAGTGTTGGCACTCACATAACAAGGAGCACTTTAGTCCAGTCAGCGTATGCTGTTCTTTAAATCGAACATTTTGTTCGTCTAAGAAAAACATCCTCCATATGTTCCATGGGTAGCAAGGAAGTAGTATTCGTGTCTACAGTCAGATTGCTCAGCATTATTTTTTGTGGAAATGCTTCTAATTTGCAGTCTTTTCTAATTTATTGCTACAAGTTTCATTACAAATTAAATTATTGATAACAACTGCGTCAAAAAAAGTCATCAGAGTGTCATCTGATCACATGCTTTAATAGAAGAGATTAGGTATGAGGAAAGTCTGACCTTTCATACCAAAACTTAACATGCTTAATAATATTTAAATACATTTAAATAGTCACCTAGAAATATTGCAGAATCTTGAATATTAATCATTCAATATATGAAACATTTACTTTCTTTGTCTAAAATATTTCAAAATATTAAAATTTTTAAAAAAAGTCACAGATTTTTAATTTGGTGTCAGAGTTTTGGACCTGCCAGTTCAGCTTGATTGGCCTTAAACATATGGTGATACTGACCAAGCTACTCAAATTCGATTTGAACATCAGATCACTGCAGTGGCTTAACTTCTAGCGATGCGTTCTGCAATGACGTGAAACTCGTGACACCTGAATGAACAAAACAGAACATGGGTGAAAACTAAAGGGCAAGAAAAAGAAGAAGAAAAAGGAAGAAACCTTGTTTATGACTAATATTCCACCACAAGTTATGAAATACAGAACATCGACCAAAATTGCTGTCAGATTCAAATATGTAGTTGAAAGAAGACAGATGGACTCAAGGATTTAGTCATCAGGCTCTATTTTTGTGCAGAGACGTATAAAGAAATGATTGGAACTTCTCTTATTACTGCAGCCAATGTTTAGAGCAACAGTATTATCAGCTTGAGAAAGGCTGTCAGTTTTCTTTTTCTGTTCTCTATTAGTTTATGCATAAATGTTCTTGGTTTGATCTATATTATTATTTATTTATTTATTTACTTACTTACTTACTTACTTACTCACTTAATTACTTACTTATTTTTGCTTAAATCATTTTTATATCTTATTTTTGATCTTATCGGTTATACACCACTATGCTTTCAAATATCATGCTTGCTACTATATAGTACGTTGAATATAATGCATTGTACAGTAAGTAGTTTGCAGTTGTAGAAAGCACAGCCATTTCAATTATCTCATTATCAGATTCATCAAAAGCTTTCTTTTGTAAAAACATCCTGACAACATTCTAGACTAAATTATTTAGGTATTGTTATTTTAAAAAATGGCCTTTTTTTAGACTAGGCTCAGTTATATTCCTTACTTTGGATACAAAACAAGTAAATAATAAATATAATAATAAATATATTGTTTGAGCTATGTCTGCGTCTGCACTGTCCATCAGACAAACTGTAGCATTTCAAAGCCACAAAGTAGCTGTGTATGATTCAGGGCAACATGTCATGCTGTCTCATAATGAGAGGTAAGAACTGGTGTACATACCTTTTGTACCATGTGTGCAAGAGACTGAAAGTGCAAGGACAGACAGCAGAGTGCAGGTTTTAGAGAATGACAGGAAATACAGCAGCTGAGGGTGGGCGGCCTGACGGAGAGAAATGCACAGTTATTACTCATTAGTTGAGTACAACTGTCTTGTTCCTAGAATATTGATTCAACAGGTTTGGGTTGTTTGGGGTTCTGTCAGCCTTTAACTCTCACGTCTGTGTCCAGCATCAGGACAGCGTCGTTACTAAAGCACAGGAGTCATGAGCAGCTCTTCTAGCTAAGGCATAATATGCTGTGTGTAATGAAATATGTTTATTTCATTTATTTCATGTGCAATGAAATAAATTGGAAGTGTAAGAAAAACTGGGAGTGTAAGGACTTTAAACTGCTTAAAGTTGTGGTTTTTAACCAGTGGCCCATGTGCCATTTGTGGGCCATGATACATGAATGTGCAACTCAAAGTAAAATGATTTTTAAAAAAAAAATGACATTCAAATACACACAGAACAAGTTTGGAATCAGAATAGTTTTAAAGACGGTGTGTGAAAACACAATAAAGAAATTTGCACGTCAGCCCTTAGGATAAGATCAAGTGAGATGAGATGAGATAACAAAATACTGTGCATACTTTATAGGAAAATAATCCACAATGCGTGGTGTGATGCAGCTTCATGCAACACAGACTTACCCTTAGCTGCATTGTCTTATATCATTACATCCTGAGGTGTTTCAGTCCTCTTATACCACAGTGATTTGACAACAACACATTTGTAATTTACTAATAAACATTATAACATATTATATATATATATATATATATATATATATATATATATATATATATATATATATATATATATATATATATATGTATATATATATATATATATATATATATATAATATAATATAATATAATATATATATAATACATAATATTATATATATATATATATATATATATATATATATATATATATATATATATATATATATATATATATATATAAACATTATAAACTAATAAACATCACATTGTTGGGTTTTTTTCAACTTATCATTAAATTTAATGTTGAGTAATGTCCATGAGACAACTTAGTCCCTGCTTAATTGTTTATATTCTAGCAGCTGTAAACAGTGTGACTTATATTGCTGAGAAAAAATATCATAAAGTCTAAATAAAGTGTAAAGTCTTTTGTCTTATAGACTCTCAAATACTATGGACTGTCGCAAAGCACTGACACACAATTTTCATATAACTGATTTTGTTTTTTCTTTGTTAAACATCATTATTTACAGTTCCTTTACCTATGCTTTAACGTTAAATGTTACATTTTATTTTAATTACTATTTATTCAGGGAAACTACATTCATGATATTGCAACACATATTTGAATGTAAAGTAATAGTTGTCATTATACCAGCCTGTTTTACCTTGCTTTAGGGTTGAGGCCCTTACTTTTGAGTTACATCATTTCCTTTTTCCTTCTCGCAGTGAACATAGTATAGGCCTACAGAGACGAGGTTATTTAACCCAGAACAACTTACATTCTAAAGATATTGCATCACTCAATGTACTATATTGTAAAAAAAACAAAACAAAAACAAAACATTTTTCCATGAACGCAAGAGCCATCATCTGCCTGCAGAATCAAGCACACAATATGGACACAAGTATGAGACACCTGACCATCACACCCGCATTAGGGTCTTAACCAAACTGTTGCCACAATGTCAAAGGTACATGATTGTCAAGAATGTCTCTGTAAAATTTCCCCTTAACTAAAACTAGGAAGTCCAACCTGTTCAAGCGCAACAATTTCCCTAAGCACAACGTGAGGTTCCTAACGACATGATTTGACAAAGTTGGGGTGGAAGAACTTGAGTAGCCTGTAGAGAAGCCTGACCTTCAACCCAGTAAATACCTTTAGGATGAAGTGGAATCCTGGTTGTGAGTCTGGCCTTCTATGCATTGGGCAAATCCATACATCCATGTTTCAAAATCTCTGGAAAGCCTTCCAGATGAACAAGTCCATATTATCATGCACATGTGAATTGAATTGAATAGGTTGTTAAAAAAATATGGGTTTGATAGTGAGGTGTTTACATGCCATTGGTCATGTGGTGTATGTTTATCTCTTATCTAGAGGAGTAAAATTTGTTGAAAATATAATTTGGGATGGAATTCTCTCATGGGAGGAACAACACAAGAATTGGTGATCTGGATATAAATGAAATTGCCTCCCCATGTAACTTAATCCTGTCTGAATAGGGCTTAAATTTGTTTGTCACAAATTGTGAGCAGAGTTATAGCCTTGTTATCACAATACCTGAAAAAAAAGACATACAGGTTATTTATGGAACATAGAAAAACAGCATCAGAATGTGTATGTGATCGTACTCTATATACAGTAGTACATTAAGCCGTTCTTTCACATCAGATGGAATTTAATATGGAATCTGAATATTGCTGAGCATGCAGTGTGCATGTTTTTCTCTACAACTTCTGCCGAAAACAAGTAACTCAAGGACGTGATGACTGTTTCACACTAGAATGTACAGATACGTTTGTATATTCGTTCATGTCATTCGTTCTATAGATACAGAAGTGAGGAATGTAAGTGTAGGCTCACGGTCTGGCAGTTTAACTGTACACTAGCATAACAGTATTATTGGAAATTGTTAAACCGTTAACTGCTTGTAACTATGGAATCAATGTTGCCTAAAACCACATCATTTCCCACTTCTCAATTCATTTTTAGAACAGTGGACAGTCTATAACAGTTTTTAAAAAATGTTAGCTGTTTTAAAAATAGTATAGATGAACTCATCTAGCGAGAATTAACATCGATTAACATTCTTCTCAGGAGCTCAGTGGACACAAGTTGTTGGGTTCAGACGTCATATCAAACGACATTAAAATACACACCACAACTTACAACTTGTTTGTTTTTCCCCAGTAACAAAGGTCATGCTACTTATTTTCTACTGGTTTACTGAATTCACAGATTTTAAATAATGCCAATGAAATGCATGCAAATCCATAATTATTTTATGGAAACTAGCCTGTGCAAATCTCTCTAGGCTGCTCCCCGTGTGGCCGTGTAGTTTAAAGTAGCACTTGGACGAATTACTCTTTGCCAACTCGATAAACAAGATGTTTATCATGTGAGCATAAATCTGCAGCAATGATGTAACCCGTACTATCATCCAGAAATGCTTTAATGCCAGAAAAGTTGTTGTTCAGACAAGAAACAAGTTTCCAGCAACAAAGCAGCATTTAGTCGGAAGACCTCGAGTGACCGGACACAGTAATGAAAAGAGATATTCCGAAAAAGCGTGACACAGTATGTGGCTTTGCCTCTCACATTCCAGAGCTATCACAAATCAGATAATCTTATTTATCTTTCAGCCTGGAATGAGTCCCTGTAACACTGATTCCACTGAAATCAAGACTGTAAATCTTGTCATTTTATATATTTTTTTTTAATTGTTTGATATGTTATTGCTGTGTGCATTCAACCTACCATATCTACATAGTAAAGACAGGAATCCTTGGTAAAAATTTCTTTCCACTGTTTTCTGTTACTGCTATTTTGAAACTTGTTTCCTAAGGTTTTTTAAAAGGTTTTTGTGCATCAAACGCCAAACATGGAAATGCAGGGTATGTGGGCTGAATGCGTACATCCACTCTGATATTAAATCCAAATAGTTCATCACTCTGCACCCTTTTACAATATATTGCGGTGTTTGCAGTATACACACATAGGAAGATGGAATGGAGAAGGATAGGGACTGAAAGAGAAGGCCAGAGAAAATTCCTGGTTCAGTCTTTTTCATGGGAATGTCATGTGACCATACACACGTCAGGAACTCATGAGCAACCAAATAAGAGAGGACGAAAAGAGGAGCCAGATGAAGACAAATTGCTAATTGGTTCCCGATGTGCCTAGAAGTGCACTTGGCTGGATCCATGCCTCTTAAAGGAGTTGGACACCTTTTTTAAAATGTAATGGCTAACAATGGGAATGTTACTGCTCGAAAACCTGATCTAACATTAAATTTAATGCTCATGTGACTATTAGTAAAAGAAATAAATATTTAATAATGCCAAAATGAGAATTCAGTAACTGAGCTGTAAACAACAGTAAATAAATAGGAACAGACAAGTAAGTTCGTGAACCAGTGCATCATTATGGTTTGAGAAACATCCAGCAACTAAATTGTAAACCTTTTATTAAAGGTTATTAAATTGACTTCCAGAAAGCATGTGCTTAACTTTTATTTTTATGGGAGATGATCATGAGACAACTTGCATCAGGAGCTCTTGTGTGTGTGTGTATCTTTGTGTTTCTTTTGTCATTTTGACCATAAATGCTTTCATCCATTATAACGGTTGAATCAGCTACACATTTGTCCCAGTGAAAGAAGGAGGGTGCATTAAATAGGACAACTTCTTTGTTCATGTTTTTTATGGTTCCCTTTTAAGTGACCACCGATGGAAATGAATTGTGTTCACGCACATATCTTATTTCTTATATCGGCCAAAAATGTCCCAGCTTCTCTATTTGGGGTTTTTTCACAGAAGCAGAAGTAGGCTAAATCTCCCATTACAAGGTTTCTTTGTAAATGACATATTTGGTTATAACCTAATTTACAGTTAATTATTACTATTATTATTACTGTTAATATTTTTCATATAATTGACCAAAGTGTACACGATTCACAGCCTTACAGTTTTGTACGCTTTGCTGGATACAACCTTCATAATCTTAAAGATTGCAGTCTGACTGACTCTCTTAGCACCTGGTTTCAGTGAGGAAGCAAGCTGGCAAAATCCTGTCTTTTAAAACTTATGTTTAAAGCTGTTTGTATTGAGTAAACCAGATGAATTTGAGTGTTTACTAAATGTGTAAACACTTAGAGGTCTGTTTGGTCATCTGTCAGTCAAAATTCCCCTTTCTGTTGAACGTATGCAGTTATTGGCCACATCTATTGGTGGTCTGGACATGTTTCTTTTTTTTTTTTTTTTATGAGGTCAGTAAATATGTAGTTGCTGTGGTTGTAACTGGAAAGTGAAATAATGTATCTGTCGAAATTAAGCTCTAGTAACTGCAGCAAATTCATATTATATACAAACAGTAAAGGATTTGCTGTTTGGTCATCATCCATGTCAGTCAGATTTCCCCTTTTTGTGAAAGTATGTGGTTCTTGGCCACTTCTGTTTCTGAAACACTCCAGACACTTAGCAAAGTTAGTCAGCCTTGTAAATCATAGCAGAAAGTAGCAGTTTTGAATCAACATGCTTTTTTGTATGTTGGGATTGCACATGATTTCGTTGTCTCTTAACAATGCATTGTAATGCTTCTTTAAAGCAATAACACACTAACTGCAACGTTAGCAGATGACATACTTTGAGTTGTGCAGTACATGTCACTGAGAGTCAACGCATTGTGCTTACACTTATATGTATTTTATTTTTTATTTATTATTACTTTAAAATGACTTGTAAACCTTATATTGCAATTAAGAGAAAGTTTTCTCAGTGCTTTGACATGCATGAGGTGTCATTTGCAAGTAAAGATTCTGGTTCAGCTTCAGTGATCCATGAGAAAGGCATTTGTTTCCACTCTTTAGACCTGCTACTAGTTATAAAACAGATTTTTAAAGAAAGTCATAAGCTTTCTTTTTATAGGTTTTAGGGTAGGAGTTTCAGAAGTTCAGTCCAAGTTGACCAACTTTCCATTTATGACAACCTCTTCAAAGGCTTTTGGTTAAATACTCTAATCCCCTTTTAATGTTGTGGTCCTAAATAAGGTCAGAAACGTGTACATGAAAAGATCATTTAGGTTGTATTAGTGGTTTTTAAACCCACTTTAGCTTTGGTAATTGTGTACGTCAGCTGCTTATTGTAATAAATTGAAGAATTTCATGTGTGCTGGCTCAGGCAGCCTAGAATGAAGCCTCCCACATTTTCAAAGAGCCTTTTGTGAATAAAAGGCAGCCGTGCTTCTGGTCCAAAAACTGGTTTTGTGTCTCAGCTCATAAATACCAGGACTGAAATTCAACCATGATTTTAGTTTAGAAACATTCTGGTAAAACATGTCTGCCCTTCTGTCTATCCACCTCTCTAACAGACTCATCAGTCAGTCCTGCTGACGTTCTGTCAATACAAGGCTAGCAGACAATAGAAACGTCTGTGGAACGAGTCTGTTAGAAGCTGGACATGTCGAGTGTAGCAGATTATATGGGATTTAGGAAAGCAGTGTAATGGTTGTAGAGGACATTTTAGTTAGTTCATTTATATAATTATGACACCACACCTGTAAAAAAAAAAAAAAAAAAAGTTGGGCTTGGTATTCGTAATTGTGACAATTTTCTCTGGAGTGTTTTGCCACAGCTTGTTTTTCTTGGTAACCTGGGCATTTATTAAAGAAAATTCACATAGTAAATATGTAGTTGATGTGTGATATGTTTATAATTGGAATATAGTGAACATATAGATGAAATGATGTACCTGTAGAAATAAAGCTCTAATCAGTGTACTGTAATAAATCCATATTATATACACATAGTAAGATTTTAAGATTCAGTATTGTTGGTTTTGCTCTTTTGTCCAGCTAGTTTTGAATAGCTTGTTTTTGAAGAGCTTGTTTTTTTTTTTTGTCGTTCACATATCTGATAACCTTACTAGCTAACTAATACTAGCTAACATGTTGCAATTTGAACAGAGCGTTCTGAAATTTGTTCAGAAATTTGAAAATTGTTTTGTTGTTGAACTGGAATTATTAATAAAAGATTGTTTCCCATTTCTGTGGCTGTAAATGGTAATAAGAGACACTGGAGAGTTGGATAGTCGATGTGGTTTATGAATTGTAAGCTCATGACAGATTTTTGGAGATGGCTAGTTGGCTAAAAAAAAAGCTTTTATAGACTGATTGGCAGAGAGTAAATCTTATTTTCAACCATGTTAAAGCATGTTACCTGCTGTAAGATGTACAAACATATCAGGCTGCTGTAACCAAATAGAAATCTTAAACTTGTGAGAGGATTGCACTAATTCTTTAATGTCATTTGATCAACTCACAACTCCCATTGGCCCCAAAGTAGCTGAAAAAAAAAACAGAGTAAAAAAAAAGCAAGTTTAAGTCCAAACATTGACACAGCCATCCATTGCCAGGAGTACAAGAGAGCGAAACTGGCCATACTGTCTGAGTTGGAGGGATGACTGTCTCTGCTGTCCGATTTTAGCCAGTCATGTTTCTGGAATATCACATAATTTAGCAGCAAATGTGGTGAATAGCTACACATCTCAAAGTTGGTTGGTAGCTGTGCCTTGAGAGCTGAAGAAATGGTTAGTTGGTGCGAATTGGCAAATAAAGAAAATGGAAAAGGAATATTTATCAAGAGCCGAAGTAAAGTAAATAAAGTGGGAAATGTGCCCTATTTACATTTGGATGTACACAAAAAAGCAGCATTTCCTGACATACGCAAAAAAGGGTGTGATACATGAATCAGCTGTAACTTTGCTTTTGTGGTCTAACATTTTCATTTCGTCGTCTGTAATTCTCTACAGATGGTGTGCCTGTCTGTATTGCGGTTAATGACATTAGCAGTGTTCTGTTTGGCTGTATTTTGTCACGTTTATTGTTCTGTGCCTGGCGTCCCAATACCACCATAGAGCACTGAATTATTATTAAAGTATCACTAGGCCTGTGTTCTCCGAAAGTTATATAACGATCATAACAATGATTTAACGTGACCAGGTGCTGATTATCTGTGTGTGTGTGTGTGTGTTTGTGTGTGTGTGCGCAGATGATGTGTCGGCTGGAAGCAGCACAGAGTTTCCAGACAGGCTCTCACTTATGGAAGTGAGGCTTCAGGCACAGGAAGATGAGATCACATTGCTCAAGTCCTCATTGGCCGACGCACTGCGTAAGCTCCGCCTCCATGACCAACAGATCCCACTACTGAAGCAGCAGCTAATTGCAAGTAAGAGCTTCCAAGATTTAAATATTATTTTATTAAATAAAAAAAAACTTTTTCTTGTGTGTGTGTGACATTTTTTTATAAGTGATGTTTCCTTAAATTTTACATTATTGTTACAAGTTTAATTCAGATTTCACGTATAGATAATATAAAGCGTGTGTTTATTCCTACAGTGAACCCGGGTGCAGCTCGGGTGTTGAGTCAGTCGTTTTGCGTTGATGGCTTCTCCAAACCCTACAGACACTCCACCAGTTCTCTGGATGGACTGCACCACACATCTGACAGGTATCAGCACAGGAGCATCTGTGTACTTTTTAAACCATATCAGAAGAACTCTTCTCTTTGTTCTTCTTCATGATCTTAATCATTATTCTTTCAAAAACTTTAAAGTCAATACCACTAATTTTACATGTACAGTATATTCATTAGAAAAGAGACAAATGGCTTTGCATATTTCGGCTGATCTACAGACGGGATGTGACAAAGCTTCTTTCTGTAATGCCTCCCTGGAGATACAAGTTCCTCAATTTGTGAGAAATGCAGTCTTCCCACCCACATGTTTAGCACAACAAAGAATGAATACAACAGTATTTGGCACACACTGACATTGGGACAACTGAGCAACATTTCTGTTTCAGAATCGCTTGGTTTGTAAGAACATTAAGACTTCATCATGGTCCTTTTATTTGGTGTAGCAGTCAGTGTTGCACATAAGGAAAATAGTTAAACAGCTTCTTTTGAGTGGTTTACCTGAATTATATTTCTCTTCAGGTGAACGTTTTGGAGGTTTATATAAGCTATTGTAACACAATTAACTTAATACGACTATTTAGTCGTTGTTTTTTTTGCAGTGATACTCAGTTTTTTATTTTAAAAATGACTTTAGATCTCAATCAAATGTTAGGGCTACTCCCCTCAGGAGAGATGATCTTCAGTGCAAAAGACAATGGTTTATTGCTTGTATTTATCTTGATTGTGTGTGTGTGTCTTCAGCCATGTCTCAAACTCAGCTGAAAATGGAGAGAGTAGTAGAGCTCTCTCTATCCCCAGCTTGAAAACAGGCACTAGTGAAAAAGCCACACAAACAGAACCCTGGATCCCTGAGCCTGAGAGGACGCCTTTGGCCCTCACCAGGGCCTCCAAGAGTCTTTCTCTGGAGGATGCACTTCCTGAAGGCGTCTCTCTCATGGACAAGGCACTGCACAAAGCCCGGCAGGAAAGTCAGGAGGATGAAGACAACGAAGAGAAGGAAAAAAGCTGGCAGTATAAAATGGAAGAGACAATCCAGCCCACAACGATCAAAAGCCTCCAAAAACAACACAGCAAAAGCAGCGAAGAAAGCCAAGGTTCAGCTCCTCAGACTCCAACTTCCAGTTCTCCAGCACCGCCTAAAGAGCCTACGCACAGTGGAGCTCTTTCTCCCATTATGGAGGGCGAGAAGAAACTACTGTGCGTTTACCCGCCCATCAATCCAGTCTTTTTCCATCCTTGCATGATCTTCCTGCTTTGGCTTAGTTCAGATTCTAACATAATCTCCTGCACTACTGCTCTAATTAATTATTAATACCTCTGAATTCCTCTTTATTTCCAAGATGCAACTTATGCCTTCGGCGAGGAACAATCTGAATGTCACTTTGGGGCACAAAGAGTAAATTATGTTAAAGGGTTAAAGACAAAACCAATTTTATTTAGAGTCTGAGGCCAGGGTTGGGGATTAGTGCTAAGCCCAACTCTTTGTTAGTGCAAGCCTGTTACTATATATGAGCGGGGTTAAATATAGTGTAGTTAGTCCATTGAAAGCCAAATTGCAAGTCTCTTTAAAGTTGTTAAAATATGTGCTAAATTGAAACCTTGGAGATATAAAGTTAAGATAATTTTGAGATGCAAAGATATAAAGCTTAGAAAGTTTTAAGCAGATATTTCAGGGGTAAATTTTTCTCACTTTTGCTGTCAGAATGCATCCAATCCTGAGAAAATACTTGCAGTTAGATTTTCTGTTATTTGAAAAAAAAAAACAGAAAGATTTCAAGCATGTGATTATATCACATAATAACATATATTCTTTGGCGTTAGTTTTTAGCCGAGACGATGCCAGTGCTTATTGCCAGTTCTAAAGTTGTTGCAATTCAAGGTGGAATGAGATGGATGGTTTTTGGCTTCACTTCAGTGTAGAATGATGTGCGTAAAGAATCAGGCTGAATGGAAAATGTGACTAGGATCGGTAGCGTTTTACGTGCTCGACTCAACGACGAGTGATGCCGCAGGTTAGAATGTAAGTTTACTGTAGAATATAAAGCAAGTGAGGTCATTGCTCAGGTCTAAATTGGTCAGAGGAAGGAAGTGGTTAGTGCAGTGTTTATAGTTAAGCTGTTTGGCTGAATAAATTCTTATCCCACATCTACAGATTTGCTAACGAGACAATGAGTTTGCAGCAACATTTGCATCTTGGACAGACTTCTGCAAAAGTGGTGTAGACTTTTGTAGAACCTGAAAACACTTGGGAATGTCTGCATGCTAACCTAATCACACTCAGAATATCTAATCAACTGTATTTGATCAATTCTTTGATTATATTTTCTGCCCTGTGTATGTGCATGGTGTTTTCTGGGTAATCTTTCTCTGAATGCATTTGAAATCATATGTGTGTGTGTGTTTGTGTGTGTGTATAGGGAAGATCTTTAGACTATCAAGAAAGCATGAGTTTTTCTCTGTAATTATTTACCCTGGGAAATCAACACAACGCAACACAATGAAATCTTTGAAAACAGATTTACACAGAGCAAGTACTTTAGCATTATTCACTGTAAATAAAAAAGAATTTCAGCTTCAAAGGTTTGCTTTGTACAATAGGCTGCATGCACTTCAGTATGTCGTGCAATCAGACGCATTAGACGTTTGCCGTTAGGTATTTTTTTAAAGAGATCACGATGGCCAGTTCTAAGACTGTTTATGATGAGGAATCTATGGATAATCGATATAAGGCTTGGGTCTCTTGACAGTGTTGAGAGATGTGTGTGTGAAAATTTAGTGGAAAATGTGACTATTTGAGACCTCAGTGTAGACTGACGCCAAAGGGCAGATCAAGATTTAGCTACAGAACATAGAGCAGGTGAGCTCATCGCTTCACAGTGCAACAATACAAAAGAAAGGAGGAGATAAATAGAGAGGTAAAACAAGGTGAAGCGGAGCAGGCAGTGTATTATGGGTGTATCAAAAGAAAAAAGGAGAAAGAAAAGAAAATATGCTGATGTGCAATGCTGTGATCTCTACCTATAGATAATTAACCCCAACAGCCTTGTAAACTGTAAACTGAAGTGTAGATTGCGGTTCCAAACGTAAGACAAACTCAGCAGTAATAAATAACTAGTATAATAATAGTAAATTACATTTTGGATAGCTTAAAAAACGCCTTTTGAGTGTGATGGACAGGAGTCAGAGCTCCATCAACAAAGTTTCACTTCTCTGTTTAGCCAGGAGTATGGTTGTTTCCTGTTTCGTATTTTTTAAATTGGAGTACTGTATGAGACGTAGAGGAACCGGAAATGGGGTGTGTGTGTCAGAGGAAACAACAGTTCAGATTCACTCACCCACACACAGCATTAAGTGTCTTCAAACACACCTACGTTTACTGAAACCGAGCAAATGCTTGTCAGTGTTAAGCTCCTCTTTTGTGTTAGAGGGAGTAGTTTAAACCATAAGCACCCTAGGGTTTGGGTTGGTGGTGTGTGGTCTGTATGTGTGTTTGTCTGTGTGTGTCTGTGTGTTGGGTTGATTCACTAGTTAAATAAAAAAAAAATCTTTTGCTTTGAAATAAATTCCTTTCAAATTCAGTGAATGCTTTAAATTCGTATAGCTTTTGAGAATGAGCCTATGCACCGAATATCAGAAATGATTCCTGCCCTTTATATCAGGTGTCATATAGATTCTTGTTGTGTCCAGGGAACGGAGGAACAGTGAAAAAGTAGGAAAGGACATGCAGGACAAAACCAAACAGCGAATGCCCAAAAAAGCAGCATCGTCTACCAACCTGCTGACCAGATCTCCGAGTCTAGAGGGGTGAGAGGGTTTACGTTCTTCTTTCAGCATCGACTGTTTCTTTTACAAACATGGACCATTTCCAAGTACTGTAATTAGCCTCAGGGTAATAGTAGGTCCTCTTGGCAGTGCTTCGAAAAACCCACGTTTGCTTCATGTTGCACTGAAAGAAACAGGCATGGATTGTACAAATCCGGCTATTTTGTGTGTTTCTATTGTTTTATGTGTTCAGTACACCGATGGGATATAATCATGTTCTTCAGCGCTGAGCTCCCAGCTTTAAGTAAAACTTATATGGATGTTGTGGTGGAACTATTGAATAAACCATGAGGAAAATGTGTACTCATAGAGAAAACCAGTTCCTTATCTCACACTGAGAATGTAGGATTCTAATTATAACTAATTATTGTTCATGAGTGAATTCATCCAGGTATCATAATTACATGGTATGTGCTTACAACAAACAAAAGGTAAAATAAATACATTAATTAATTAAATAACAAGGTTTTATTTCTGGATCAAACTTAGAGTATATATTAGAGAAAAGGAACTTGTTGAAAACCTCCACTTGGATTACTCGTGGATTTGAAAAGATGCAAAACTATAAAAAGTGAAGTAGGTGTAGCTGTAAACATATTAACTTTACATCATCTTCTTTATCTCACTCTGTGCAAATATCACACCGTCCTAACCTTGAGCCTGTTAGATTTTAGCGTGTGGTGACATGAAACAAAAGATTCCCACAGACTTTTTAAATGACGTGCAAGTCGTATTGCACAACTGAAAATTTCCCTGGACAACTGACAGTATTCTTCTTCTTTTTTTTTGTTCTTGTTTGCTTCTTTCTTTTTAATAGGCGAGCAAAAGACCTTCTCTCCAACACAGGTAATAAAACATCTCTTTCCTCACATTCTCATAAACACTGCAGTGAAACACAGTCACACTGTTTGCCTGCTCGGGTCCCGGTCCAAACTGCAATCAAAGCCATTCCAAATATTCACACATAGTAGATACACAAGTTCAACGTTACTACAGTATGTGTCTGTAGAAAAATATATGAACCTCCCTGCTTTCTTATACTTAAGTGAGAAATTGAGGTTGATGAAGAAAAAAAAATCATTCGAGAACTGTTTCATCCTGTTTCATTTAAAAACGGTGTACATATTTCTCTGACTGATATATCAGCCCCAAATGAATTTTCACAGCAGTGTTTCTTGGCAAATCAAACAAAGGAAACGCTTTATGGATTTAAAAATACAGAACAGACCCCAGTCCTCCACAAGAGTTTTGAATCTTAATGCTGCACTACAGTGAAAACAATGAAACGAAAACTTTTCATAGTTTGGTGTTAAAAATTCTGCATCTCGTGAACAGGAATCGCTCATAATCTCATCTTCAGGAGTAAAAAGTTCTTTGCCCTGGCAATGCTTAAAAAAAACCACCAGGGAGTTTCATCTTGATCTGAAAGAAACTCTGTGTGTGATGAATTTCTTACACAATACGATCACGATTTTCCACCGTAAAAGAGAAAAAAAAAAACAATTGCGCCTTAGATGTCTAGTTCTTTTATTTCTCATTATTCCCATGGGAACACGAAGCGTAGACGTAGACATGCGTGCGTATATTCACATGCACACAGACACAGGAGAGCTCGTTAGTGTTACGTGCTCCGGCTGGAAGTTCGCTCAGCGTGGTTAGTTGCATTACCACACGATTGTAAACTTTCTGACAAGAATGATAAATGTCTTCTTTTCTCTGCTACAAGAACTAGAAACTCATGGGAAATGTTTATGTTTTTGTTTTTTTTTGCTCCTCACTATTTTCGAATGCATCAGGTCATCTTGGTCTGTTGTCTGTATCCTGAAATGCATGTAGAGTAAATAAAGAGTCAGTAAACCAGCAAACTCAGGACTGATGTTTTTATTGGATTCCTTAAACATTGACACTGGACTGGTTTCTCCAAATACACTAAGCACAGTTTCAGATTATGGCATGCTATTTATACGGATTCTCTTTTTTTTGGCTATTTTATTTGTTTTGTTTGTTTTTTTGTTTAACTGAAAATCTAATTTTAGGCTTGGATGAAGCTGGTCAATTTTGTGGCTGTCATGAACAGTGTAAGAAAAGCGTACACTAACGACCCATGAGTTTCATTATTTACAAAATCTCTTTTCTGTACTTCACTTCCTTTTTGCAAACTGTTGTAAAATGCCATGTATTCTGTGATCCATCCAAACAGATTAGCATCAACGGGGTGACTCAAAGCTAGCCGACACTGCCAAGTGCGAGAGCGGTTTTTGGCTTTTCACTTTGTATTGTCATAACATTGCACTGGACACCGATGCCCTGATTTCTTAAGCATTCTAATGAGCGTTGAGGTTGAAACCAAATTCTTTTTCTTTCTCTATGAAATGAGTAAGGCCGGTGTCGGTGGGTGGGGTGTGGGGGTGTGATCTGGTTCATGGTTGAAATCAGGTGGCTGACAGATCGTGAGCTATAGACTTATGTTTATCTGTGTATTTCTCCCTTACAGGATCCCAGGGCTCAAGAAGGGGAACACAGGGTAGGTGTCACTATTCTGCAGTTTACAATTATACACAGATTTAGTACCAGCATGGAGCAATTACAAGCACCAGTGAAACAGAAGAATAGAAAGGATTGGATAGTATATAGTATCATGTTGTAGCATTAACAGTCTTCAATAACTCAACAAATACATAATCAAATACAAAAACAAGTACATCATCAAGTCACATCACCACTGGTAAGTGTTCAGAAAGGAAGTGCACACCACTGCACTAGATTAATGCAGTGCTAAAACAAAATTAGATGACAATCGGCCATGCAGATGCCAAGAAAACATACCGATGATTGTGCAATCACATGGTGCACACAAGGAAGTATTCCTATAAAATCTAACTAACAGACATTGGCACCCAGGAGTCTGAGTGGTAATAATCAACTGTCTGGAAAAGTTGAAAAAGAAACTCTGGCAGTTTGACTAGCTCGGTGTGTATTTTGGCAGAGGGATGCTGATCAAACCAAAATGGATTTTAAAGAAGATTAGAGTCCCTAAAAAAATGGTCAAGCTTTATCTAATCTCTAACAATCTAGCTGACATTTGAATGCAGTTTTTTATTAAGCTTGACAAAAGTAGGATAGCTATTTTCAAAGCTGTTGAAGCTAATTAATATAAGGGTTTTAATTCCAGGGTTCAATTCTTCTTCAATCGTATTCACTAGCATGTTAGGCAAACATCTTAACATTAGGCTATTATATACCATAAACCAAATTTGTGAGCCAGCGGTAGCTCAGTGGTTGAAATGTTAGACTGATAATTGGATGGTTTTGAGTTCAAATCCCAAGATCACCAAGCTGCCATTGCTAGGACCCTGAGGAAGGCTCTCAGTCAACTCTCAGTTGTCTAAAATTAGATAAACATGTGTCACTCTGATTAAGGGCATCTGCTGAATGCCATTAATGTGAAGGCTCACTCGTCATGACTGCCTTTCTGTTTTCATCCAACAAAAATCAAGTAGATTCTGCTTTTAAAATATTTCATATACATGTGTACTGAATATCAGCATTCATATTCAGATTTTAAGTCAAAATTTACATTCATGAGGCAGTGTATTCTTTGTTATGTCTGCTGATGATGTCACTAACGCTACTGTAGTGATGGCTTCAGTGTAAACATACTGTAGGGTGATGTGTTGTTGTACTACAGGTAAACTCCACTCCGGAACGCCAATCGTCCAAACAAATAAGTGGACTGCAACTAACTGTTGTATAATAGACAGTATAGCCTTCATGTAAGATGTTATAAATTCTACACTATAATACTATTGAGTGACTCATAAAGCCAGGATCTCCAGACAAAGCAAAAACATAAGCCAAACAAAAACTCAGATGGTTTGTAAGAATTTAAACATCTTGATTAATCCAAATTTTGTTGATCTAATAGGACTCAATATTCTGCATCTGGATTAGATCTCAGATCATGATCATATCGACAACATGATAAATTGATCCAACTTTTCTGACATCATTTCTTAGAATGTGAGGCCTTTTATAAGACTAACTTACTCTGCTTTCCTTTTCACTTTAGCAAGTAGTTAAATTCTGTGTTCAACGTTTTCTTTTTTATATAATTAATATAGTTATACTGTATATATGTTTTTGCCCCATATATTATGTATAGCCCCAGATAAATATTAATTAAAATGTAAACGTTATTATTTTTATTCTGTATTTTTGTTGTCATTGTTAAAAGTGCAATACAAATAAAATTGTACTGAATGTCAGCGTTTTATTTGACTATAACCTGTTTAATGGGATCCTAGGCCAGTCAATCAAAATGTTCATCCGTGGACGGCCGATCACCATGTACATTCCCTCAAACATCCAAAACTACGAAGAACTTAAGATGGACCTTCCTTCTGAGAAGCTCGAACTGGACTGGGTGTATCCATTTTCAATTATGGTCCTGCGCCATCTTAAGAATTTCTTTTATGTTTTAATAATGTTCATTACATTGTAATCCAAATGAAATTCCTTGACCTGCTTCTAGCTATGGATATCGAGGACGTGACTGTAGGGGGAACTTGTACATGCTTCCGTCGGGGGAGGCAGTGTATTTTATAGCCTGTGTAGTAGTTCTTTACCACGTCAGTAGACAAACGCAGCGGTATTACCATAAACACACGGACTGTGTGCGATGGTGAGTATATAACATGCACATTAACAACTTAAAGAAATTTACATCTTGCTAGAAGATGAAACATTCACTATGATATGATATATGATAAAATCAGACATAATAAACACAGTTTACTATTAAAATGAATCTTTAAGCCATTCCCTTGCACACTGGCTGAAAAACCTCAATATCAACTTTGGCTCCTGAGAAACTCGCATATGTAGAGATAGGAGAGTTTTTGAATTTTACGACATCTGGAAGGTGTTTTTGGATTTTGTTCAAAATGGTGACAGTGAAGAGACTTTCAGTATCTAGCTAACCTATAATAAGAAATGTGTGGGCCTATAGTGAGGAATACACACCATACACTGCTACGTGGGTGTTTTTTTATGCCTAGGAAATCTACACTCTGAACTATTAAATATGTTGATGTTGAAATATTTGTTAGATCTTTAGCACTTCTGGAGCTAATTTACATTCTGTATTTTCATTGTTCTTGCGAGTAGTTTGCTGTGTGCTGCGTCGACATCACAGGGAGACATCACTAGTGCAGTTACAATAACATTTAACAGGAGAACAGTTTTCAGATAACCGAAGCATAAGGACTAACAGTCAGGTTTCTCTGTTTGATCCTATTAGAGTGAGATCTTTTTAGATTTTTTTTTCTTCTCTTTCACCATTTTCCAATATAATTTCCATTTTAAAGCAACATAGCAGTAGTGGAGACAGCAAACAAAGAGAGTCAATGTTCTCAATGTTCCGGAATGCACTGTGTTTATCTATATTACACAGTTGCACTGAGGTTTAGCAGAGCAGAGCATTGTCTTAGCTAGTTAAATCTGTGCCATTCAAATTAGATGTGGACAACAGGATGTCCTCATTCAACTAAAAACAAATGCACGTACTATTCGTCAACACATAAGATATCTGTAATAATCCTCAATAATCCTTAAATTGTAGTAATCCTCAGTTATAATTTCATTTTATGAATTGCTGTCTTACTAAAAGTTGAGATTGCACAAGAGAAAGTGAAGGCAGTAGGTCAGGATGCTCAGGACATTTTTGCTTTGGCCGGTGTTTTGATTCATGTTTTAAATAATTCAAATGATGTAAATGATAACTGTGGCTGAATATGAAATACTTTTATCCAGAGGTGGGAGTAAGTCACACATGCGCAAGTCACAAGTAAGTCTCAAGTCATGAATGTCAAGTCAAAGTCATTTTTAATATTTGTCAATATTTGTCTCAAATTTGCGACTTAAGTCGGACTCGAGTCAAGTCATATGACTCGAGTCCCCCATCTCTGCTTTTATCAGACGCATCTGCTGTAATCTACCTCATCAGACAATGATTTCTCATGGATAGTTTACTGAGGCAATAAAAGTTTTACTGGAACTCATGCCTCAAGAAAAAGGGTCTAGCGACGACCTCGTACATGCCATTCAGGGTAGATTTTTCTTTAGTAGGATAGTTTAATTGAATTTCTCTTGTGGTCTGTCTTGCCTTGTAGTCTTGCAGTCCATCCAAACAAAGTGCTTATAGCATCTGGACAGACGGCAGGTGTGGATAAAGATGGCAAGGTATGTTTGGAGTGAGGCAACTGAAACCTATCACATAGTTCCCATCACCCCGCGCACATCACCCTCTGTTGTATCCTGTTTCGCTCTGTAATTTAGTGTATCCTTGTCTAGCTTCTGTTTGTTGCTTTGCCGTCCATCTTGCTGTCCATGTTTCATTACAATTTGTACGTAAACTGCCTTTGTATCCCTCTCCTCTGCAACTTTGAACTGAACTGCAACAGTTTCTTAATATGCTACATATTCCAGTACGCTTACTTCCTCCAGTCTCAGAAGTATGTATCTGTGTTCTCTCACCAGCCTTTACAGCCGTTCGTCCACATCTGGGACTCCACTACGCTGACGACGCTGCAGCAGATCGGACTGGGGACGTTCGAGAGAGGTGTCGGATCAGTAGCCTTCTCGAGCGCGGTACGTATAGCATAGCAGTCATAAAGTACATACGGCACAGCGAGATGATAGACGTGAATATTTTGATACTCTGTCAGGACATAATTATTGTTGAATGTTTTGGCACAGGACGCTGGGACATTTCTGTGTGTGATTGATGATTCCAATGAACACATGCTGTCAGTCTGGGACTGGAACAAAAACAGCAAAATTGTTGAAGTAAAGGTATGTACATGCCAAGTCAACACCCACATCACATTCACAGTGTTGTGTTTTTCATATTAAATGTTCACATGATCACCTTTCAGTTATTTTCAAGGAATGTCCTAATCATTCTCTTAGCTTTTATGTCAACACTTTTTATTTCAATCTTGTTAGTCATCAATATTTCAAGTTCTCTTTAAGTGAGGAGTGTTTATTTCTTTGTAATATCATATTATCATTTGTTTGACAACTTTTTCTCCTCTAATAGTAAATTAGTCAGTTAAATATACAGACAGCAACTTTCAGCTTCCCTTTCTCACTCCTGTCCATATATATCTGGCACAGATGTAGAAAAACCTCTCTCAGCTACTTCATTCATCTCAGAGATCTTTGACTTCCACAACAACCGTTCCATTGCAGGTACCATGGCAACGGTGTAAATATTTAAGACGTGGTAGTGAGTGAAGGAGTATAGGGGTTTACAGGAGTGGGCTAATTTTTCTTCGTTGCTTTATTTGTAGTAGTTTGTTGGAGTTGTTGGAGTGTCCTTAGAAGAATGGAGCCATTTGTCTTGATCTCCCTGCTCACTGGATGATTTTACAAGTTAGAAGACGTGATTTAGTATCTCGGTGGAACCAGGGTATACATACAAGTCTTGAAAGCTTGTTCAATTTCTGGTTGAAGATCCGTTTGTGAAGGATGGTTGTAATTATTCAGCTATTCAGGCGGAAGCTTCAGAAGGGTTGTTAGCAGTGACATGGACAGTTTAATTAGACCTCCTTTCTGGATGCACAAGAAATCTACAGTGAGAATAAAATGGATTCTCAGGGAAAGACTCCATCCTCAAGGGTATTCTTTAGACATGGCAGAACACAACGAAGTACTACGAACTACATTTACTTTGCAAAGTATTTGTGCTGGGAATAAAAGATAATTGTGCCTAAGCACATTTTCAGGTCATATAAGGGCAGTCTGAAAGGTCGGCATTATAAAGTAATACCGACAGGCCATTTTTACAATGTCTCTGCGCAACAAAAGAATACGCGTCTCCAAAAAAAATCAACAAAAGGGTGGAAGAGATGCACTTTTAATCCACACCAAGGTCATGAGAGACATGACTAATGCCTATAAAATGTTGGCCTCTGTTTTTTGTTCATGAACTTAAATAAAACTCCATAAAAAAAGCACTACCACTTTCTATAAATGCATTTCATTCATTCATTCATTCCTTCATTCATTCATCTTTTGTCATCTTCTTGGTCATGGTGGATCTTGATTCTATCACCAGCAGGTTAGAGCTGTGAATGTTTTAGAGCCAAACACAGAACAGATGAACACAATCAGGTAACAAAGCAATGAATGAAAAGGGGCGGAGACAAGATTTAAACAGGAACAAAGGCACAAGGCAAACACAAAATCAACACTAACCACATGACATGACAGCAGTGGTTAAGTTATGGGACTTCACAACAATGAGAAACTATAGCAAAAAAAACAACTATACGTTTTTTTCCACGATGCTCTGTATTATGTCACATTTTTACATTAACATTATTGTACATGTAACTGGAAATCTGGCTTTCATGTTTATATGTATGTTGTACCCTGTGATTCCCAGAGCACTAATGAGACAGTGTTCGCGGTGGAGTTCAACCCTGCAGACACCAATAACATCATCACTTGTGGGAAGTCGCATGTTTACTTTTGGACTCTGAGTGCTGGAACACTGACCAAGAAACAGGGCATCTTTGGAGTGAGTGCTGCTACATTTGATATATTCTACTTCAGGATTAATACATGAATGGGCATGCTGTTACAGGAAAGGTATTAATAAAAAAATGATGCGAGGCGATCTGAAGAAAGTGACTGGCTGCAATAGTATTATTATTTACAACAGCACGTGTTACAAGTGTTTTGTTCCTCTTGGAATTTGCACCTGTTCTGTGGTGTCTATGTTAAGCACTGAATTTCTTTATCATGTCACAGTCCACATTGGTGCTTAACGGCTCACTTGAAAGTAGACACAAAGCACTTTAAGAATATGAAGTTTTTTTTTAGAAGTATTTCTGTTTTTTTTCCACACAATTGTTTCTATCTTCTAAGTAAACGCTGATATTAAATTCATTTCTGCTCTCTGAGATGTTCATAAGCATCAAAAATTTGAAGGTGTTATTTTCAACCTCTAAAATTCAGAGAAAGGTTAACAACCTAACAGAGGTAAAAACATCTGACACGAAATTACGTGTACTGACGTTTACTGCTAGCTTTTTTATAAAGATTTGCGGCCATAAAAAAAAGTCATCTGTTTATACTAATAAGTAGATTTCCATTCATGTCAATATACTGGTTAAAAGGGCTAAATAATTACATATCAGTTTTTGCTTTTTAGTTATGTTTAACGTTGTGGACGTCGGATCCTGTCGTGATCAATGTCTATATTCATTCACTCACCAGGCGCTTGTTTTTATTCTGTTTTAGTTAATGAATGTAGCTAGATCAATAACTGGGAAACTCTCTCACAAAGCTCTCTGTCCTGAAGACTTTCCCATGTAACATTGACCCTAGAACGTTATGTAAATTTTCATAAAACAACATTTTTTTTTAGAAAAACACCCTAGCAGCAGTCAAAATCCTTTTTTAATCTTCGCCTAACTTGATTCTAGAGAAATAATAACGTGTTAGAATGTGCACATTAATAGAAACCTGTGAATGTTAATGCACTTAAATGAATAAATTATGGTTTCTATAGCAACAGCTCAAGCACAGGGACTTGTGCAACAGAGAGTCTGTGTAAATTAGGACTAATAATAAAAAACATGTTGTTGCTTAAGAAAGTGTCTCTTAATCGTTTATACGAGAAAGCTGTGAGGGAGTCAGTTGCTACTCTCTCAGTAGCAGTTACGCTTTATATTTTCTCTGTGTAATGACATTTTGGGCGTTTGCATTTTGTTTCTGTGTGTGTGTGTGTGTGTGAGAGAGAGAGAGAGAGAGAGAGAGAGAGAGAGAGAGAGAGGGAAGATAGACAGAAATAGGGAGGGAGAAAATAAGAGATACAGAGTGAAAGGAACTGAGAGAAAGAGGGAGAGAGAGACAAACAGACAGATGGGTGGAGAGAGAAAGCGAGAAAAACAGACAAAGAAAGACAGACAGAGGCAGAGAGGGAGAGAAAAAGCGCGAGAGAGAGAGAGAGAAGAATGAGTGTGTGAGTGAGCGGTAGAGTGGAAGGCTGTTAAGGGAACAACTGTTTATTCAGGCTATAACATAACAGGGAACAGGAACTTGTCTCTTGAATGCTCTACAACATTAATTATATCCATAAACTCATAAAACGTTCAACGTATGATAAATGAATGAAGCATTCATGTAATCACTGACAGATTGTTGTGGAATATGCAGAATGATGTGATTTTTATATGAAAATAATGCCTCACCCCAGTATGCATGATTTTTTACTTGTTTGCATTGAACAGAAGCAAAAGAAATCACAGTTCTGTGGTATAATAAATAAATAATGTTAATAATGGAGTTGAGATAATGACGTATGCTGTATAATTTAACTTGATTTGTGTTCTCGTTTTGTCTTACAGAAATATAAGAAGCCCAAGTTCATCATGTGTTTTGTGTTCAGCTTAACGGGGGATGTGTTAACAGGGGATTCCGAAGGTAATATCCTGACATGGGGCAAATCAGCAGCTGACATCAAGACACTGGGCAAAGGTGCAAAAGGTATACATTTCTGTCATCGTATTTATCGACATTTTTATCATCAGCCCATGGGGCAGGATCTCTAGCAGGTTGGAGCATGTACAGTAGCACTTATTGTCTAGGCAATGACTGTTTGGACAGGAAAATTCGAAGTTAATTAATGACAGGAAAAATATCTCATGTCTTATTAAAGCAGAACAGTAGTAAAGCACAAAGATCTGAAACATTTGTCTCATTCTCTTTGACATGTTCGAACTCCTCTCTGTCTTTGCAGAGACGTTTCAGATTATGAAGCAGACCCGAGCGCATGAAGGCAGCGTCTTTTCCTTGTGTGTCCTGCAGGGAGGTGGTCTGCTCAGCGGCGGTGGGAAAGACCGCAGGATCATCCGCTGGAGTGCGGACCTAGCACCCGAGAGGGAGTGTGAGGTGAGATGTGTGTGTGTTCTTATGTGTGTGTATGTGTATGTGTCTTCTGGGTAAGAGACAGACTCCTAGAGAGACACACACACACATAAAGAGAAAGATACACACAAAGACAGAGAAACAGAGATATAGAGAGACACACAGACAGAGACCTTGACACTGACACTAAAAGTTGCCCTCATGATCTGTCCAGATTCCAGAGAAGTTTGGAGCAGTCCGTACCATTGCAGACGTGGACGGAGAGGAACTGCTTGTCGGAACGACCCGGAATGCCATACTCCGAGGCACATTTTCAGATGGGTTTGTGGCCATAGTCCAGGTGAGATATGATGATCACATGGCAGCTCTGGCAAACTTTTTTTCCCTAAGGAAGCCATGATGAGGAAATGTGTAATAGATTTTTCAGATTTGTTCCATGGGAACTAGAACAAGTACATCTTCTCATCAGTCTGTCCAGCCTTAACATTTTACACATGTTATGATTGAGACATCTGAACTATTATTTGAACTCATGTTTGGATGTCTGGTCATGTGTTGTTTTTTTTAATAAGCTACATACGTCTGTATTTTATCCTGTATTCTGAAGGACATACAGAGAATTCTACAGTAAATGCACAATTCAGTGTAATAATCTGATGTCACGAGTCAGTCAGAGATGAGTCATGAGGCAGTCAGTGTGCATTTTTGATTTTTTTCATTATATTGCTTTGTTCACTCATTTATTCATCTTCTGTAAGGAATTTAGTTTGAATCACTTCTTGTTTTGGTTTCAGAGCAAATACCATGAAGCCAGTCCATATCAGGACACCACAAACACTCACATACTGTACAGACACAATTTGTTTCTTACCGATGGGCAATTTATCATAACCAATCCAGTAAACATTATATAGCGCATACATAATTTACATTTACATTTACGGGCATTTCAGATGCCCTTATCCAGCGTGACTAAAAGAAGTGCTTGTGAAGTCTCTATCAATGATTGCACCATGATACTGGTTCACTAGGTCAAAGACTAAGAATAACATCAGTCTAAAACTTTGTTGGAAGGCAATGCAGCAAGAAGAGCGCACAATTTTTTTTTTCATAAAACAAAAGTATTCCTTTTTTTAATAATTTTTTTCTTTTTATTATTTTTTCGTGCTAGTTTAAGTATTTCAGGTAAGTGTAAGATTGACAAGTGTTTACATGTCGTTTGTGACTCAGCTGTTCAGATATCTAGGTGAAGTATTTTTATATCGCAAGATTGATCCATGAATAAACAAAAAATATGGAAGTATTTTACTATACACACTTCTGAGAAAACTGTATATATGTCTCACAAGTACAAAGCATTAGACGAGAGATTTGCTAATTCAGATCCTGATGATGCCACAGCCATTCATGGAGAGTAAGAGTAATTCGCCTGTCGATCAGTGTGACACTAAGCGAGGGCAGAAAGCGTGTTCTTCATATTGTGCTGAGTTACCCTGTGGTGACTGGCTTGACATGACTCATGAAAGCATGTTAGACTTCATCCTCTCTTCTTGGCTCTCTGCATGTGACGTTAACATGTCTAAATCTGGTGTTCACATACTACACTACACAAATCATAGAGGTACGTGATTAATTGTGGTGTGAAACAGCTGCATTAGTAATACCAATAAATCAGCTGTTACAGGATGATGACATGACATGAGTGTTTATTATCCAAGATAATGAATCACTTTAAGTATACACAGCATGGCCAGTGTTCAAGTTTTTAAACAGTGTGGCTGTGAGGATTTGTGGTCACTCAGCTACAAGAATATTAGTGATGTTGGGTGAGGAAGTCTGGGCTGCAGTTAGTGTTCCAGTTCATCCCAAAGGTGTTCAGTAGGGATGAGAGGTCAGGAAAACCCGAGTTCTTCTACTCCAATCTTGGCAAACTCACTTTGTGTTTTTCTGTTTAAGTGGCAGATTCATTTTATTTAATTTTCCATGGTAAAGTTTACATTCACGATAAATTTGCTCTTTGGTTTCTCAGGGTCATGTAGATGAGATGTGGGGTCTGGCCACACACCCCTCGCAAAACATCTTTCTCACTTGCGGTAATGACAAACAGGTGTGTATGTGGAACGCTGAAGAACACAGCCTGGGCTGGTGCACCACTCTAGAGGTAAAAGAGCAAAAACAGATATGGCTTCATACAGAAATCAGGACAAAGGTCTGTTATGTAGACGTTTATCAACATTCCTCACTGTTGTGCTTTAGGAGTCGGGACTATGTGCTGATTTCTGTCCCAACGGATCTGTTGTTTCTGTCGGACTGAGCACCGGAAGGTAAAGTGGCATTTTACTTCATGTATGTCTCTGTTTATAAGCCAATAGAAATAAAGAACAATTTAGTAAAAAAAAAAAAAAAATCATTTTTGGAAATATTTACATATTAAAAATTATGTGGAGTTGGATTATCAGTTCATATTGGACAAGAAATGAATGTTTAAAACAAGGTCATAAATCCCAAGGTCTCTATAGAAGGCATTTAATTATATATATATATATATATATATATATATATATATATATATATATATATATATATATATATATATATATACATACATATATATATAAATATTTAGTTATAAATGCTGGGAATGTAAACGAGAACCTGGCACGTACTGTAGATTCATGCTCTCTAGGAACGTACAAAGATTCTGCCGTTTGAAGAAATGACTACAAAGAGGACAGTTAATCAACAGTAAATATTTTTCTGTACAGGTTATTTGTACCAATTCTCTAATATAAACTCCTACACACTTGTGTCTGAGTTTGCCCATAAACATTTCTGCAGATTTCAGGTTAATACCAGTTCAAGCATGACATCATTTATACTGTTATCACAAAGCTTTCTCCTCCATCAAAGGAAAGATGTACAAGACAGTAGTGAGAGCAGCTATGTATGTGTTGGAGACTGTAGCAGTGAGGAAAAGACATGAGGCAGAGATGGAGGTAGCAGAGATGAGGATGTTGAGGTTCTCTTTAGGAGTGACGAGGATGTACACGATTAGGAACGAGCACATCAGAGGGACAGCTCAGGTTGGCTGTTTTGAGGACAAGGTCAGAGAGGCTGGATTGAGATGGTTTTATTGGTAGAAGGATGTTGGAGATGGAGCTGGCAGATAAGAGGTCAAGATGAAGGCCAAAGAGGAGATATGTGGATGTGTTAAATGAGGACATGAAGTTAATTAGTGCAAGAGTAGAGGATGCTGGGAATAGAGTTAGGTGGAAACAGATGATTCGCTGTGGGTACCCTAACGGGAAAAGCCAAAAGGAGTAGAAGAAGAAGAAGACAAATCTTTCTCCACCAAATAATTTATGTAATCAATCTGTAATATGAATGTAATAAATTAACCACCATTACTATATGTGCTGCAGGTGGCTGGTGCTGGATCTGAAGAACCAAGAAGTGGTGTCTGATTTGACTGATGGAAACGAGCAGCTCTCTGTCATGAGATACTCACCAGGTCAGATCCCAAGGCCTAAACCCTTGCTTGAGTCGTGTTCGAGCCATTATACATCCTTTGTAAATATTCGTATTGTGGATATCCGTATTGTGATGTTATATAAAGTTATAAAGTTTGTTACTGCTTGGTTTAAGTTTAAGCCAGGAATCAAAACGGAGTATAATGACTCGGATAAGTTGAACGGATAGTATTTAATTCGAGTGCTTTTATATGATGTAATTTCCATCTAAACTTGTACAAATGGCAGAATATGCCATATAATTGTACATATAAGATGAAGTAAACGTAAGGATATTGCAGAGCCTGTTAAGTATCTATTTAATGCAAAGAAGGAGAGGATAAAATATCAATACAGTCAGAATTAATCATACAATAATGTCATACATACTATGTTTGACCTGCGAGTACTGTATGTTTTCTTTTTGCCTTTATTATTGACATCGCTTTTCTCTTCACAGATGGCAGCTTTTTGGCTGTTGGTTCCCATGACAACTTCATTTATATTTACAGCGTGACAGAGGGGGGTCGGCGCTACACACGCTTCGGAAAGTGCACGGTAAGCCAAGCATGCTGGAGCAGATGTGTCTGCACTTGTGAGTCTTTTATTTTGTTCTGGTGTATTTAACCATGTGCAATTTTCAGTGACATTTACATCATAACAATTAATGTAAACAGTCATTACTAAGCTTTTCCACTCTCTTTACCCTGTCAGGGTCATTCCAGTTTTATCACACATCTTGACTGGTCCAAGGATGGGAAGTATATCATGTCTAATTCAGGAGATTATGAAATCCTTTACTGTAAGTCAAATTTCTGTCCATCATGTAAAGAAATTGTTCTTAATCTTTATCATCTTTTTTTGTTTGTTTTTATTTCTGCCTCAATGCTGAATTCGAATTCACATTTTATGCTCTTTTAAAACTTGTCTGCAAAGCTTTTAACAGAAAGCTGTTCCTCATCTGCCACAGACACCTTAACATCTGAGACAGATGATCCTTGTACGCTCCTAAATGTTCTCCTGACTTTAGTTGCCAGTTATTAAACATAACATCTTGATGCATTTTCCCAGGCAGTAAAGAGACACCAAAACCTTCAGAATAAATAAATTCTCCAGCATTTTTTAAACTAATCTGTTTCTGCTGCATCTGTAGATGTATGTGTGATTACCATGAACAAGCCTTCAACATGTTTACTAGACTGAGGGGAAAAAACTCTTCAGTGGAAGTGAATGAGCAGGTGGTGAATTATTAAAATAAACAGTTTGTGTGTGATTCCGTGTTTGTAGAACGCTTTCTAAAGTGGTCAGTGAAAGTTATTTGTAAATTCGGGGTTTGCATGATATAATTTATCTTTATAGACAGTTGTGTAGATCGACTCAGTTGTGCAGATGCTCATTAGATGATCTTCTTGACCGACCAGAATTTTTTGTATTGCTTTGATGCATTATTGTGTAAGATTAGTCTTCTCTCTCTCTCTTGCTCTCTCTCTCTACCCTCTCTCTTTCTCTCTCTCTCGCTCTCTCTCTTTCCCTCTCTCTTCCCACTCTTTCTCGTTCTCCCTCTCTCTCTCCTTCTCTCTCTCTCTCTCTCTCTCTCTCTCTCTCTCTCTCTCTCTCTATACCCTCTCTCTTTCTCTCTCTGTCCCTCTCTCTCTTCCCTGAGCTGCAAGTCAGTTTTCCCCAAAAAAAAATTGCCACATTAAAATGCATTGTTGTTTTGATCATGTTCATCATCCAAGCTACTCTACAAGAAAGGAATGAAATAAATTATTTACAAAATACAGAAATTAAAAAAATGCAAACTGCACATTTAATTTGAGTAATTTTTTTTTTTTTTTTTTTTTGACTGATTAAAATTAACGTGCACTTGAAAATCCCAGCGCTTGTATACATGCAGCATGTCTCAGGCTACACAAATTTAACAGAGCTTGTTTTTAACACAGGGGACATTGCTGGAGGCTGTAAATTGCTGCGAAATCGCTTTGAGAGTAAGGATCGCGAGTGGGCTTCCTATACCTGCGTTTTGGGCTTCCATGTCATGGGTGAGACAGACTCACTAAAAAATGCTTAAGGTATGTTTCTGTTGATGTTATCGAATTCTTTTGAATATGTTTTGGTGTCATGTTTTCTTTAGGTGTGTGGCTGGAGGGTTCAGATGGAACAGACATCAACGCTCTGTGTCGCTCTAACAGTGAAAGACTGGTAGCAGTGGCTGATGATTTCTGCAAAGTTCACTTATTCCAGTATCCGTGCCCTAAACTGAAGGTTAGTGCAAAAGAAATAACACAGCATAATATCTTTGAATCTTTTCAGTCATAGATTGGAATTAAAAGCAAAAGTTGGCTGACACTGGAATCTGTTTAAAGCTGCCAAACTGCTAGTCAAGTGGTGAACTTTGTGGGTCTCAAAGCAGTCTGTCTGTGTATCTTTATTAGACCAAGATTTTCCTGGAAATCGGGCCACATGTACTATAATTACAGTCTAGTCTAAACAGCTTCAGTGTAAAAATAACATTCTAAATAAATAAGCCCTGGATATCTATTAGTGGTAATATTCTTCTAAATTCAATTGAATTTCTTCCATCTTTTTCTCTCGTATTTTTTTATGGCATTTTTTCTGATGCTTCTGATTTTTTTCTTTTTTAGGCACCCAGCCACAAGTATGACGGTCACGGCAGTCACGTGACAAACGTCCGCTTCACTCACAATGACAGTCACCTCCTCTCACTGGGTGGAAAAGACACATGTATCCTCCAATGGCGAGTTAGAAGGGGCGGGGCTGGGGACAACAAGGACCACCCAACGTCTACACTTCCTCCCTCCTCTTCTGCTGGCTGTCCAGAACCAGGAAGCCAAACTGAGAAGGGGATAGAATGAACAGAGAGGGGAAAAAAGACAGTGAAAAGAGAATATCAGGTTGCACAAAGTTTGACTGTGCTGAAAATCTCCTCAAGTTCTTCTGACCAACAGAGAGTGACATGATGGAGTTTTTACCAGGTTTACGTCTTATACTATGCAAATTCTATAGAAAGGTGGACCAAGACTTCTCTTTCTGTATTCTGATATTAAAATGTCAACAAATGATTTATTGATTAATGTGGCTTTACAGGGCATCATCTCAAAAGAGAAAGTTATTCAAAAAGAAGTGTTCCATTTATTATTCTTATCATAGTACATGTTTACATTACTGAACTCTTTCTCCTGTTGATTTCCTATGCAGCTTTATAACTTACTAAAGATGTTTGTGTCTTTACACTATTAAACATAAATCATTTGTCTGTGTAATAGTGACTAACTGAAGTATAACCGTTGCATTTTTTTTTCTCACTTTTTGGCATGAATATGGAAGAGCAGGAAGCATTGTCACCTCACAGCTCCAGGGACCTGGAGAACGGGTCATTATTGAGTTTGGGTTACTGTCTGTGTAGAACTGTACATATTCCTTCAGGTACTCTAGCTTCATCCTACCTCCTTAAAATACATGCATGCAGTTGAATTGAACATGTGCGTGCATGTTTTCATGGCATTCCATCCAGGGATTATTCCAGTCTCACGTACAATGTTGCCAGGAAGAAATAGTTGCTGAAGATGAATGAATGGATTTAGTTACTGTACTAAAACACAGTCCCAGCTTGCCTTCTTTGGTGTTAGCCATCCATCCATACATCGATTTTCTCTATCACAAGACACACTGGTGACAACCCGTCACATTGGCCAATCTCACACACTCACACACTAGGAACAGTTTAGAGATGCCAGTCATCTGACAAAGAATGTCTTTGGACTGAGGGAGGAAACCCCAGACGAATGGGGAGAACATACACACTGCACACAGAGGAAAATTAACCCCCAACCCCAGAGGTGTGAGGCAAACGTGTTAATCACTAGACCATTGTTCCCCCACCTAACTTGTTATATTATTGTTTACAATGTACAAGTTACAACAGTTTACAACAGCACTGAATACACCACTGTGCATTATCATTTAAATGTCAGAATGATACCAAATTGTATCATCGCTCAATAATTGTATTATTCCTAAGTTGACAAATTACTCTTATGAACAACCAAAAACGAATACTTTTGGAAAAGACTATATTGAAAATTCAGGACCCAAATTAGAAACTCAACAAAATTAATTATACCTGTGATTTCCAATTAGTCTAATTATGTGAGCATGGGTATGAAATGTCCTGTGACACATCAGAATTTTCTAAAATTTGGACGTACAGTATGTGCTGGGTCCGTCTGCATGTCTGTATAATGGAAACGAATTCGCAAAGGAACTGAAAAATCTGTGACACTTCAATAAAATGGAAAAGTATACAGGGAAATCTGTGCCTAAAAACAAAAAAATCTTTTTAGTAACGAAACAAGGCATAGTACCACTTATCAGAGTCACAGTGGCCATCCTCTTGAAATGATTCCATGGAGAGTATGCTACTTTCACAATTTAGCTCTGAAAAACAGACCTCAAGTGCTTCAGACTCGGAACAGGGGGTTCAGGGGTTCTGTGACAGCACAGACAGTAGGAAGGACATTGCATAACGGTAAGGTCTATGGGCCTTGCTTGTTCTTTGGTACAAAGCTGCAAAATTAGTCTTTGCTAAAGAACATGACAGGAAACCTGATATCAGGAGCATAAACTTTGGTCAGATAAGAGCAAGATGGTTATGTTTGACTGTAGACTCCCACAATGAATGCATAGACCTGTGCATATATAAATACGGGATGACAAGATGGCTCCCAGTCTTCAAAATCTTACAAGAAGAGGATTATTCTAGAAGGACAGCGATCCAAAGCACATTGCCAAAATTACACAAGACAACGTGAAAACTATGAGCTGGCCAAGTATGTTGCCTGACTTGAATGCAAAAGTATTTTAAAGAGCAGCATAACCCTTCCAGCAAAGAGCAGCTGAAAAAACTTGTCTCTGAAGAAAGACAGAACATCTCTCCAGAAAATTGTGCAACACTCTTTTACTCAATGCCAAGAAGGATTGAGTCTGTTGTTGAAAATAAAGGTGGACATACAAAGTATTGAAAAAGTAAAAGACTTAAAAGATCTCACTAATGAAAGGTGTTCTGATTTTTTCTGCTTTAAGTGCAATACAAGAACTAATGCAGTTACTGTAATATGGCACCATTTTGAAGTATTAAAAATGTATATGATTTTGTAGTAATAATGATAAGGAGCAATAATAATAATAATACTAATAATAATGTTCAGAATCAGATTCAGAATCAGAATCAGGTTTATTGGCCAAGTGTGTTGACACACACACGGAATTTTGTTCCAGCTGTTTGTGAATCTCAAAAGTACAGACATAAATAACATTATACTATACAAGACAGATAATACAGACTATACAAGAAAATACAGACTATACAAGAAAATGCCGATGTCATACTACTACTACTAATAATAATAACAATAATAATAATAACAATAACAATCCAAAACAACAACAACAACAACAATAATAATAATAATAATAATAATAATAATAATAATAATAATAATAATAAAATCAGGAAACAAGTGTAATTAACAAAGTAAAAGTCCTGCTATTGCACCCATATGAGGCGTCATAGCTAACAGTACTTCTGGATCATGTACTGATATAATTATCATGAAAATTGTGAAACAGCTTTGTGTAATCAAATGTAAGATTATTTAGTAGGTCTTAATGGCAACCAAACAGAAAAGAAATTAGGTGGAAATGCTCATTATTATTGCTATCATTTTGAAAGGGAGTCATTTTAAAGATCCCTCTGCTGTATGTTAGGAGAATTGCAGTATGGATATAAACATTTCTACTTGACTTGCCTACGGTATCTGTTAAAAATACATATACTCATGAACTTGGTTTTGTTTTATTATATTTATTTTTTTGGTTTGTTAAACCCTTTTTTGGTAAAACTCACTACCCAGTGCATCTCAGTCACAGCCACTTATCTTTATATTATTCAAAGCTTAAAAACACCCTTTAGCCTTTACACATAGCCCTTTAACTGATTTAAGCAACTTTAATGTTATTTTCACAAAGTGTTTAATGTATTTCATCAGCACATATTTTCAGAATGTGACCAAAATTCCCTTTGTATTTAATTGAAGAAACAGAAATGGTTCTGTACAAACAGAACAACAATGAGCTGTTTATGGATCATAAATTTACCAAACAAACATATATAATATAATATAAAAAGTTTAGATATTCAAGTGACTTGTTGGAAGTTTAATTATAACAGCAAATTGTATATTCAATATTATTATATGGGCAATAAATTGGGTGAAAGAAATCATCAGCATGTGGTCAAAGATGGTCAATGTGACTTTTCAACCAAAAGGGGGCAGTGTGCCATTAAGTTCGCTTCATAGCGTGTTTTTCCTACAGTAAATGGCTACTTAAATGTGGTATTTATATGCTATAAGCTATTCAGGTGAATATATCAGACATAGAGTTATGGAACAATGTCACATCCTCTTGAAATGAAGACAGAATGAAGCAGATTTATCCAGATTCATCCAATTCACCTCTATTTATTTACATGTTTTTTATTTACATACGTTTACAGGTTTATTATTTACATTAGAGTTTATGCTAATTTTTTTTCTTTCTAACATTTCTGTTTGAATTTTTCAGACATTGCCTTTCTGTATAGGTTTCTGTCTGTTCAGTGACACGTTGAAATATATATTTTTCACAGTGAAATAAATATTTTATTTTAACAACATTAAAAAGATTAGATTTTATTCTTATAAGTAGGCCAATTTAATAAGAGCGGCACCATGTTGCAGCAAGTCTCTGGTTCTCTTGTGACTGTGCTTAGGTGTCTGTGCTGTTCCACCCATGTGCATGAGGTTTTATCTGGGTTCTCTGGTTTTTTCCCACTGCCCTAAAAGTTTCAGCTAGTCAGACTGACTATACTAGACTGTGCATATGTGTGAATGAGTGTGTTAATATCTGTGTGCATGGTGCCTGTAATGGACAAATGTATCATAACTGGTAGAGAGAGTGTTCATTGCTTTGAGTGAATAATCCTTTACTAATCCCTAATGAAAAAAGGTTATATTAACAGGGTAGTAAGAACACAATGTCTGAGAGGGTATATAAGTAATTAACTACACTGTACATCAGGCAGTGATTTTGTTAGTATAAGTAGAGTAGAAATAAAATGGTAGTAACATGATATTTAACATAAATGGGTTCATCAGCTGTGCAAATAAATACAGACGTTTGTGAAGATGTATTCAGATCCTGAAAATACTGAAAACATTACACTGTTTAACACCAACCACATGTGCATAAAATTGATGGATAATTATATTTTTAATTGCAACTGAAATCTGATGACAGAAAACATAAGGTTAGAAAAAGAAAGAAAAATAAGGATGACAAAAATACAATAGATAAAGATTTGCACATAAAAACAGGGTGCACACTTGCTTATTGTTTAATGATTATGATTACAACACTTCCAGTGTTGAGGGTTCAATGCCATCTCTAAATTGAATCTCATACATATATATATACTGTACGTATACGTTTATATATATATATATATATATATATATATATATATATATATATATATATATATATATATATATATATATATATATAAAATAAATAGATATTTATATATCATTCTGTCTTCATTTCAAGAGGATGGCCGATGGCCACTGTGACATTGTTCCATAACTCTATGTCTGATATATTCACCTGAATAGCTTATAGCATATAAATACCATATTTAAGTAGCCATTTACTGTGTACTCCTCTGTTGGTTTTCTTGCCAGTCCACATAGTTGTATCTGACTGCCATCTTGACTGCCAAATAGATATTTATTATATATACACATTATAATTATCTATTAAAAATAAATAAATATATACGTATATATACGTGTATATATATATATATATATATATATATATATATATATATATATATATATATGTGTGTGTTTGTGTGTGTGTGTGTGTGTGTGTGTGTGTGTGTGTGTCTGTTTTCTATTTATTTTTTTATTTCTATAGTTAGTTACTTAGATAGAGAAAGTATATTAAAGCCTATTACAAAAAAATAATAATTGCTTTTTTTGTGTGGAGAAATTAGCACACTTATAGCACCCAGTTACACCATCTCACACACAGTGTAGACCGGGAGCTCGAGCCCATGTTGACTTTCTGTCTGCTCCGAATATCGCTCGTGCGCGTTAGACGAACTCCCGCGCGTGACGTAGGGATTCCGAAGATGACGTTGGCGCCGAGGAGGAGGGGGGAGGGTTGGTTGGTGAGGAAGAGGAGGATGAAGCTGGAGCGGAGGATGGGAGGAAGAGTGGCGTGAGACATACAGGCTGGCTGCCGAGGACCTCGCGTACATGCGCGCGCGCGTGTGTGTGTATGTGTAAACCCGTGAGTGACTCGGACTTTGGAGGGACTTCATTAACGGACCGACACAAAGAGACGCGTTTGAAACGTCCTGTATGCGCGCTGTAACGGAAAGTTGAAACTTTTCGGCGCCGCCACAGCTCGCGCTGCCGTGTGCCGGTCCCGGCTTTGTCTCTACACAGCGGAGCGCGACGATACACCGACATCCGCTGGGTGTTTAATCACGCAAGAAGGGAAGCCGTTCGCGTGGAGGCGAGAGAGTGAGAGAGAGAGAGAGAGAGAGAGAGAGAGAGAGAGAGAATGGCGGCCAACATGTACCGCGTCGGGGGTGAGTGATTTCATATAAGCGCCTGTAGAAATGTAGCTTTTCTGTACCAGGCTAATGCGGCTAGCGCGACCAGGCTGGCTGATTAATAGTTAACTGTAGGATTCGTTAGCCTAAATGCTAACTAGCCTGTTAGCGCGTTTTGTCAGTTGATGGGTATCTTAGCTAGCATGTTGTATTTCCGCCTTCTCTACAATGGCCGGCTTAGTTATTAGCATGTTTAGCTGCGGCTAAAGCAGGCTGCTGGAATAACACGTAAAAGTTTTGCAGACAGCCGAACTGAAGTTTGTGAAGACGTTAAACGGTTTTCTCTGCGTTTCTGAGACTCTCGTTTACTTTTACTGGGTCAAACGAGCGGGAGGTTTTTACTTTTCTGTAGCCATCGTCTGCAAGAAGATCACAATTAGCCAATTAGCTGAACGAGAGAGTAAACGGAATCGAGTGAGAGAGACGTGAGAGAAACGTGAAGTGTTTGATTCACACGTTAGTTAGTGTGTCGATTCTTTTCGGTTAGTATTTTGTTAGCTTTGCACAGTGTTATATGATCTCTACTATGTGTATAAACTCAGATTTAGACTGTAGGATTATGCCTCTTGCTGTTATTCTGGATATTCCGAAACCTGGTTTGTTTTTAATGATGAGTGATTTGTTTTAAAAAAAAAAGACCAAAGGGCAGAAATGTGGACGATCCTAACTGAGGAAAGGTTCTCAGTGATTGATGAGACGTGATGAGACGTGTGTTGTGCTGCTGGTCCTGTGGGAGCTGATGAAGTTGTTGACAGCCTTCAAAATCTCTTCTTCTCTTCTCCAAACAGGCTGCAGGTTTGCTTACTTACACCGGAGAGTTAATGTCAAATGCTTTCTTTCTGACAGAATCTTGTGTCCTGAATACAGAGATTAGAGAAGCCCAGGGTAAGATCGGTGTAAGGAGTCGTGCGGTGTGTGATGGAGTTTATTCAGCTCTATGATTAGTCTGCTGTGTTAAAGGTTGAGGTTGCTTTCTCCATCTGCAACGATCCTCCTTCACTGTAAAAAGCCACCGTTCCCTCCTGTATTCAACGAGGAAGAAGATACGATGGTGGTTTTGTTACAGTTGTAGGAAAGCTCCATGAGGAGCTTAATCAAACCAGCTGCTCTTTCATTCATGAGGATTTGAAAACTTCATTCATGCTCTGTTATGAAAGGAAAACTCAGCGTGGATGACTGAATGTTGGTATCTACGTATTTGGGTCAGGATTGAAAATAAACGTAGGCATAAGTTTGAATGGAGTTGAACCTCTCGCACTTAAGTCACTTCTGCCTGCTTCCTCTCTCCTTCCTCTGTGACTTGAGCTTCACAGATATGTGTGTTACAGCTCAGGGCTGCCAGCTGTATGTTATGTCCTGTTTGAAGCTCATCATGAGTCTCAAGCCAGATGTGTTGCAAAGTAAATCTTGTGCCACGCAGACTGAGACTGACTGCATACCCTGTTGTACGAGCCGCTTCTTATGTCACCCGAGTGCTCGTTCTCCCCGAGCATCCTAACACACGTGAGACGGGGTAGTGCCAACCCTTACATGCACATTTACAGTATTTAGGGTTGTAGGTGCTGTTTGAAAAGAAACACCAATCAAAGCTGATGTGATGCATAATACTGTTTAATTAGCTACTAATATTGAATATTAATTAAAAACATTGCTTGTAAATAATATGTAAGGATTGTCGCAGCGTGTGAGGTACATGTTTGACATTGTGCTGCTTAATATATAACGTCTATCAGCCTTACCTAATTTTTGAGCAGTGTTTGCTTGTTACTGTTACATTTTTTTATTGGACAAATCCAGCCAGCAAAATGTTGTTTAAGCATCAATTATTTTTGTACTTTATTTTTATTCGAGAAGCAAATGTCAGAAGTAGGATGTAAGGATTTGTTCCGATCAATATAGATTAACATGCAAAACAAAATGCTCACAGCTACTCGAGCTGTTCAACAAATCAGCTTGCAGTATTTTGGGAAGTGACCATGAGATCAAATACTGTTTTAAAAATGGCCTGGACAAGAAGTTATTTTTCATTAATGATACATCCGTGTGTGATCGTCTTTCCTGCAATGTTACCAACAATCGTAACAAACAAAAACAATCAAGAGGGTTATACACCATAAACTGTACTATAAGGGAAATATCACAATCATAGGTATAAAGTAAAGTTATAAAGGTGGTTGCATGCATTACTATGTTGACACTGCAGCACTTTATCAAGTTTAATGTAGGCTGTATATTGACTTTGAGGCACCTTCTTTGCTACAAACACATGCATGAAAATGTTCCTTATATTTGATGTTCGATTTTTCAGCTTTGTGGCCACAGCATGGCAGTGTAGCTACAGGCTCCTAACAAAGCTTTTCAGCAGTCACTGTGTGTGATGAAAGTGAGGAGTTATGTTTGACAAAGCAGTAATAATACCTGCTCCATGCAGTTCCAAGGACGTGTGAGCTTCAGCTGAGGGAAAGGATCAAAATCTGTAACAGGGTCGGATCCTGCAAAACCCTGTCCAAATTGGAGCGGTCGTCACTGATCTAACAGTCTGGCGGTGTTGGGTTTTGGAATCATTTTTGTTCTAAATGAGCCTTCTGAAGCAGTAACAACTGTATGAATATAGATATGCATCTCTGTCATTTCTCAGGATGTCACTGATCACTGAAGAACAAGAGACTGTCACTATAGTGTGCTCCTCTGTGAAAGAGATGATAATGTGGTTGATGTTGTTAATGGAGAAAAGTGCACAGTGTAGTGAAACAACTGCCCAAGAAATCAACATGCACCTTCAAGAGACAGATTACAGATGTGTTCTAATTAAAGTCAGATACGGGTTACAAATGGGAAATTAACTATCTATCAAATTGGACAGATCCGCAAAAAAATCTGTACTGTCAGGTTTTGTTTTTGTCGTTCGCCCTGATTCTCTACAGCGCCGTTCTGCTCTTCATGCAGTTAAAAGCTGAGATTTTTTTTGACTGAGATTAATCTTGTGTTTAATTAATAGTTGCATTTATTATGTATTACCTGACTTAACTGCAAGGTTAGGACCTTTATTACACTGGGAAATGTTCTCTTCTCTTTTTACAAGTACAGCCAGCCCCCTATGTGCCTTAGTTATGCACTCTTTTTACATCCACCTATACAGTCTCAGTCACTATATTATGACGTCAACAGTAGTCATTCCTACTACTGGTTGCCGTTGCAGTAACATTTATCAGAAGGTGGCACAACTAGCTTTACAAGTCCGTTTTCTTACATTCTCATATGGGAGGAATGAGATGCAGTGCGTGCACCTTTTAAAGGGTCCCATACGCTCTATTGTCTTCAGTCCCATCAATATTCGCTGCACTAATTTTCTCCTTATTTGCATAACATTTTCTCTTTTGTCACGTTATTGTACGCAGCTACATCTATTCCCCAACAGTCGCTACTGCTCATGTCACTGGAAGTCACCACCTCATTGAGGATGAGTGGTTACTGGTCACGTTGTTGCTGTATGTAGCATTACTCAGACAGCAGTCCTTTACTTATTTCCTTTTTCAGCACACTGAAGTACTGTAATGTTTTGGTGTGTGTGTTTTGGGTCACCAGCTTCATTACTTGTGTGTGATCCATATGAATATACAGAAAACCTAAATGCTTGTTAATGATTGTCAATAAAGTGTACCAGTTAGACTGCTTCTGAAAGCAGTTTGCTGAAAAGAACGTTCAATACGTTTAAGCGGCATTTAAAAACGTTGCTAATCTCTGCTGCATAACAAGAATATTTGCATGGTTGTGCTAAAGTCAATTCAAGAAGCTTTCGGCTTTGAAACTGTTATTAATATTTGTAGTTTAAGAACTCAGGGTACAGTACTTGAAATGCTCTCGTTATATTGCTTATATTTTCTTCTACAGATTACGTGTACTTCGAGAACTCATCCAGTAATCCCTACCTGATCCGTCGAATAGAAGAACTAAACAAGGTAAAGTGGCGTGTGTACTTTATTTTTTTGTCTTTTTTTATTAAGTGTGTTGAAGTATAGCATGTCAGTAGTGCATAGTTGTTACACAGCATGCTGAGCTGTTTGTGCTAGTGAGCTGAGGATCCTGCTCTACACAGCTCTTATACCGTAAAGGATGATCTGGACCTTAGACAGACTGTGTATATTTTAATTTAAAACGTTCCTAATGGTTTAAGCGATCTTATTTGCATTGCGTATTTTATTTCTAATACAATTAAAATAAATCTCTTCTTTGTTTGAAATTTTGTTCAAAAAAACTATTTTTGCTTGAATTTTTTAATCATTGCTGGTACTAAATTCCAGTGGGTTTGTTTGTGTTTGTGGAACCATGCAAAATTTCTTAAAATAGTCTCAGTGTGGTGTGACTTGTAGTTTTAGTTTGTTTCATGTATATTTTTTTTATTTGTATTTATTTTAATTTTTTTGTATTTGTGTCATTGACACTATTTGTGTTACCTTTTTCTGAAACAATCCAGCTCTTTGAAAAGCAGTAAGAGCATTTGGTCAGGACAGAAGCCCATGTGTTGTTGGACGAGTGGTAGACTTGGTCTGACCTTTGCCCATCAATTATCTTTTCCAGACGGCCAATGGAAACGTTGAAGCCAAGGTCGTGTGTCTCTTCAGGAGGAGAGATATATCAAGCAATCTCAACACTCTGGCTGATAGCAATGCGAGTAAGTTCGCAACATTTCTTGTCCTTTATTAAATACACTTTCATTACATCCACTCTGCATGTTTTGCTCAGAAATGTGTCATTCATTTGCTTTAATCACCTAACACAGAAACCTTACTCCTCTCAGTTAGAGTAGCCTAACTTTGTTCATTTGTTTAGAGTTGCTGCATATTAATGTTCACAGAGTTTGGCAGCTCACTCATGCCTTTAGTGTCCCCCTTTTGAAAAAAAAGTCAACGTTTCAATACTGGAAATCTTGCTTAAGCTATAGTGGTTACAAAGCTGCTTTGCTCTTTATATAGCATCTACATCTACATTTGGTTCTGAATCTTGGCTTGAGCTTTAGATAGCAATGTCCACACTTTTTTCTGTTCACACTTCAGGCCTCCCAATAATTTCCTGGTTCTGCCTCGATAGTTTGCCGCCTCAGGCTTGCTGCATTATCCGCTCCGTCTCATGTTCACCCGTAACCTCTTTCTAATCATTTGTTGTTTAATTGCCAAGCAACAGCACAGGTTCGAAAGGGGCTTTGAAGTAACATTCTGTGACTGAGAGCATGCTTACTGACACCATGTTGGCACCACTGCTGACACTCTTTTGGCAGCTGATTATCACTGTTCAGGACGAGAGCCTTGTGTGTTTGAACCTAATAGGGAAATGTAGTCAGAATTTGGCATTTGCATTTCATAATTGTCTGAGTAATACACAGCATGTAACTTCGTAAGAGATCTTTTGAATGATCGACAAATCAACGGTATTATTCTTAATGCTATTGCCAGCTGTTCATGAGAATGTGATGGGCTCAGTGGTTGGATTCTAATTTTAATCCCAAGACTGAAAGAACCATTTGCTGGTCCATTGAGCAAGAAACGTAAATGCTGAGCTGTGTGCTTAGATTGTGTCAATAAATACTGTCCCAAGTTGAAGTTGTTTAGGATCAAAGTGTCTGGGTGAAGGACAGCCGTTGAGCCTCATTTAAATGTGCATAAAAAATTGGCATAGATTATGCAAACTGAACCCCCCCCAATCTGTTGTGGCTGCTACGTTATTGTTTACACACCTAAGTGTAAAACATGCACACAAAACATAAATCATTAGGTTTTATGAACAAGAAATCGTTGTAAGATGTCTATAATAAAACTATGGCCAGTCGTTCATGAACATGTTAATCAACCAACAGCGCTTTGTTCTGGCTCATTGTCCGGTCTACCAGCAACAGCAATTCTGTCTCATTACTAATGAAAGCTGCAAAGGATGAGCAATGAGGGTACAACAATAGTAAAACAAAATCTACACAGAACTGCTGGTATTTTTGTTTATTAAACTGTTTGTGGTCACATCTTTGCTAATAGCATCAGGCTGATTGTTGTAAGGTTTTAAGGTCCTGTTCTGACTTTGTATTAAAACCCTTCTCAGGTGATCCGGTCACAGATAGATCCAATCAGTAACAGGGTTGCCAAACCAACCATTTTTTACTTAGCTACCTGATGTAATATCTTAAATTAACCATCAAAAACTCAGACCAGTCAAGTTTTATTCATGATCATCTGGCAATTAGCGTGTACTTTAATAGACCTAACACAAAAAGAGAGAGAGCTTATGCTGCAGTTATCTTAACTTTTGATCTCTGCATTTTTGATATGGAAAGTGAGGTTAAAAAAAAAAAAGAATAGAAATTGATAATTATTGGTCCAGCCAGGTTGGACAGAGTATATATAAAATAGAGTTAAAACCAGGTGTGATGTTAATGCTTTAGGCCACATTGCCATTCACACTACAAATATATGTGGCCCCATGTGTACCAGACTTTATCTGCATGTGGGCTGAGTGATCGGCTCCTGGTACGCGTTTAACCTTTTCAGACATGTACTAGGAGCTGTCCATTTGGTATAATATGCTGATATTCAAGCCCACCACTTCTTCGTTTCCTTTCTTATGTTCATCATCCTTAAGAACGCGACCCCTTACCCAACCCCCTCCACCTAATGCTAGCACAACCACTCAAGCACACTGTCTGGGCTCTTAAATGTGTCCTCCCTTGGCCTTGAACCCACAGTCCCGGTGCTGCACACTGAACAAAAGAGCCTTCATGTCACATGCAAGGCCCTGGCATAGAATGGGTTAATGCTGGCTCCTTCGTGTCTTTGTCCTGTCTGCGAGTGATTAGTGTCCTGGTATGACCGAGAGCGCTTACACACACACACACATATACATAAATACATACATATATACATACGTACATACATATAAATATATATATATATATGTATAATGTAAAGACAGAGAGAGAAACATAGATATGCACACACACATGCGCACACACACACAAACATATATACAAGAGTGTATGTGTGTGTTAGTGGGGGATGGGCGCCTCAGGTTCGATGCACAGGGTTTCCCAGGAAAATTGGCAGGGTCTGACTGGCTGAGGGGGTGGGGACACTGGAGTGGCAGGAGGCCCTTATAGAAGGGGGTGTGGTCTGATATCCCACCCATTCACTGACAGGGTTTCCTTAGTCTCACTGCAGGGGCGGAGTCCAGTCACATCCTCTGATACTCCTGACAGGTCTCACCTCAATCAAGCATCTGCTCAGAAAATGAGAAATCGTGTGGCTTCTGAGAACTAAAGAGTAAATATTGTAGCGTGAAACTATTAAAAATGGCTTGATATTTTTGTCGCTGTTCTGCATCAGTTTTAAACCAACCCTGTGTGAGTTTGTAACAGGAAGTCTTCATGGAAGTAAATACTCGCATATAACCAATGCTTTGTTGTTAGAGTTGATTATTTAACTTTCTCCAAATTTTTAAAATGGCTTTAAAAAGAAATGAAAGTCATAGGCCATGCTCAATTAAAGTAGTAAGAGCAACAAGAGTAGGAACACGAACTGATAAATGTGAGTTTTTTTTTGTTTTTTTTTTTGCATCCCCAGGAGATTTTGAGGAGGAGTCTAAGCAGCCACCAGTCACTGATCAACAGAAACACCAGCTTAAACACAGAGAACTGTTCCTGTCCCGGCAGTTTGAGTCTCTTCCTGCCACACACATACGGTACAAGTCTGTCTTTTTCACACATGCAACAAGCTCGGTGATTTCTTCATGCACTGAACAAGTCGTATTTCTTGTTTATGTTAAAGTAGTTTGTGCTTTGTATACCAAAAGTCAGCCTTAATTTCTGAACTCATCTTTGTTTACGTTATATCTACACTTAAGTGGTCAAAAGTATGTGGACACTTGAGAATTACACTCGTATGTGCTTGTTGAACATCTTATTGCAAAGGCAATAAATAGACATTTAGTCCCCTCTTTGCTGTTATTATAGCCTTTACTCTTCTAAAAGGCTTTCCAACTAGACTTTGGAGTGTGCCTGTGGGGATTTGTTTATTCAGAACATTGTGTGAGGAAGCCAGCGGTGCAGTCAGTGATCCAGTTCGTTTTAAGTGTTCAGTGGGATTGAGGTCAGGACTCTGTGCAGTACACTCAGGTTCTTCTACAACAAACCATGTCCCGGAGTTGGCTTTATGGACAAGGATGTTGTCCTGACTGAACACTTGCACCCCTTAGCCTAAGTTTTCATGCTACAACATCTAGAGATATTTTGGACTTTTATAAATAAATTTTATATATTTATTTATGTGACAACAGTTTAATGAAGACCCTCATATGGAGATCACAGTCCTCAGGTGTCTACAAAATTTTAAGTGTGTGTGAAAATGTAAAAAAAAAAAAGGCGGGGTTCAAGGGGGTCTGACTTGTATTTGTTTTTCTCCACAGAGGGAAGTGTAACGTCACACTGCTGAATGAAACTGATGTTTTAACAAGCTACTTGGAGAGAGAAGTAAGCTTTTTTGCTTACCTGCTTTTTTTAAAATATAATTATTAACAATGTGGGAATCTGACTAGCATTGTACCATGATTAGCAATTAGTTTAATGGATCTGTATTAGAGGCTGGCATTTTTTCGGGATTTCCGCGGGTCACAGGAATCCCGTGGGATGGGAAACAAAATCAATATTAATCACGTGACTGGAACAGGACAGGAAAAAAATGGTCCCAGCGGGAGTGGGTGGGACTGGGAATACACAAACATACCTTTGATATAAATAAAAATATAATCTGTTTGCTTTGGTATGGCTGGTTAAATGAATGACGTGCTCCACACACCCGTGACAGTTGGTGGCAGTTATGTATGCCAACCACCAATAATATAAGAGAAGGTGTCTTCCCCATGCGCTCTCTAGAAGCCGCGGAAATTAAAAATGGAGTCGAACCCGAAACTCACACTGCAACGACTACTCTTGGGGGAAAAAATGACTTTGTCGGGATCACTTCTAGAGGCTGACATTTTTTCGGGATTCCCGCGGGTCACGGGAGTGGGAGGGAATGGGAGTTATTCTTCTGGTATTGGGATGGGACGGGATTTTCCCCAGTATTTTTTTGCGGGATTGGGATGGGATGGGAATTTTTTTTTGGGAGTGGGACGGGAGAGGTTTGAAAATCCACTCCTGCGTCACCCACTAATCTGTATGTGGTTTTGTACTCTGCAGGACTGTTTCTTCTACTCGTTGGTGTTTGACCCGGTTCAGAAAACCCTGCTTGCTGACCAGGGTGAGATCAGAGTGGGCTCCAAATATCAAGCTGAGATACCTGACAAATTACCAGAAGGTAAGACGTAAATTCTGTCGAATTGATAAGTTTAGCTGTAACCTATTATTGTAGCCAAGCATATCCTGACACACTTGTTACTGCCTGATTAAAGGGGACTCGGACAATCGAGTACAAGAAAAACTGGAGACGAAGGTATGGGATCCAGATAACCAGCTGAAGGACTCTCAGATAGATCAGTTTCTGGTGGTGGCCCGGTGAGTCACAGCATTCACACCCACCATCTGTTCACAACTTGCTTGTTACCACAGAGAACATGGCCGAAGCTCAGAAATTCCTCAATCTAGTACATTCCATGATTAAAAAATATTAAAGTTGTTAGGGTTAATTGGTCTTTGAGGACAACTAAAGTCACCTCAGACTTGCTCATTGTGGATAAATACAAACACGCTTCAATATATCTAATATTAATCTTGAATTTTTTGTATTATATTAATCTCTATATTAACCTTTTGTTTTATATTTTTCTGTAAAGCTGCTTTGAGACGATGTCCATTGTTAAAAGCGCTACACAAATAAATTCGAATGAATGAAGCAGTAAAGAGAGAATTAAAATGTGACCCATTTTGCGTTAAAAACGAAAGGTTTTAATGGCGCTTCAGTACATATTATTGTTGAATGTTGTGTTCTGAAACACACTGAACATTGCTGCTTCAGAGTGTAGTACAGAAGATTGTATTGATGAGTACAGTGTTTGTAGCGTTCTAGTTAGACCAAGCCGGTTTCTCATTTAGTAACTGGCTTTTTGTTTGCATACTACGTATTGTGTTGATTTGTTTCAAGCGATTTGAGATTAAAAAGGGAAGTTTTTTTTGGGGTGACCATATTAAGGCCTGGTGTGTATCACAGCAGTAAATTCACTCTTAACCACAACGTGTAAAGTATTTGTTTCATTGATTCCCTGTCAAGTATTGAAATAGGGCTGTGCAAACTGCACTGTTTCTGCCATACTACATTAGGTACTTGTAAAGATATTATTTACGAATGGTATTATCTTTGCAGGGCTGTGGGGACATTTGCCCGTGCCTTAGATTGCAGTAGCTCCATCCGCCAGCCAAGTCTTCACATGAGTGCAGCAGCTGCATCCAGAGACATAACCCTGGTGAGAGGACATGCATGCATACACATACACACGAATGTGCTATACACGCATGTGCCTTTTATTGAAACCTTTCATGCAGGTGTTTTTCATTCAGCACATAAGTCATGTTTTTTGCTTCCCAGTTCCATGCCATGGACACACTGCAGAAGAATGGTTATGACTTGGCCAAGGCCATGTCCACACTGGTGCCGCAGGGCGGCCCTGTGCTCTGCCGCGACGAGATGGAAGAGTGGAGCGCCTCAGAAGCCATGTTGTTCGAGGAAGCACTGGAAAAATACGGAAAGGACTTTAACGACATTCGCCAGGACTTTGTGAGTTCACAAGCTCCTATATGTTTGTCTCTGCCGTCTTGATACGGCACCGGAAATTCTGAAAGCGATTTCCATTGGTACGGAGGAATGCTTTTCTAGTGTTGCCTGTTATTCATTCCTTTTGTTTTCCTAGTTGCCTTGGAAGTCTTTGGCCAGTGTTGTTCAATTCTATTACATGTGGAAAACCACAGACCGTTACATCCAGCAGGTGAGCCTTCAGTATTGTTTGCTTTTTTATGACTGTCTTCTTCTGTTCTGTTTTGCATTAACTGAATCCATTTTGGATCAGTTATCAGCTTAATGCGTTTTTTGCTTCTTACGTTTTTAGAAAAGACTGAAGGCAGCAGAAGCAGACAGCAAACTGAAACAGGTTTACATCCCCACCTAGTGAGTATTTACTGAAACAACATCTGTTTTGGTAAAGCGAGTGTAGCGAGATGTTTGATTGATGAAACTTGCTTTTAATCTAACTTGAAGTTTTTCTTCTCATCTGCTTATAGGTAGTTTATTTTGATTAAATTTTCATATATTACAGATTCATCACTTTAGTGTTGGTTGATTCAGAATAGACAAGAATATGTTGCTTCTTTAATATGATCTGAATTTGATCTTGATTTGAAAACTGGATGGAATTTTGTCATCACTAGCACCAAGCCCAACCCTAACCAGATCATGGCTCCTACTAACAAACCCGGTATGAACGGAGCTGCGGGATATCAAAAAGGCTTGTGCTGCGAGAGCTGCCATAGTAAGTACCGTTGAAATTCCCCTTATGCAACTTTTTTTTTTTAAATTTTACTTAACTCCTCCTTTTAAACTCTTATTTAGTGTATTATATTTCTATATATTTTATTAAGGCTGGATTACCGTTTTACTAATGTTCAGTGTTTAGAATTTAAAAACCTTTTAAATATTCTTCAGATGTACTGAAAAGTCACTTTTGCATACCAGTGTAATCTCGATTAGTAAATACTTTTGAATAGAAGTGTTTGAATTAGGACTACCTAATGACCGTAGAGACCCTGATGTCTCGGCTCTCAAATGCCATTTAGTGGAATTCACTATTGGATGCACCTAAAATAATGTCCACTAATCATATTTACAGATGTGTTTAAGATGTGCTATTATGCGTGCCTGCATTTAGTTGAATTAGGAAGTTGACATTTTCTCCGGTCTGCTACAGCCGCGCAGTCTCCTCAGTGGTATGCTTGGGGTCCTCCTAACATGCAATGTCGTCTCTGTGCCTCCTGCTGGATCTACTGGAAGAAATATGGTGGGCTGAAGACACCCACTCAGTTAGAGGGGGCTACAAGGGCTGGCTCGGTATGCCATATACACTGATATTACTGTAACATTATGCACAATCCAACATCGAACCATTACCTAACTGTGACGTCTGATCTTTGTGATAGGACGCACCCTCACGTAGTCACATGACTCGACAGGAAGTGCAGGGCATGTCCCCATTCACCAATAGCGCTGGTAGAGCCAAGCTTTTGGCTAAAAACCGGCAGACGTTTATTCTGCAGACCACCAAGCTAACCCGCATCGCCCGTCGCGTGTGCCAGGACATCCTGCAGTCACGGCGTGCCGCCCGCCGCCCTTACGCATCCATCAACGCCAACGCTGTCAAAGCAGAGTGTAAGTGTACTGCATTCACCACACCTCCGTCTCTGTACTGACGAGCAATGTACACATCAAAAAGTGTGCTGCACTTCTAGAAAGGCCTAAATTCTATAGAGGTATTGCATTATATATTGATATAGCCATGATGGATTTACATCATATTGATTTTGTAGAGGCTTTCTATCATTTTATTGTGAGCAGTGGATACTAGTTCCATTTCTAGTCCAAATGCACAGAGCAACATTTGTAACGTTCAGATTTACAGTAAGATTTTATCTACACAATATTGTTTTTTCTGTCCATTAGGTATGATTAGACTCCCTAAAGTGGCAAAAAGTGCTACAAAGAACCGCACTGTTCCACGAGCATCTCTCGTTAACATAGTAAAAGAATTGGGTGAGTTTTGCATTGACATACATGAACCAGACATCTTTGAGTTTGTAATATGAACCATGTACTCAGTTGGTGTTTCTGGCCTTCAGCTGTCCAGGCTCCCCTTAAACTCAAAGCTCCTAGAGGTGCTCCCACCCCAATCAACCGTAACCAGGCCAACCAACCGCGCAGTGCGACTGCCCTCCTTGGCAAGAGACCCTTCGATAGTGTAAGCTCTCACTTTCTTTGCTTTTGTCTTTCTCCTTCTCTCTGGCTGTCTCTGTTTATCTTCTACATCTTACACATACTACACCACTGAGCCTTTGATAATACTCACCCTGTTTCCAGCAGGGGGGAGGACACTCGTTCTCCACCAATGGGAGGCCGTTTATGAGCAGTATGAGGACAACTGCCCAGTCAGTCATAAAGCGCCAGAGAGTTAGTCAGGCAGATGCCCCAAATCCAGTAGTTTTTGTGGCTACTAAAGAAACCAGGTGTGTTCAAGCAGTGCAGCGCACACGTACACACACACTCTCGCACTCTCTCTCACACACACACACACATGCTCAGTCAACCGTGTCCATTTTAATTTGCTGCTTGGGTAAAAGAATGATTGTGTATGTGATTGTTTCAGGGCCCTGAGGAAGCATCTTTCTCAGGCTGAGATGAGACGAGCAGCTAGGAAACCCAACATCCCCGTCAGAGTGAAACTTCCTCTACCACCACGGCCAATTCCTGTCCCTGTTCTGCCCTCTAGCACCAGTGAGCCGATCGTGCTGGAGGACTAATGACATTTCTTTTAGGCTGCATCACCTCACATCTCCCCATCTTTACGCCCCCCTTTCTTTTTTTACCCAGTTTATTCCCAAAAAAAGTGTGTGCTGTCTTCCCCTCTAGTTCATTATCTTATAGATATTCTCAGTTTCTTTTGGTCCATATCAATTTTCTAGCATCCTTTGTTGTTAACTTTTCTATGCGGTCATTCAGCCTATGAGCTTTATGATGAAACATGTACACACAGATGAGCTATTGCCCCACATAATCACACAGCAGCACACATCAGGCTTTATCATAGACTTTGTAGTGTTTTATTCCTGTAGTGTAGTTTATTCCCAAACCCCACTCTTCCTTCCTTCCTTCCTTCCTTCCTTTTTTTTTTTTTTTTTTTTTTTTTTTAAATGCTGAATATTTTTAACTGTGTAATTTAAATCTGATGATGCGCAACATGAAATGGTGGTGATAAAGCACACTTTATTTTTGTCCTCTAGGTATCTTTATTTGTGTAAATATTAACATTTTTCAGGAGTGATATCTTTAATGCTGGTGTAGTAAAGGGGTGGGGTTTTAGGGTGGGTCGGGTGGGGGGTCTGGCATGTCTCTTATTTGTTCTTTCTCTTTGTTTAAACAAATTCAGTAAGTGCTCCTTTTCTTCATACTATCTAATGGTTGAAACCTGTAGTGTTTCTTTTAGTGGCTTTGTTCTCCTTACACCATTCTGAATATCCCACTTGACTAATCCTTAAAAGAGCTCAACTAGACCACAGGGTGCAGGACGGCATCAGGGTCGGCTCTACAGCACATGACCTGGTTCGGCGGAATGAAGTTCAAGACAGCTTTTATTTATGTCCCTGCTCGCTTCTCTTTTGTGTTTTCTTGTTGAATATGTGATTTTTCTCTGTAATCAGAAATCATTTCAAACCACACATTTGATGTATGCAGATGTGTGCAAACAGTGTGTCAGACAGAATGCTGATAACCCCATATCAAGGCAAAAAGGTGTTAGTGTAAGTTAATGGAGTTGTGGGAGGGAGCTGGGTGGGTGGTGGTTGGTCCCTGTGGCAGCTTCTGGTTCCTTTTTTCCCCCTCTTCTTTTTCTTTTATGGTTTTTCTTACCAGTAAATGGTCTTACAATCTGTTCAGCCTCTGCCTCATTTTTGTTATTTTATTTCTTGCCTTTTGTATCTGAAATAAACAAAGCCATGCAGTTTTAATTTCCAGTGACGTGTTTGCCAAGAGGGTCAGAATTTAATATAATGCCCTGGCTTGGCTTACTTACAAAATGGCACTGCCTGTACGGTTATGTAGTGACTAGAAAAAGTAGTTAGAAAAGCGAGAGAGAAAGGAAGTTTTTCTTTGCGTATGATTATAAGATAGGGTTCGGATTAATGGCTCTAATAGGTTGTAGACTGCTATAATATTGAATCTTGTCCTCATTTATGGTTTCATTTGTGCTTCTTAATGAATGAATGAATAATTTTCTCATTCACTGGGTGATTTGTCATCACCGAATGAGCTCCACACAATAATCCCTTGTACATTGTTTTTTTTTCCTCTCCCCCACTGTTGGGGTTTTTTGTAAGGTTTCTTAAACTGAGCGTGCACCGCACACTAAAACTGAAAATAAACGTTGATCTGTCCACCGAAATGACTTGCCAGTTTTATATACAGGGAGCTGGCTGTGTCCCAACCTACATACTGCATTAAATAAAGTGTCAGTATAGGACAGCTGCGATACCATAATATTCATGAGCATGGCAGTATGTGATGTGGGATGAGGCCTGTTTTAATACCTGTCCACTAGTGCAAAGGGCTTCGCTGTTTATGTCTGACTTCTTGTCACCTGTATTTCATTCAAATATGACTTTAACGCATCCTGTAATGTTATATATATTAATTTGGAGGTCATGTCATGCCCTTTTCTAATCTACTTAAGTATGTATGATTAAGTACTGGCCAATATAATTATAAACATACAAACATCAATAGTATTTAGTCTACTGTTAATTATAAATTAGGAAGGGATTTTAGTCCATTTAAGTATCTTCTATATATAAAATAATCTAAATTATTAAGATCTCTGCATTAAGACCTTAAGACTGTAGTCCACTGTATAACTTTGTTTATTTCTTTTTTGTCTTTCTTTTTTCCCTACAATATGTAGCTCACATAGCAACGTGCTTCTTGTGCACTTGTGTATTGTAGAACACCTGAAAAAGAAATCACAGAGAAGTTTGCCATAGCTACAATTTCAAAAATACATTTGAAATATACAATAGACTGTAAATCATCATCATCATCATAAAAATAAATAAATAAATAACCATTTCCTGTTTATAAGATAAAAAAAGATGTCAGCACATTAGTTAGGCAAAGAGCAAACGTTTATTAAAAAATACACCTGAAAAGGTTTTCTGATGATCTGCAGTTCACACAAACAACTGAGACGCCTTTGACCTCCTTCACAGCTCCTCATTCAATTAACAAACGAAGGTGAGACGCGGTGATTAACACAGGATCGTGTGGACTATTGAGCTCTTTAAAAAAAATGTTTATTGCGCCGATCGAAGCTGCGGGTGTGAACAAATTCGATCATACATCAAACCCAGCAGGCAGGAAACACCCCGTAAATCAACAGAGGAAATATTAACATTAGCACAAATTAAATTGCCGGCGCATCGCGTTCCGATTGGTCCGTTCGAACGCGCCGGTGACGTATCAGCGTCTCAGCTGATATCAATTTAAAAAGGGAAGGCGGGAAATCAAAGACGCTTTATAATAACCAGGGGACGCAGGGTTCAGTACGTGTGACTTGCCTTGTTCAAGGTGCAAGCATCGTCTTATCATTTCTCATTTCTGCAATAATCAGCTCTTTCTAAAGGTTTATCCGTTTATTTACTTTATTGCTCGTCTTTGGAATCGGTTGTGAAGACGGTGCACAACAACAAGCTGTGGAGTCACTAAACAAACACACAATGATGCTCGAGGTAGGTTTTGTGTTATTGTTTTGTGTCTCTTGCATCCCAATTAAGCTACAAGCTGATGTGTTGGAATTGATTCTGCTCATGGAGTTCAATTGTATTTTAAAACTCTTGTTTTTGTAATTCTGTGCTTAATGACTATTATTATTATTATTATTATTATTATTATTAATAATAGAAAAAGGACAATTTTAGGAACACGTACTACACGTGACGTATTGGACTCCAGCCAGGATGCTGGTTCGCCCCTGATGTTATGAGTGACTAGTATTTATTGGTGTATTTCAGGATATTTAACTAGTTTTAAATGGTTTTGTATTAACGGTTTGTAAATGTGTTTAATTTGACCCCAGACCAGCAAAGATGACCTGCTGCTGTTTCCGTCAGAGGGCAGTGATGAGGCCTTTTTCCCAGCAGAGAGTTTGGCTAGTGGTGGTCAGTCCTTGGCTGACGCTTTGCTGCCTTTGGTTGCGTCTCCGTCTCCTCCTCTGAACCCGTGGCTCTGCTCCACCCGCTACAAGACGGAGCTGTGCAGCCGTTATGCGGAAAGTGGCACGTGTAAGTATGCAGAGCGATGCCAGTTTGCTCACGGCCTTCACGATCTCCACGTGCCCTCACGCCATCCCAAGTACAAGACGGAGCTGTGCCGCTCCTTCCACGCTGCTGGTTTCTGCATGTATGGAAGCCGCTGTCTCTTCGTGCATGGCTTAAAGGAGCAAAGACCAGTTCGGCACAGACGTCGCAATGTTCCCTGCCGCACATACCGCGCCTTTGGTGTGTGCCCCTTTGGCACACGCTGCCACTTCCTCCATGTTGAAGGTGGTTCCGAGTCAGATTGTGCTGAGAAGACCTGGCATCACCCTTCCCGTGCCAGTGAATGGAAACCCCGTGGTGCCCTCTGCCGCACCTTCAGTGCTTTTGGCTTTTGCCTGTATGGCACTCGCTGCAGATTCCAGCACGGCCTCCCCAATACAGTAAAGGGCCTCGACATGAGCCAGGCATCCTGGTCGCCACAACTGCCTGGTAGGGCGCTTTCACCTGCCTCAGATATGCAGTCCTCCTCTCCATCTTCCTCAGCCTCCTCATCACCTCAGTCATTGCTGGCATCACCTGCGTTCCCTGATGACTCTGGACCTGTCACACCCCCGTCTGCAGAAGTGGTGGCCAACAATGCTTTCACTTTTAGCAGTCAGCACCTGAACGACCTGCTGCTGCCGCTGGCCTTCAGACTCCAACAGCTGGAGCAAGCATCTAACCTCCGTGCTGGTTTGCTGGACCAACCACTGCTGCCATAACGTTAACGCATGTCAATCCTTTTGTAAATTAATGGATTTTTGGTGGCCTTTATTTTTTTTAAATTTTTTTTTTTTTTTTAATGGCCTTTGAGATTTATTTTGTGTGTGAAATTTAGATGGCTTTTACTGCTACTTCAAGTCTGTCCATTGGTCCAAGTCTATTAGTGGCGAGTCTAATTTGATGCATTAGGCTGCTGTAAATTGTATTTTAACCTGTTGTATGTACAGTATATATGGAGCCTTTGGGACATGATGTGAATGTGTTATTTATGGATTTTTAATTTAAATTGTGCTACTTAAATTATTGTTTCAGGATTGGCTTCTTCTGCATCCTTTGATCTTAATAAAACCACTGACTATCGTTAGTGCGATTCTCAACAAAACTTGTGTCTTCCTTATTGGTCCTGTATAAAGAACTACTCTGAAAATTATACTGCATTTTCTCCAGTCCTTGACTAGGGCTTTTTTTATTATTATTTATTTTTTTTGTTTTAAAAATTGGCTTCACCTGCTCTAACGACCCCATCAATGCGGGCTGGACAATTATAGGCGTTTTCTGAGTGCTGAACATGGAGCTCACTGGGGTCACTCCACAACCACCCTCTGGCGCTTCATTACGCGCGCGGTCTCTGCGCATGTGCCAGCTTTTAACCCATTAAGACTTTTATTTTGAATACTGGAACATGGCGCATGGCAAGAATACATTATGAGCACCGGAAGATAAAATGTATCGAATAATTTGACCGATGGACACAAAGTTAATATTTTCTAACACACGAACCCGGGTTGCTGATAGGCTCGAATAACCTGCCTGATTAAGTCGGCTTGCCAAAAGCAGGGCTTTTCTCAGTGTAGCTATATTCTCGCTCGCTTGTGGTACAGAAGTGCTGTTTTGCCTTCTCCTTTTAAAAAAAAAACAAAACACTCCCCTTAGGTCTTTTATTGTAATCAGCTCTATTATGTTAAAAACAGCCAGGTTCACGAATGAGCTAAAAGCGCCTGCGCTCCCCATGTGAGCCCTCACATTAGGCGCTGTATTAAAGTTGAACTTGTGTTTGGACGCTTATTACGAAGATGACTGAGACAAGAGAAGAGCGTCGCTTCGCAGAAGTATCTCGTGACTCCATCAAGCTGATGGCTGAGAGCGCTGGTGTTGAGATTGGGGATGATTTAGCCTCGATGCTCTCAGAAGACGTGTGTTATCGCCTCAGAGAGGCAGCACAGGTAAACTTCCATCCTGAACGACACCAGATCTTACACACGTAGTTCGCATGATACTCAGGACAAACCTAGTTTTGGCAGTGCATATAAATTTCACACGTTCTTCCTCTAGAACAGCTCACAGTTTATGAGACACGCCAAGAGACGAAAACTGACTGTAGAGGACTTTAACAGAGGACTGCGGTGGAGCAATACAGAGGTAAACTCTCACAACACACCTCATACACTCTGCTTTAAACTATTACATTATATGTGCATACAGTGTATTTACCTTGAGTCATTGAAAACAGTTTATCTTGATATGAAGTGCAAGAATAAGACACAAGTTTGGAACTAGTGGATTTAAGGGATGTTTTGGTTACGATGTTTCACATTTCAAGAGATATTTTCTAGCCTCAGACCTTTATTTGTTCTTGTACCAAACCGACATGACGGTACCATGTCGACAAATACAGTTTACAGACATCCAGGTTAGTCCAAATCCAGTTTATTCCGATTCTCAGCAGTCAGCAAACACTGTCTGTGCGTAGACAAGCTGTTTAGTGAAAATAACATGATAAAGTACTGAGTAATTATCAAACATTTGCTGGTCTGTTTAGTCATGTAATAGGAAAGCTACTGTATATATTTTATTTATAATAAAACATATCAGTTGTCAGCGGTGGTCTCTGTAATGTCTTTTGGCAGATGATGGCAGATTTTTCAGCAGGGATTTATGCAGCACCAGACACTCAGATATTTCATATGCAGTATGTAATTATAATACAAGTCTCACAATTATGGCTCTATTAGCAGCTTATATCTGCCATTGTCAGCCCCTTCAGTTTGATGACACAGAAATCACATGATTAATTGCACCCACATAGATTTAAAATTCACTTAGTTGTAATTATAGACCTAATTTTCTGTACTAGCCTTGATACAAGTGCTTCAAGGTTTTCTTCGGTTTCATGCATTTTTTTTTCTTTCATTTTAGGTTGTTTGTGGCTACGGTGCCCAAGATGCTGTACCGTTCCGGCCTCTAAAAGAGGGCGAGCTTTTCTTTGTTGAAGATCGGGAGGTGAATCTGGTAGAGTTGGCTCTTGCCACCAACATTCCCAAAGGTTGTGCTGAGACGACAGTGCGAGGTAAAACACTTTGACCCTTTCCGGTCTCAAGATTCTGGAGGATGTTTCGATTTGTGTTCACATTTATGTATCTTTGCTAGTGCACGTGTCTTATCTCGATGGAAAAGGAAATCTGGAACCTCAGGGCACAGGTGAAATACATTTTAATAGTTTTCTGCATTAGATATCCTGAAGAATAGATTTTAAGCCTTACAGTCTAGTAATAAGTAAAGTGTGGTTTTATGGTGGCATGACTAGTGTTTCCTTCTCAGTCCCTAGTGCTGTGCAGTCTCTGTCAGATGACCTCCTCAAGTATTATCAGCAGATCACTAGAGCCATTTTAGGAGAAGATCCACATCTTATGAAAGTATGAGCTGTTGATCAGATTAACTGCTGAGCTCTGATTAAAAAAACAAAAATTGCTAATTTCTCTCTTTTGAAAACACCAGGTTGCTTTAATGGATCTTCAGTCCAACTCTAAGATTGCTGCTCTTCTGCCTTATTTTGTTTACGTCATCAGTGGGGTATGTGACCTTTCCTATTAAAACATATAAATTGTAAGATGGAGAAAACTGGACAATCTGATACATTAAGTTAATAAACTGTTGATCACCTGGTTTTTATTTTTTTTTCACAAATAACTGTCTAAACTTAACTCTAGATTATTTCTAAATTGTCCATATTGTGTGAATGGGTGTGCAAGTGTGTGTATGTGTTATTGTGCCCTTATCCCCTGGTTAGCCTCCAGGTTCCGCATGACCCTTTAGGATAAGTGGTACAGAAAATGGATGGATGTTGTAGGGTAAAAAAAACAAAAAACAACTCAGAGTAAGCAGTAGTTCTGTGATTGGACACACCTTGTTAATGAGGGGTCAAAGGAAAATGGACAGACTCATTCAAACAGGAAGGGCACAGTAACTCATACAATCACTCGTTACAACAGTTGTGAATAGAAAAGCATCTCCAAATGCACAGTTATCTACTTTTAGAATGGGGTTCCTAATAATGTGGTTGTTAGTGTGTATTCATTCATTTTGTGTTGCTAAGTTTCTACTGATCTTGTGGTCTTCCAAATATTATTGTCAGTTAGATGTCTCCACTTACTAGGTACAGCAAAAGTGTGAGTGAACATGGTCTACGATTAGTCTGTTTTTTTTTATTAATAAATCATCATGTACCCTCATTAGGTGAAGTCGGTAAGTCATGATCTGGATCAGCTGAACCGGCTGTTGCACATGGTGAAGAGTCTGGTTCAGAACCCATATCTGTATCTTGGCTCGTATGTGCGCAGTCTGGTCTCCAGCGTCATGTATTGCATCCTGGAGCCACTTGCTGCCTCTATTAATCCACTCAACGACCACTGGACCCTGCGGGACTACGCTGCTCTGCTTCTCAGTCACATTTTCTGGTATATATCATATACTACTACCACATTAACATTAAACATACACACATAGTCCAGGGTATTGGATACTGTCAAGTTGATAGCCAATAATCTTGAACATGTGTTTTTATCACAAAATGCTAATGGTCTGTAACTGTAGTCAAGTGGGGCTTGGCAGTGATGTCTTTTTGTTGCCATGACAACCAAGTGAACAACTTCTGCTAACATAAGACATGCAAAGTACTGAGAGTTTATGACAGTAACAAGTAACATGACCATCATACTATGGATTTCAAGCTTATGGAAGTAATTTTACCAGCTATCTGAAGGACTCGTATTGTTGACGTATCGTATTGCTAAAAATCATATCAAACTGCTTCCTACTCAAAAAAATATACTCAATAGGATATACAGATTAAATCTGTACAACAATACAGTTTTGATAGTTTGGACTATTAATATTTTTATATGTTAATGTTTCTTTAGTAACAAACACCGGGACTTGTATGGTACAGGGTCTCTCCATTAAACACATAAAAATTTTGTATAATATATAATTGTTGATATTCTGAAATATGCTGAGGAGGTGTTTATTTAGCTTTTTTTTTTCTTAGGAGTGATCTATTTCAGCTCACTGAACAGTAATAGGCAAAGCTGTATGTTTTCTGCTATGCATTTTTGTCACATTTACTTGAGCCTGAAAAAAAAAAAGGTTGTGATGGAGCAAGCGATTTATAGCTGCTAAACACAATTTTTTTGTGAAATGGTTCTGCTCTCATACTGTGTGGATTCAATTATGATGATGTTGAATATTCTGTCCAGCTCATGGTAAAGTAACAAAATTAAATGTGGGGAAAAAAGTTTTGGTCAATCAATGAATGCCGAAGTATATGCATTGTTAATGCATTGTTTGGTATTTTTGTATCTGCTTTGATTTTGAAGGCTTTGTGTGTTTTTTGGTATAGGACCCATGGTGATCTGGTGAGTGGACTGTATCGTCAGATTCTGTTGTCACTGCAGAAGGTCCTGTCAGACCCAGTGCGTCCTCTCTGCTCGCACTATGGAGCGGTGGTCGGTTTACATGCTCTCGGCTGGAAGGTAACTCACACACATGAAGATAGGCTCGAGTAATGCTCTGAGCTATGCATGTACATGAGTGTATTTGTGTTTACTTCAGGCTGTAGAGCGCGTTTTATATCCCCACCTGCCTGCATACTGGGCGAATCTGCAGGCCGTGCTGGACGATTACTCTGTCTCGAATGCACAAGTAAAAGCAGATGGGCACAAAGTCTATGGAGCAATTCTTGTAAGTTTAGTGTATCATTATTTCAGTTTCAGTTTGATCCAGAAATGCTTGGAATAGAAATTTATTTAAATTTATGTAAATGTATATTTATGCAGATTTCATAAAATACATGTCAGCTATGGTATTGAAGATGGTGTATTATTTGGCATATTATTTGAGTGATGCTGTTTAGATTTCATGTCTATTTTCTTTAAAAAATATATCTCATTCTCTTAAAGTGTGATATACACGTAAACTCATTGAGCACTTTATTAGGAAAACCTGCACACCACAGGTTTTTTTGTAGTCAAATGTGTTCTGGGCAGTACATGGATAAAATCATGCAGATATGAATCAGCAGCTTTTGGTAATGTTTTCACATCAAGGGGAACAATAAAATCTCATTGATTTTGCGAGTCAGTGCCCGATAGGCTGGTTTGAGTATTTCTCTTTCTGCTGATTTCTTGCAATTTACACACAACAGCCTCCAAGCGTTCTCTAGAGTAGAAAAAACATTCTGTGAGCAGCAGTTCTGCAGAACTGAACACCTTGTGGATGAAAGAGGTCAAAAGAGAATGGCCACACTGGTTTGAGCTGGCAAAGGCTACATAGATGCAGATATCAACTCTGTACAATTGCAGTGAACAGCATCTCAGAATGCACAGCATGCTAAACCTTGACTCACATGCACTACAACAGCAGAAGACTCATCAGGTTCAAATTTTGTCAGCCAAGAATAAAAAGCTGAGGCTACCGCAGGCACAAACTCACCAAAACTGGACAGTTGAAGACTTGAAAAACAAAACTTGGTCTAATGAATCTTGGTTTCTGCCAAGGCACATCGATGGTAGAGTCACACCAGCCTGAGTATTGTTGTGAATGTGCATCCTTTTATGGCCACAAATGACTGTCATCTAATGATTAATTCCATTGTGATAATGCACCATTCCACAAAGCTATTCATCTCCATCTGGTTCCTACATGGTGTAGAATCTATGCTATGAAGAAGTTCTGCTTTTTTAAGAGCAAACAGATGCAGCGTTCCAAATAAAGTGCTCAGTGAGTTGAACTTGTAATGTCTTAAATTCACATTTGCATACCTCATAGGTTTCATCTATGAGACGCCTCTCTTGTACTTCCTGAAACCTTTACAACTCTCATCCTGTCCACCAGGTGGCAGTGGAGCGTTTGCTAAAAATGAAAGCTGTGAGTTTAACTGCAGAAGGGAGTCCTGCTGCTCTTCAGAGTTCTGGGGGTGGAGGGATGTGCTTTAGAGAAAGCTCACCAGGCCTCAGTCCACCTCCTGAACCCCTCTCTGAAGCCCCTCTGGGTATTGCAAGCCACTTGCAGGCAGCAGGAACAGGATGCCAGTGGGAAGACTGGACCCCTGTCTCACTACCTGCTATGTACTGCGAACTCTACTCCTTCTTTGGGGATAGTTTGGCTGTGCGTTTTAGCACAGGTCCTGCATTAGGCAGTGCACCAGCTGCAGCTCCAGTGCAACCTACTGATGCACGAAAAGAGTCAGGGAGTGGCACAGGCAGCATGGAAAGCACACGCAAGATGCCACAGCTCACTGCCAACATGAACCTCAGTCCCAGACCAGATGGAAGCCCACGTACTGAGACTGTACCACCTACTCTAGGTGCTACAGCATCAGGGAGGTATGTACAGGTCAAGGTCTAATGCAGCGCACATGTTGAATATGATTTTTTTTTACATTATGATTTATTGCTTGATATTTTCTTGGAGATATAGGGTGATTTGTGTTTTGCCCTGCTTTACATACATTAGGTCTCATAGTGGGGCCCCTGGGCCCCAAGCAGAGCATTTTTTTTTTTACTGGTGGAAATCACAAGGTTAATTATCTGTAACATTTCAGTCACAATTATTAACAGGTTAATGTGTAAGCGGAAGGTTTAAGAATTATAAAGCTGTATAGCATCAATAAATATCCAAAATATCATTGGGCACACTTAAATAATGAAAGTATTTGAAAAGGTTTGAGGATGCCTGTGTTTGAATTTTGCATCTATATATTTATATCATTTTTGATTTCATGAAAGGAGCAATGATGTCTGGGGATCAAATGCTGTTTTTGCTTTTGACGCACAGGTCTCTGGCTCGTTCGTCTTCCTCTTCCTCATCCGCAGCCCCTCGTTCGAGGTCCTCCTCCCGTCCAGGGCGTTCTGCCAGCCAATCTAGAGACATCTTCCCAAAAGCTCGCTTCCTGCCTTCCCAGTTGGGGCCTCCAGCCTTCTCCTTTTTGATTGGTGGCCGTCAGATGGGCCGGCGATGCCAGGGTCGACGTTTCCAGACGAGCTTTACTCCAACTTCATCCGTCAGCTCCCTTCCTCCTCGGGCCTATGCCCACAAACTACCGGTTATCGGGAGAGTAAGCAAACCAGTTAGACGCTGGACCTGCTCTCATTATTCACTGTATCTGCCTCTTTAATGCACACAGAGAAACTGGGTTGGCTGGTTGTACCATGTAACCAGCTACATTAGCTTCCTCATGAACCTTATAATTTAGATTTAGAACAGCTGCAAAACTGAAGGTTGACCGCAGCCATGTTTTTCTCAATACACACCAGAAACTAACACCAGCTCTTTGATTTCTTTTTGAAATACCATTTTGTTGAATGTTTTGTAAGTGGATGTTATGTAAGTGGAAAATTGTAAAATAAAGCCAAGCATCTGGAAGCCTACATATTTTGTCTCATACTCGGACCAAGCGATTCTTAAAGATGTCTATTCTTTTTTTATAGGTATTGTAACACTGAAATAATTCAATCTTTGGCTTGTTGAAACTTACGATAGTATGTTTTAGAAAAAGGTTAAACCCTTTAGAAAGCCAAAAAATCTAAAAAAAAAAAAAAAACCTTTGCAGAACCCATTTCTAAAAGTGTCATTTAAGGCAGTTCAAGACTTAAAATCACAATTATATATGATATACTGCATGTGGTCTTATACAGAGTATTTTTATAAACATAGATATTTAAGACTCTAGATCTGGATTCTTGTACAGACCGCACCGACTCTGTCAAGGTAATCCTGATCTGCTATATGCTGCCGAGTTCATTAAATATTCAACACCTTGCTGAGAGATTTAGACTGGATTTGGTTACATTCAGAACAGAGCAGTACTAACTGCCTGTGGATCAGATCGGATTATGGCTAAAAACATGGAATCTTTGCTGAATTTCTGTCGAAGTTACGCTTTCTTCTTTTTGCTTGTTGGTTATCTCCTCTACATGATTATCGGTGCAGTTATTTTCATGTTGCTTGAACAACCTGAGCAGGATTTGCTTGTTGCTGAAGTCCATGAACTTCAGGTGAGGTTTTTAGAGAACCATGGATGTATGAAAGAAAGTGATTTGGATCGTTTACTGAGGAAGTTGCTCCATGCTGGTAAGCGTGGGGTAACTATAAAGGCCGACAATAACGAGTACAACTTTGACTTCACTTCATCGCTGTTTTTTGTCATAACCTTCCTCACAACTACAGGTGAGCCACAGAGTACAACAAATAGAATTATGGCAAGTGAATTTACTTTAATTACTATGGCATAGTTTCTTTAATTCTTTCTTTAATTGATGGAAACAGGCTTAATGTTCTAGTGATACACATTTCCATGCAAAGAATGATTGCATTTTAAAACAATATTGTAAGCTAATAGAACTTCTTCCACTTAACATACATACGCACAGACTCATATAATATATATATGATGGCTTATGCACAAACTCCTGACTGTACTCTTTCTATACCTATCGTTTAGTTCTCATTTAGTATGTGAAACATTAAAGTTACATTTAATCCAATTACACTTCAAAACGTCTGTTAGCTTTGCTAAGAGAGCAAAGCTAAACTCTGAACCTTAAAAGATGTACTGTAACTATATACATACTCACTTTAGGCAGTGTGTTTACCATCACCTTCCCTTACTTTAAATATTATTTTGAATTTTACATAAAATAAGGGATGGTTAACAAAAAAGTGAAAAAAACCTAAAGTGAGTATGTATATATTTACAGTACATCTTTTAAGGAGAGGTTCAGAGTCTGAGGGGATTAGGGACAAACACCTAGGAGATTTTATTTTTTAAATGAGTTCAAAATATCTGTTCTGAATAATATTTTGATGGCGTAAAATCCTTCAAAATGTCAGATTTATGTCTGCATTGTATGTATTCAACATATATTAAGTAATTAAACACTCCACAACTGTACAGAGACCTTAGAAGTGACAGAAGATAGCAATCTATCCTCTATACACACATATACTATATATGTCTGAGGGGAAAAGAACAAAATGGACGTTAGTCATATGACAGGGTTTTTATACCAAATGTTACGTCACGCGCAGTCATAATTATTAGAGGGATTATTTGTATGTGTGCGCGCGTGTGTGTGTGTGTGTGTGTGTGAGTGTGTGCGTGTGTGCACGAGCACAAAAGAGGTTCCCAGGTGTTTCTCACCGCTCCAGGGGCTTACAGGTAGTAGCTTACTCAGGGTCCTAGTGCCCTACAGACAGTGAATGCTTAGCAAGCCAGGTCTGCAGTTGGTTTGAAAAATCTCGAGACACTTTGAGTTATTATACTGTAGATTCACAAGTGAGATATATATATATATATATATATATATATATATATATATATATATATATATATATATATATATATATATATACTTTATCATCTGAATTTAATAGCCAGTTGTAGAAATGCTTTACACTGGAGACATAAAGTAACTGCTGTGGAAAACAGCTTTTAGCACTGCAGCCACAGCTGAGAATACAGTCTCCTTTTTTTTTTTTTTTTTTTTTTTTTTTGTTATTTATTGTTTGTATTTAATGGATTCTGCTTCAAAGCAGAAAAGCTCAGTGGAAGGCATTTGTCTTCATGGTGGTGTGTAGTGAGTTTGGACATCCTGTTTTCCTTCAGTGCACAATTTTGGAAAAGAATCACTTTGGAAGTTTATGGGGTCCTTAATATATAATAAGTTTATTGTTAAGGATGCTTTTTTCCTCCAGGTTTTTAACACCATTAAAATCAAATGACAAATCAGAACACTACATAACTTATTTTAGTATGATGTCATTGTATATGTGTGTGTGTGTGTGTGTGTGTGTGTGATCTACAAATATTCATTCTTAGAAAATAAAACCAAAGCATTGCTAACAGTTGTGTTGTGCATGTACAGGTTATGGTACAACTGTTCCACTGTCGGATGAAGGAAGAGTGTTTTGTATGCTTTATTGTGTCTTCGGTATTCCTCTCACCTTCCTCCTGCTCTCCTGTGTTACCAAAGCCCTGGTGCCTAGAGTGAGTCATGCTCCAATACGCCACCTTCACATCTACTGTGGTCTGTCTCGTAACAATGCTGAGCTGATTTACTGCGGAATATTAGCAGTGTGCACTGCGACACTGTTCTTCCTGCTGCCTGCTGTCATCCTCTGTCTGGTGGAGAAAGACTGGAGCTTTCTAGAATCATTCTACTTTTGCTTCATTTCACTCAGCACCATTGGATTGGGGGATTATTTGCCTGGTCAGACACACAATCAGGCTGCACGGCAAGCACTGGAATTCGCCACTTCTTGTGAGTCCAGGAAGAGTATTGTTTAAAAGCTAGGCTTTATTACAACCCCTGTGAAGCTCTCAGTTAATCCAGGTTGATTTCCTGACACCCAAAATACATAGCCATGCTCTGATGCGCACAGAACAAGCCTAGTCTAGTTACATCTGGACTAAGCTTTGTGTGTGTGTGTGTGTGTGTGTGTGTGTGTGTGTGTGTGTGTGTGTGTGTGTGTGTGTTTAGCCAATTGTCTGTTTTTAAAGAGTGCGGATCCTTCTTGCAGCCCCATCAACATTTTAGTGATATATTTCATTACATATTATATACCACTTGGAATTTAAGAATGTCTGTGTTAGTATCAGGATCCGGAATACAGTCCAGTCATGTAACATTCATAAGCATTTAATTATGCATAAGCACTTGTTATGTTCAGCAAGAACTTTATGCATTTATTTTTTACAATTATCATTAACTTCATATAATGATTAAAAAATCCTAGACATCTTTAAAAGCCTACAAAACATATAACTTGTATAATTTTATTAGGCTGCATCTTCTCCTCAGGTTACTTGGTGCTCGGTCTTATCGTCTTGCTTGTTGTTATGGAGAGCTTCTGGCAGCTACAGCAAGTGCGGGACGTGGTGCGCCTCTTTGCTGGACCTGCAGCATCTGCATTAACAGAAGATGGACTTGATGAGCTAGCGCTGTGTGAATGGACAGACAACCATGATAATCCAACACAGGATGTACAGTTCATGCCTCCTATCTCCATCATCTCACACAACATGCCTGACTCACCAACAACCCCTTGTGTTGAGGATTCATGCTCACCATTTACACCACAAGTGGCAAGATATAAGAAGACTCAGCCAGACACTGATCCAGATCAAAACAACTGATTACCAAAGACAAATGCTGTCTTTAAACATGGAAAATTACATTTTATTTCCAAGAATGAAAAAAAAAAGGGACAGAGCTTAGGTTACTTATTCTTGGGCTTTAAAACAAACCCTGTCTGATATGCTACTGATACCTTGATAACCTAAGGATTTATTCGAAACGAAAAACCATACAGGAATTTCCAGAAATCAGTTTTGTTCACATCAAAATCAGTTCCCCAATTTTTACTGTATTTTTCTTTTAAACTTTCAACCTCTTTATAGGCAACCATCATAAAAACATGAACAACATTCTTCAATATATTGTTAAATTAACTGCATAAATATACAGTAATATATCAAAGTAAATTTGTTCCAATATTTTCTTTTAGCATTTAAATGTTTGTGGTTAGTCTTTTCATAAATTGTGCTTAAGGCTGTAAGAGTTGAACTCCAGCTCATTAGAGATGGCAATATGAGACTCTATCAGCAGTGCACAAATCAAGGCATTTAGTAAAGGCCTGCACAACGATGTTTATGACGGTTGTCAGATGCCAAAACCACGTTAACAGCTTATAGTGAATAACAATGGTTTCTAACAATGGTTTATAAAAGCAGCAACAGAAAATAAGTGTTGCTTTACTGAGTACTGTACTATTTTACTGTACTGTTGTTTTACTGTCATGCTGTACCATGTTTTTTCCCTGTAATGGACTCAAACTCACTTGGAACACTTTAAATAAACAAATTGCTATGCTTTGTTGCAAGTGTATAAAGTATGCCATTCTTTCACCATTTTAGTCTATAATTAAATATTTTTCTGAGTTTTTTGTGGTGAGTTCGAAAACTCTTAGCCACTAGATGGAAACCTGTTCTCAGTGTTCAGGCTAAAGCAAACTTTTATATGAATGGAACATGTTTAAAAGATGTTGCATATGTTACAGAAAATGTAATATACAAAAAAGAGCTAAGGTCATTTATAACACTTGTATGAGGAGAGGAGAAGAAATGGAATGATGACTTTATAGCAAATTAAACAATATTAAATGTCAGATGGTTATTACATTATATTTTTGGCTGTTCGTTTTAGATTAGATTATATTAGATTAGATTCAACTTTATTGTCATTTTGCAAAGTACATTATAGTGTTAATTTCGTCAGACGAGACGAGACGAAATATGTTCGTCAACAACCTTTTTTTTTTTCATGACTAAGACGAGACGATGACAAGACTGCACCACTGTCCAAAAACGCTGACTAAGACTAAATTAACATGCATTACTCACTCACTCATTTTCTACCACTTATCCAAACTACCTCGGGTCACGGGGAGCCTGTGCCTATCCCAGGCGTCATCGGACATCAAGGCAGGATACACCCTGGACGGAGTGCCAACCCATCACAGGGCACACACACACACACACACACACACACACACACACACACACACTGATTCACTCACGCAATCACACACTAGGGACAATTTTCCAGAGATGCCAATCAACCTACCATGCATGTCTTTGGACTGGGGGAGGAAACCGGAGTACCCGGAGGAAACCCCTGAGGCACGGGGAGAACATGCAAACTCCACACACACAAGGTGGAGGCGGGAATCGAACCCCGACCCTGGAGGTGTGAGGCGAACGTGCTAACCACCGTGAGCCACCGTGCCCCCCCCCATACATTATTGTTGAAAAAAGACGAGGCGAAAATGTTTTGTATAAAATAAAAACTAAGATAAAATCTCTCTTCATTTTCGTCTACAATTGTCTCTGCTTTTTCATCAGCTGTTACGCCTTTAAAATATTCAGAACGAGTTCGCGGCTTCTCGCTGCTTATTGTGTGCTTAGAAACAATTCGTCCGAGCGCAAGTCCACCCCTGGTCTAGGCTTTTTGTGTTAAATTATATTTCCTGTCGCTGCGCAGCCTCTTTTATTGTACATGACAGCTTATGTCCCGATGACCGGTCTTTGCATTACGATTAAAAGCAGTATCAATAAAGTAAAAAATGTGATGTGCAGTCAAGTTCGAGTGAAACATATGTGAAACACTTTTTTTTACTGAAATGTTTATCAGTAATAATCTCAGTAATAATGTGTTATATTAAAAAAAGACTAAAATTTTTTGACTAAAACTAGACTAAAATTAAAAGACTTTTAGTCGACTAAAACCTGACTAAGATACCTTGAGTTTTCTTTTGACTAAAACTAGACTAAAATGACGAGACTTTTAGTCGACTAAAACTTGACTAACAAAAAAAGATATGTGAATGACTAAATATGACTAAAACTAACAAGGACATTTGGCACAAGACTAAGACTAAGACTAAATTAAAAATAGGTGACGAAATTAACACTAGTACATTATATATATATAAAAGGTGTTTGCCCCCTCCCACGTTTGTCACACTTTAATGTTTCAGATCATCAAATTTAAATATTAGTCAAAGATAACACAAGTAAACACAACATGCAGTTTTTAAATGAAGGTTTTTATTATTAAGGAAAAACAAAATAAAAATCTATATCTATATCTATATCTACATATATCTATATCTATATCTATATCTATATCTATATATATATATATACACACACAGAGAGAATGAAATGCACTAGATGACTCAGATACAGATAGTTTACCAAATATTGTGGTACTTCATGTCGTAGTTAATTCTCATGTTGCCCTTGAGTGACACAGTAGATTGTGGGCCAGCGTGTGCGTGATGAGGCTGCATGGTGACTCAGAGTCTGTGCCCAGCACTGTTGGCTCTGCCTTGACTCATCCAGGCTGACATAAACACTCCTGTCTGTGTAATGAACACATGAGATCACATGCTCCTAAAATGGCATGCTGTCAGCTCGGTCTGTGCCCTGGAAAGCTTCTGGACTCAACAGTGAATGTTGTCTGGAATTAACTTTCATTTTTTGTTTAGGATTAGGATTGTTTTTCCTGTTTCCATTGACAATATCAAGATCATTTTTTGGCTTCAGGAAGTAATCAGGGACTGCAATAACAGCCACTAAACACAGATATCTACACAGATGTTCACAGTAATCGATCAGTACAGTGGTGCTACCACTTCACAGCTCTAGATTCCTGGGTTTGAAACTCTGATTGATGACTGTCTATTCACACAGGTTCCTCTGAGTTCTCTGCTTTACTCCCACTGTCACACGTCTTGGCTAGACTAACGTTTTGGATTAGTATTTGATTGTGGGTTTGTAAAGACTGCTTTACAGTGAACTCCCTTTCCATCTGGGGTGATTTTTCCTGCCTCGTGTCTGGTGTTGCTGGGATTGACTTCAGATCCTGGATGAAGCAGTTACTGAAGATGAATGAATAATCAGTTAATACTAGCAATCTCTATTTTATACACTTCTTTTACTTGTTTATGTATGTCTTTAACTTTACTTTGTTAGATAGAAAAACCCTTTGTGTAAATTCCTTAAGAGGTGATTCAAAGAGATCTCTGTGAGACTTTAATACACAAAATAATTGAAAACCAACTTTACAATGCATGCCTTCACCATTCCTGAATGCAAGTACACAGTGTTCAGGATGGAATCCATTATAGAGATTTGAAAACAGGGATGTTATTGGTCTTGTGATATGAACAACTGTCAGTCATGAGGGAAAGTTTTAGAAAGGCATCTCACTAATGCCTTCTTGGCCAGAAGGGGGTTTTCCCAGCTCGACTGCATGATATAGTATAATTAAGATTAGACCCATATATTATTTTGGACACACACATTGTTTCTGTGGAGATACGAGGATCTTATTAACATCTGACAGATGAGACTTGTCATTTTGATGGACTGTTAGCAGGTGCTCCTGTAATGCATGTCTATATTTATCAAGGTGGCCTAAATGCAAGTTCTGATCTTTCAGTTGTTGCAACACGACCACAGCATTAAAATCTCTCACAGCTTATTGAAGATTTCTAAAACAGACCATCTTTGTAGTTTGAGACAAAAGGAGAATGTTCAGTGTATGTTTTATGGATGCAGAGAATTACCCTGATTTTATTCTCAGAATAGGAGCTAAATGGGAAAAACTTGAGACATAGATAAACTTTACTTAAAGTTGATACCCGTCTTCTAAGTAATTTAGCATTGAGCTCACTATTTAATTTGCAGTGGCACAAAATATAATCCTTCCAGGAGCAGGATTAAACACTAACACACACACACACACACACACACACACACACACACACACACACACACACACACACAAAGACATTATATGGACTTATATGTTTAAAAAATTCAATAAAATATCAGAACATTGCTGAATTTATTTATACAGATGTACAGAAATACAATATGCTTTCGGGTGGTTAGACCATCATTTGTAATTGTTATTTTATTATTAATTGTTTTTTTTGTATTGTATGGCAGTTTGGGATTTGATTGAGTTTCTGTGTGTTCTTTTATTTCTGTTTTATTTTTATGTTTTTAAAATGACCCATTATATTGTTTAATAAATCCATATATAGTATATAGATTTTTCTACTAAGTTTTACATATTTAATATATATATATATATATATATATATATATATATATATATATATATATATATATATATATATTTTACACATTTACATTATCAAAAGCATGTAAAAACAAACTGTGATAAAAAGCAAACTACCAAGGTGAAGGCTATCCTCTCTTATTGTACTTCCTGTTTGGTTGTTTTAATGTAAGTAATTCAGCCTATATAATAGCAGGAAATGCTAAAACCTATACACTGCCAACTCAGAGGAAGTTAACTGGCAGGAAAAGTGACCTTTCACCTCAACCTGACCGCTGAATCCCTTCTGTGTCTCCCTCTCTCTCAAGCCTTCTCCATTGTGTTATTCTTGGATCAGGGAATTTACCAACTTAAACCTATTTATACGACTTTAAACGGATTAAAGGTCAAGAATTTTTGTAAAAACATCTATATTTACAGTGTCACATATTTGGCTCTTGGGATACTTATTTAATCTGAAAACAGATAGGTTTATTTTACTTACTTAAAGCAGACATTGAGTCCTATCTTGATTTGGCTTATGAAAGTAAATCAAGTGATGTTTGAAATATCACACAGTAATTCTCTTAAAGAAGGAATGACAGATTTGCTTGGATGTTTTGGTGGTTAGTGGGTGACATCCAGCAGATCTCTGATGAACAGCAACAGACAGATGACCTTGTGAACAGCTCGCTGAGGTCTTTAAATCATCTCCCAGGAGAACACTGTTATGAAAAAACTGATTCATATCATCCAGTACCAGAGTGAAATAGTCAATCAGTAGAATGAACATAGTGTTTTTATTCCGGAAATAGCTATTTTAAGGCCATTTCCTTTGTGCTTAAAATAGCTGGGAAACAGGACTATGGAGCAGTGCTTATTAAACTGAACTTACCAAACCCATTTACTCTTTAGTTCGCCTTTATTTTCTCATACAGCTGTTTCCCAAAGCTTCTGATAAGCAGGCTTAATTTCACCAGGGAATAATTTCACCAAAGTCGACTAATCTCCAATGAAGATACTATAATTTTTATCTTTTATCTTTTTATCTATAATTACTCATCTGAAATTGCAGGACATTGGAATTGGAATATCATATCACAAAAACCTGGTATTTACATTTTGAATTTGACATAAATGTACATGCATCAGCACTGTTTAAAATAACTAGTCATATTAGTGATTTCTTCTAAATATCACCAATGATTTATTTTGGCCCACTGTCTGACCATAGATAAAATAATAATAAAATAATATATATATTTATATTAATTCAATATTAATATATAATATAATATATAGAATTATTCAATAATTCTGCAGTTCTTATGATTTTCTCTTCAAAATGACTGGTCCTATACCAGGCTAGTCATATATTTGTACATTTCATGCATACATTTTTTAAAGTTTTGATGCATTCATGTTGAAAGTAACTCTAAATATATATTTGACGTTGCAGCTAATGATATCTTAGAATGATACAATTGATGATTAAACAAATCCCCATAGCTACACTCCAAAATCTAGTGGAAACCCTTCCCATAAGAGTGGAGACTACTGTATAACAGCCAAATCCACATGTTTTTGGAATGGGATCTTCACCTAGCACATATGGATGTGATGTTCATTTGCCACAAACCTTTGTCCATTGTAGTGCACTTAGGCAATGTGTCTGATGGCCTTATTTAGTCATGAATACACTATATGGTAGACTTCCAATCATTGTATTGCTAATGTAGCATATTGCTTATTTGTTGGACCTAAAATGTCTATTTATGGTTAGCAAAATAAAAGTAAAAAATAATTTTAAGATACAGTTAATTACACTAGAACAGTAAAGACTAAACAAAACGAAAACGATTACTAACTGTAATATTTAATGGAAACATTTGGCTGTATCTTGATGTATATCCAAAACTGTAAACAAATCCCAGTATAAGATAAACAAAACAGTGTGTAAGCCACCTTTATTTATTTATTTGTTTGTTTGTTTGTTTGTTTCTTTCTTTCTTTCTTTTAAAACTCGAATAAATTTGTTTTTTTTTTCTCTACCTGAAGGTGGTAAAATATCAGTTTATTCAACACTGAAGGGTTTTCTTCCGTTTAGAAATCTTAATCGTCTCACCAATAACTAAAACTCGACATGACACACTGCTGCCTCTTCTTGTGTAGTGCGCTAGTGCGCTTTTGTGCTGTTTGTGACCGAGCCTCACTTTGACATTTGGCCCATGTGAGTGGAGGAAAGCGAGAAGAGGACAGAGGAATAAAGGAGTCACTTCTTTCGCTCAAATGTAGACTCTTCCTTGTTGAACAGACATTTTCGTGTGTAAATAAGAAGGAAAACTAAGCGGTTGGTACCAATGCAGCCATGACCTCCGTGTGGAAGAGACTTCAGCGCGTCGGCAAGAGAGCGTCAAAGTTCCAGTTTGTTGCGTCCTTTCATGAACTTACCGTCGAGTGCACCAAGAAATGGTATGTAGGCACTAAACACTGACATGACTTAAAGATGTATGAACGGAACAAGATATAACGTTTTTTTAGGAAAGTTTGTGTAAAGAGAAAAGGTCTAATTCTTTGGCTATCCGGTGTCCAGTGTTTTACAGAGGCTCCTTGACCAGAGCAGTCTGTCAGTAAGGTGTTTGTGGTGCTTTTCTTGTACACCAAACTGCCATATCAATGTTTAATACGATACAGACACGTTTTTGGGGGAGAAATGTGTGTGCCAAGCTCACATTTAACTATCACTTCCGTGTTGTTTTTCCCATGCCCTAACCCATGCTGTAGTGTTTTCTCACAGCCGAGACGCAGTATAGAGGATCTGAGCCATTGCTCTTGCAAATGCTTTCTCACAAGAGCTATAAAGACTGCACAAGCTACATTTAATGAACCCCTTCTGTATTTGTCACAAGTTAAATGAGCTGGAAGTGTAAACTGAAACTGTTTCTTTATACATCAGTGACTTTTCTTGCGCTTGTTCGTGGCCACATGGTGAAAAGTTGTGCATTGCACAAGTTTACTTTACTGACAGTTTGGCTAACAGAACTACAGAAATGAATCATATCTATCTATCTATCTATCTATCTATCTATCTATCTATCTATCTATCTATCTATCTATCTATCTGTCTGTCTGTCTGTCTGTCTGTCTATCTATCTATCTATCTATCTATCTATCTATATATTCATTTATTTATTTTAGAAAGCAACTCCACAGATATATCATGGTTATTATAATGTTGTTATTTATAGTGTGTTCTAAAGCCAGATGCTGTACATAATGTCTGTCAGGCTATAACAGAGAAGCCATTACTTTTATCATATTTACAAGGTGGATTTACTGCTGAATCTGTTGTAAAATTTAATCCTCTTTAAATGTGTGGGATTTTCTGTCATGATTATTCACATTTAAGTCATAACTGTAACTGTTGTGTTTAATATTTATCGTATTTATCTTTATATACACACAGTACACATTATTTTAGGTATTTGAAATGACATTGACTTTCTTTACGTAATAGCTGACGTACTTCACTGTATTGGTGTCTTTCAGATAGAAAATTAAATATATGTTGATGAAGGTGGCATGGGTGTAGCTTTGCCAACCCAGCTCTGGGGTCCTCAGTTTGATCTTTGGCTCAGGTTACAGTGTGGTGTTTTATGGGGGCTTTCACACTGGGAGTTTAGTCTTAAACAGATCACGGTTCGTGAAAAGTTGGTAATGTAAAAGCTGACATGTGGAGCAGGAAGCACACAGTGGTACTCAACACAAGACTACTGGCAGGAGTTTGTGTGAGTTCAGCTGCACTGGAACTGTGGCAACTCATACTCGGCTTTGCACTTCAGGAAGTAAAGTAAACTGCGCATGTGTTTAAACTGATGATGTGATCAGTAGTTTCCTCAACACACCATTTAGCTTTGAGGAGCCGTTGTGGGATACAGAAGAGATAAGAAGCCTTGCTGTTCATAATAACACCAAAATAAAAAACAAAACAAACATGGTTAGTCACGTTATGTTTTTCGTGTGCGTTTACGATGATCTATGGTGAACACAAATACACAGAGGTTTAATAGTGCTGCAAAAACACTCGGATTCACACTGCGGCAAACATGCCCAGCGTGAAAACCTGATAAACTGTGTGGGTTTCCAGCTCATTCATTGGTTTCCTCCTCCTGTCCAAAAGCGGGTGGATTGGCGATGCTAAATTGTCATGGTGTGAATAAGTGTGTGTATGTGAACTTACCTGCATTGGTCCAAGTGTTCCTGAGTTTGGCAGCAGATCCAGTGCATCCTGGCCTAAAGTGGTTACTCTTTTACTTATTAATATAAAAGTATATTAGCTAAGATAATCACTCCAAATAATGGATTTGTAAAAAGAGAACAAAATACAGAAAGTTATAAAACAAGGACCACATTAACTCGAAAATAAGTCCCTGTCAGTACTGTTGAATTTATAAATGCAATTCAATTTATAGGAAATTTAAATGTGTGCTGCAACATTACTTCCAACAGATCACATTAGGTTTAAGGTGAAATAATTCAGAGGACTACTTGTTTTTGAGGTATTGGGGTCTGGATTAAATTCATTTAGTTGTCAGCAGTCAATTACAGTTATATCTGTAGGAAGTCAATAATAAGGCATTTTATTAGTGGCAAGTAGTGAATTTCACCACTGTAAAGAAAGAAAAATAAAACAAACCCATAGTAACGCTTCATGGATCCACGTGTTAAAAACACAGATTTTAAAAAAGGCAAAAAATAGAATGGAACCAGACTGAAGCACAGCTGTATTCTGCCTTACTTCACACATCTGACTAATGGCTAATAAATGCAGAGCTGTGGTTTAAAGATTTGTGTACATAATACAAACATTATAATTTACTTTTATTAGTCAAGAAGGAGAAACTTTTTAGTGACAGCAACAACATTCGTGGATGCCAAAGATTTATAGCTTTGTACACCACTGTGTACGTACTTCTAATGGCCTCATTTTGTATTCTGGAGAATGATCTTATTGCTGTTTTTCATGGATCGGTAAGATTTGAATAGTTATTTTGTAATAACAACAAATTAAATCATTACAATATAGTACATTATGTTGCAAGAAAAACAGATCAGGATTTATTGTGGTATTGTGAACATTTGCCCTATTATTTTCATGTTGTTATCATTTTCATTGTCAAAAATGTATATCATGGCAACATTATTAATATGCAAGGATTTTTTGACAGAGGATTATTCAGCAGTAATAAATTAGCCTTAGCATGGCTCCAGCCGCTGTCTGACATTCTCTGTGTCACACTTTCCCGTTTAATTGTACAGGTGAAAACGCACAATCTTGATTATTTTGTGTATTTTTTTGTTAGAAGGCTGTGTGTAAGCAGCAAAACACTTATCAGGAAAAGCCTTCTTTGTGTTTAAGCCCTCTTATTTTGGCACCATGTGTTGGCAGTCATACATATCTTTCCTGTAGAAGGCAGTCTAATAATTGTGTTTACTGTATATCTAAAAACATGCGACTGATGTGACTGATGGGTGACGACATGTGACTGATGGGTGTCCAATCAGCATAGAGCCACTGTAAGTGCAGGTTTCCATTCTAATCGAGCAGGAGCCATACCTGATTTAATGGAAGACAAAATAAATATATATAATATCAGGGGGCTGGCTCAGTCGTGGTATTGCCGGCCCGAGACTCGAACACACAACCTTAGGGTTAGGAGTCAAACTCTCTAACCATTAGGCCACGACTTCCCCAATGGTTGAAATGGTGCAAATGACTGTAATGAAAAGACAAGGAAATACTTAAGTACACATAAGACAATACACTGCATAATGGACAGACGAATGCACTGCTCGTGTGGACATACGAGACATGACATCGTGCTGGGATTATCAGATTGTCTATGACAACAAAGCATTTTAAAACTTCATGCAGATAGTGCTGTGCATGTTGTATCACATTATATCATAAAACTGACTGGTAAATCCAGCCATGCTGCAAAATATTGTTACGAAATATTGTTATGGCATCCTATTAATGTACAGTGCAGATACAGTGCATAGCTCTTGCATGAAGAATTATGTAAATTTTATTTTTAATAAATTTGAAATTAAATTTTACAACATTGTGTGGTAAGTTGTTCCAGTCATCTTGCAGTGCTCTTGTTCTTGTTTCCTCTCCTCTGATTATCAGGGGATAATTTTTTTTTATTACGTTCTGCAGTCACAGTATTGCAAAAACTGTAAAAAGTAGTCTGTTACTTGATATCTTTACTTTTTCAACAACACACACATGATTTCCTTAATCATTTAGAAATGTTTGGGAATTGAAGTTGGACAAACAAATGAAAAATAATAAAAAAAATTTAAACTAGTTGCCATTAGTCACTAGTGTAAATTTGCCCCACATAGCTGTATGTAAAAAAAAAGAATAAATATAAGCAAATAAGCATATAGGTCAGTTGCATCAGTTAATTTTTTTCTTTCGATATCTGACAGCATTTTCTGCTGATGCTGAATCAGTGATACCACTAATCCTTAGAGAAATATATAAACTTGCATAAATATTATTACTTGACTTTTGTTTTTCTGTTTTCTGATCAGGTTAGTTAGCAAAATTTGAAGAAAAAGAAACAGCTAAAAATCTAATGCAAATGACATTCAGAATAAAGGTTACTCGCTGAAAGGTCAATGTATGTATACGTATGTGAATTTTATTTGCTGTTTTGAAATTCCCTTTCATCCATTACGTCTTTGACCCAGCATGTTTATTTACACTCCTATTACTATTATTGTTGTCCCATATGTTTTAGAAAGGATTTTCAGGGCTTAATAAGCTCCTCAATATTCACTTGGCTGCCATTTTGCCAGTCTATTTTGGACTCCGTCGTCATTCTCAATTCTTTTCACATTGGTACAGCTGCTGTTCAGTGTGACCTGCAACATGAGACCCGGAGGCCGCTGCTGCGCTTAACTTCACCCTTTCCTTTAATCTGGTGCCCAGCTACACACAGCTAGTGACTTGTGCTCCTGTGCTGAGATAAAGTACTGTGGGGATGCAAAGAGTGTCCTGGTAGATTGAATCATCATCATTTTCTCCACTTTTTTTTAATGACTGATTAATGTGGAATGAGGTCAACAGTAGACACCACACAACCAGAGATGAATGTAGTCCAGGTTTTTTTTGCAGTACAATGAATCAGATTTGTGAGTTTATCATTAGATAAACTGGAAGTAGGGAAAACAAAAACTTTTTATGACAGTGTATGACTTATATTGCACTTAAAAAAATAAATATATGGCAAGTCAGATTTAAAAAAAAAAATACAATGGATAGTTTATTTAAAAATATTTAAAGACGATTGTTAATTAGAAGATTGATTAATGCTGAGTGAGCCTGATCAGTTCACATAGAGTATTGACATAAACACGTTACACAGTAAAATATCCCACAGATGTTGCCAGTGATATGAATTAGATGGCTATTGTTGTTTAGGCAGGTTAATGCAGAGTAAAACAGCAGAGTGAGATTTTCTTTGCAGCAGAACACCAGCATTGGAGGTGTGATTCTAAACTCAGGTGTGAACTCAGTGTTCAGTTTCATTCAGGGCTTTGAAAATATCCGATCATATCATGTTGAATATGCAAAAACTAACAGTATTAATATTACTCAGTTCAGTTATGTAGAAACAATGGAAACATTCAAATGTAGAAACATTTGAATGTAAAATTCAGTTTTCAGTGGGATAAATTCCTTTTGTCAGCTGCTTTAAATAAAGTGTGTTGAAGGTGTCGGTGTGTGTGTGTGTGTGTTTAATGATGCAGTGTGAGTAAAGAAGAGCCACACCCATCACACAAAAGACTGCTAGTGTAGTGCTATCTAATATCTGTTCCTTCTGTTTCATACTTAGCATACTTTCTCAGAATTTACCTTGCAAACTGCTCCACACACACACACACACACACACACACACACACACACACACACACATTACCTAGTTTTGTTATCTAAGTAAAGGTTAGTACTTTTGGAGTGTCACGAGTTTGGGAATAATTCATTACAGTTCACTCCATTATGGTTTGCCTCATCATTGTTTTTAAATAATATTTGTGTGTAAATTTACAATAGCGGTGGCTGGTGGTTTGTCTAACAGGGAAGCATGTGTGTCTGTAGTGTATATAATAACACATGACAGATGTGGGGGTTGGGGTAGGGGTGTGATGCTGCCCCTGAGAAGTCCATTAGCTTTGTACGACAGCATGGACTGGAATCTGCAATCATGACACACTGCAGCGATTTGCCAACTATTACGATGATTACTTTATTAATTTACAAAACATTTTCATCTTAAAAGTTAATAGTTAGATTTAATCTTGTGGATCATTCAAGAGGCAAGTTAGTTCTCTCTTATGTTTTAAGCCACGATAACCAGTTTTTCTCTTACCAGCCTCATTCTCTTTTCTCTCTTTATCTCTTTATCTCGTGTGATCTGATTGCTTGTTCTTTCTCTTTCTTTAAAACAAACAAACAAAAAAATCCTCACAATGCTTGTCATTTTACAAAGCGTTTACCACAAGAGACTCCTTACGTAAATGTTAAATAGTCAAAAACCTTAACCACATCAGTGATTATAGGTTTCTCCTCATTAAATAACCACACGTTTTTATTAAATCCATTTATTATTAGTCCTATATTATGTGGATCATCTTCAGTACAACTTTCTGTGTATGAGCTGTTACTATAGAAACAACAACATATTAAAACCAGCACATTAATATTAACCTATAGCTCATGTTACAACCAGAACTGTTTTTTTAACTGTGCGGTTAGATGAAAATAACGTACGCCTTCTAACCCATCAGAATTGAACATGAAGTATATATGTGTTCTGTTTTGTTTTTGCTCATGGGTAAGAATATCAAAAATCTTTTCCAAAATGATGTCAAAGAAATCAGCTCTGAGATGTTAAAAAAAAAATTGAAGGGTCAAATCTAATCAACCCAATAAATAAACAACATAATTCCTATATGAACGCAGATTATAAAGCATAACTTTGTACTTACAATTCATAAAATTTACCAATTACAAAGAAACAATGGCAAGTTGTACTAGTATACTGACCACTATTGCAGCTTCGACCATGGTCTGGTTCATCACCACTTCTCAGTTGGGTTCTCAGTTGGTTATGTGGTTCAACCCTTTTAAGAGGTTGCTTGGTCATCATATGGAGAAGCTGTGCAGAACAAAGATCACACTGTCCATTAAATATTTAATAAGTATATTCTTTATGCCAAATTAACCCACATATACACGCCTTGACTCTTGGACCCAAAATACTTGTTTTCTTTTATTAAAACACGGTGTATTTCAGTCTGTAATAGAAGCCCAGTGAAGCTGTGTGTCAGTGGAGTTGTACCATCAGTGTATGCTTCAAAGGAGAGTTTCACACAGGCCAATGCTAACGACTGAAGACTGTGTCTATTAAATAAAGTGACAGAATGGTGGTGAGACTGAGCTTCCTTTGTAAGTTTAAAGTAATTGTAGTTATATGTTTGTACATATCCTGCTGAAAATATAATACTTTAGCCTATTTTCTATGATGCATTAACAATGACTTATGCATAAGCTATATCTGTTGTCTCATAATATATTAATAATCCTATACAGCAGAACTTAGGACATCAAAACAGCCCTTTAAAATCATGCAACAGGCCTACAAGAGAAAGATAAATGAAAGGATGTGATCTTTATTTTGCATATTTACTAGTATATGCAATTCACAACTTATTCCCAGATCAGCACTGGGAAGGGTCACTACTGCCTTGAGAGACAGCAGAGATTAATTCTGTTCTGGATTTGGGGCACGAGGCAATAACTGAAAAGTGCATGTGTTATGATATCGCTTATTCTGCCCTCAAGGCAAAATAATTCCTCCTTAGTGCCAGCAACATGTTCTATCTGGAATCTCTGCATACTGAACATGAATGTGACCCAGTGTGTTGTTAGTGTTTAGTTAATACTGGGAGGGGTGGATTTGGTTGTGAGTGTTTGTTTGATATCTGTTATCTTTACTAGATATAATTTGACAATCAGCTAGCAAGCAGATTAACATTAAACTACAGGAAGAAGGTTTAGCAAGTCTGTTGCTCTCTCCCCCTTAACCTTGTAACCTTGAAAAGTAATCTTCAATCTTGACTTGGTCTCACCTTCATTTGGACTTGATCTTGACTTGTCTTCGGCCCTGTTAAGACTCGGTCTTGACTCTGACTTGATCATAGCACAGTTGATTACACTTATGCAGTGTAAACCTTTGTCTAAATCTTTCATACTGTGACAAGCCAGCACAGAGAACCAGTGGGTAGTGATGCTGTCTTACAGCTCCAGGGTTGCTGCATCTATCTAGATTGAGTTACTTTCTACTGTACGTAGATTTATTTGGAGTGTTTTCTACACATTTGTGTGGGTTTTTCCAGGTTCTACAGTAACATACTAGTAGGTGGACTGGCCACAGTTTATTGCCTCGGGGTGTATTCTCTCTCTCCTTGTTCCCAGTGTATGTATGTTAAAGGATATGACAGCATTGTGCCAAACAAGTGAACTTCTCCATCCCTTCTCTACTAATCCCTCTATCACTTTCCTAGACTAAGACTAAATTTCACCTCATTATCATGTGCACAGCGGAATACAGAAATAATCAAGTACAGAAATAAGCAAACAGTTAAAAAAAACTATATAAAGAAGTAAATTCATAAACATGCAAATGTATAAGGAATACAGAATGAAGAAAAAAGAATCTCAGTAAAAGCAAACATGGATAATACATTTATAATTTATTTTTTGTTTTAAATATCTTGAATATTAAATCAATTTTTATTTTCATTCTTTCAGAGTGGGGATGTGCAGAAAGTGTTGTGCAATTTCATGGACAGTGCATATTTAATAAACATGGTGCTTTTCAGTAGATAAGGCTAGACTTCATATAAAAACGCAGTTCAAAGTTACAGTACATTATGCTGATGTTATTTTTTACATGCTGTGTCTGCAGGCAGCCAGACAAACTGAGAGTGGTTTGGACCAGACGAAACAGACGAATCTGCACTAAGGTAGGAAAGAGGATGTAGATAATTGTACATTACTGTTTTTGTTTCACTCTCTGCGTACATGAGGTGCAATAAGTTTACAGTGTACAGGATGTAGTGCAGATGTTTGCAGATAGCAGTTGGCCCAACTGCAATCAGATGTTTAGAATGGAGAAAAACTGTTACATTAGTACAGTCTGAGTGTAGACCACGGACGTCAGAGACAGTTTAGAACAAACTAAGTCCAATGTCATGAGGGCTGTGCAAAAAAAAAAAAAAAAAAAAAAAAAATATATATATATATATATATATATATATATATTTATATATATATATATATAAATGAAACATCAACATCACTGCTTTAGCTTTACTTGCGCTTTATTAAGGTTTATATCTTTCAGATAAATGCTGGTAAATTAACACATTGTTAGATTCTTAATGGGGGAAAAAGTAAAACAATTGCTTAAGCATTAGAGATTAATATATTAATAGTTTTCAAAAATGAATGAAAAATATGGTATCAATGTTGTGATTGCAAATGTATTCACTTCCCCAGTGCTGTTGTGAAACCCTTACAATCATACTTTCCAACATCACATTTTTAGCTAGATAGTTATTTCATTAACCATATTTTTACACATCAATTCATGGAGTATTCTGTATTTGAGTTTACAGCCCTGGGTTTATTGCCCCCTAGTGCATGTAAGGGACATAGCAGAATAACAGTAAACACCAGAAACTAGTTAATTTTTTTTACATTTCTGTTCCAGACATCAGTCCCAACCATGTTGAGATTAGGGCTCTGTGGAGCTTGTACTGTCTGCTCCATGACTTCTGTTTTCTAAAGTTTATTACAATTTAAAAAGAATGTTTGAAACACAAACTATGGGGCCCAGTTTTAAGAGCGCATAGTTATCAACATTGCACATCAGCTATGACTAAGCTATGATATGACATTAAACGACAGTGAATGTTTTAAACACAATTCTGTAATTCTAATACACAGGCAGTGCTGTGTTTGATTAGTCAGATGGGAAAGTTGTGCACATATGTCAGATCAGATTTAACAACATCATCATGCACTAACTTTAGACACGAAAAAAAGTACAACTGCAAGTTGAAAGACAAGAGCTGGCTGCCAATTAATGGAGAGAGAACGTAAAGCTCGAGCCAGAGTGTGGAGTCACCATGATAACAAGTCAGTAAAAAGCAGCTGGAATTTGTAATAAAAAGAAGTTGGAGAACCCTTGAAAAGCAACCAGTGTTTGTGTCTGTTTTTGTGTTATATACTCAGTTTTTGTGCTGTTTATTTGGTCCAGACCACCAGAGTGGATTCCTTTGAAGCTAGTGGAGTTTTACTGTTTTAGTAGCAGATCCCAAACCACATAATACTGGACTAAATAGTTTGGCCGTAAACATTGCATGTATGTTTACATCATGTATAAATATTTCGCACACTATTACTATTCAAACCTATCACCTTTGCAATCTTTGCTTTTATTTGACTCCTATGTTCAGCTTCATGGCTGGCAGCCTGGCATCAAGAATCCGTACAGAGGGACAGTGTTGTGGCAGCTGCCTGAGAATGTGGATATTACAGTCACACTCTTTAAGGTAGACTATCACAAAAAATCTATAGACCTGGTACTATTCATATCTTACATTAATAATGTGATATCTTTAATAAGTAAGGATTACTTGATTACCATATATCATGAATGCCAGTTATACAACTAGTTACACTGCTATATATATTACTTTTTTACAGGATCCAAATGCTGATGAATTTGAAGACAAAGATTGGACACTTATCATTGAAAATGTAAGTCAGTGTCTAACATAGGTCAAGTCTACCTCTTCAGTCCAGTATAAAATTCAGTCCAGTATAAATCTGTATAGCTTTGAACTTTTTATTATTTCATTTTGTTTTTCTGTTAAGCTTATTATAATTATTCTTAGACATTTTTAAGTGCTCCTAAGAGTTTTTGAACACCAAACCCGGTCAAGTTGTTCATACAAAATTACTGTCTTCCCGGTACAGAAGCTCAAAGCTCAATTTTTCAATCTATTTAGCCTATCTATCTATCTATCTATCTATCTATCTATCTATCTATCTATCTATCTATCTATTCATCCATCCATCCATCCATCCATCTATCTAGTCGTACAATATTAGGTGGAATTATGTCACGTGCAGCTCGATCCCCAAAATAAGTGGAATCACAAAATTACCACAACATACACATATCAAAATGCTCAGAACTATAATGAGAAGCGGGTGTATTCTAGTGACATCATATGCACTTGCGAAAAAAGTATTGGCACCCCATCTATCCACTTGCCAACATGTCTGTCCACTCACCTCCAAAAAGCATTGGACATTACAACTACTCGCTTCACCAATCCAACATCAAAGTTTGTTGTGACTTTTTTTTTCAATAGTATTCTGATAATGGCCGGTCTCTGAAAGTTAATAAGGAGAGTTTGTATAGTTTGCAGTTCATTACTATGCATCATGCAGTGAATGTGCACTTAATCTTCTGTTAAAACCTTTCATTAGTCCTGTAGCAGTTACACATTTGCTGAACACAGTTTAATTACAGCAATACATGTCTCTCGCCCAAATTCTACAGGAGACAAAGGGTCATCGAAAAGTTCTAGCATCAGTGGATGTAAACATGAAGAACTATGCCAACGCCACTTCAGCCACATTTGACCTGACGCTCAAACTGAAGCCACTCTCGGTGAAAGTTGTGGACGCTACACTGAAGCTTACCCTGACCTGCATCTTTCTTAAAGAGGGCAAGGCCACGTAAGTGTTTCATCATCAGTTCCAAATTGTGTTGTAGACTGAAGTGTTTGTTTATAAGACACAATTTTTGTTGACTGTTGAAGTTTGCTGGATGATGTTTGACATATATGAGCTGGCTTACGTTGTGTAAGTACATGTTTCCCATCCTATTAAAAAAATCTGATTATTTTCTATTAGTCTGCAGTCTTTTAAATTGTAAATGTACATTGTGACAAAATATTGATGTCTTTTTGACACAAGAGATTTGAAAGTGAATATACTGATAGGATTGGATATTGCAGCAACTGCAACTTCTGTCAATTAACAAAAACCCATTTATCTATTTTGAGTATACTCTGTAATTGATATACTCTATAATTTAGGTATAATTTATATTAATGCTAATTAATATAAAGCTCAATCCATCAATAACAAATGTAACATAACATTGCATTATGCTTTATGGTGCTGCTAATACTACTTACAAATGTTAGTAGTAGGTGTTGTAGTAGAAATCAGCTCTTTCAATGTCCTTTTCTTACAGTGATGAGGATATGCAGAGTTTAGCTAGTCTAATGAGCCTTAAGCATTCAGACATCGGAAACCTGGATGACTTCAACGACAGTGATGAAGAGGACAAGAGGACGAGTACAGGAACGAGCAAAAGTGTGGCAGCTACAGGTAGGGAAATACCTATATGTGCACCTGCGCCTCAGATAAACCTGATTTTCAAATTATAGCTGCATTTTTCTTTTGAAACGGAATGCTTGTTTCTCACAAAGGGTTAAAAAAACGTGCTCAGGCACATGTACACACATGAAACATAAAATCAGAATCGAATCAGAATTAAGCAGCTCTGTAGTATTGATTTATTTCATAAAAACCATAATAATTTAATGTGTCGATAAAGGAACTACATGTAAATCTCTATCCCAGATGGCTTTTTTCTGGATCTTTTTATGTTTATGGGCCTTTGGTTCCTGTTTAGATTGAAACAAAAATCAAAACGGTATCAAAAACGGACATTTAACACTAAATTCAACTGATACATCATGTAAGTTGTCTGCTGCCCTTTGCACAGATACACAAATGAGTGAATCCATGAATATTTCCCGCAAGGTCGTTGTGGCAGTTTTTTATTTAATAGGGTTTTGTGAACGAGTCGCTTTTCTCATTTGCTCTTTTTCATGGGCAGCTCCTCTTCCTCCTGTCAGAAAAGATCATGATGAAGCATGGAGGCCTGCTGTAAACATAAACCCTTTTGTCACAGGTAGCTTCCTGTCTGTTTTCTCTTGTCTGCCTAATTTTCTTTCTCATTTCATGAATGTTGAGCACATCAGTCTTTTGTCATCACATTATTGTTAGAGTTAATCTGAAATAGAGGTCATTTTCTGTAATAAGCACACAACATGCATTCTAGTAAAATTGGCAGCATAAAATACCTTCCCCTTTCCTTGTTAGGACATGGGACTTAATTTTAGAATTCTGTATTTTATATGTGGATAAAATATAGTATATTACTCTCTTATAGTATATTACAGTTTAAATCATTATTTAACTAGAACATGCCAACATAATGATATCCAACATAATGATTGTTTGTTTTAATGTATAAAAACAATGGTACTTATTTATTCATAAATAAACTGAAATTGGTTTTTGTGTTAATGTTAACAGAAACATAGTGTTCATTAATGAAACACAGAGTTCATAGTAGCACAGACTCCAAGCTCTTCCTTATTCTTTTCTTTCATTTTCTCTATCTAAATCACCCCTGCTGTATATTTCTCATTTCTCTGTTTCCCTCCTTTTCTGGGTCTCTAAGTTCATTCTGAAAGGGATTTAAGGAGTTCATCCTCATCATCCTCTGTTCCTAACCTGCCTCATCAAGCCTGTCACCTGCTCCAGACCTCTCTCAAATCTCCTCTATCATCACATTATACTGCACCCGCCCATCTCCCTGACCTTTCTGGCTCATCCCAGCCATCACGTCCCACTCATTATGACTTTACTGTACCGGCATTTACTCGCGCTCATCCTCCTGCCCTGCCCAAAATCTTCCAGCCAACAGCAGGCTCAGGTACATGCATAGGAGTGTAGTAATAAAGAACACCACAGAGGGGTGCTGCTCACTGGATGGGAAGTGCACACAGTACACGCAGCTGTCATGCAATGCTGGAAAACCTTATTTTTTCTAGTCCATTGGGTATTTACTATGGTCAACCTTTTACTTAATGGTGAGACTAGAATGAAGGGAAATTGCTGTGACTAAACTGGGGCCTCAGCAGTAAGAGACTCCTTAAATAGAGGCCATGTGTTTGTTGATAAACTAATCATGGCATAATGCACTTTAGAAAGTTGTGTTTTCTATAGTAAGGGTCTCATAAACTGTCTGTTCTGTTCAGATTTAAATACCAATGGACGGAATTTATAGTCTTTGCATTTAAAAGCCTTTGTCTGAATCCCATGGTAACCTGGAGAGCATCCTGTGATTTTGCAAAGAAGCAGCCATATATTCTGCACTTGTCTTTTTTATTCTTTATGAGAAGGTCTTGAACATAAGAGTAACATAAGTACAAATCAGAGTAAAAAAACCTTTGTTCTTTCCTCGTGAGATTTGTATCTGTTTTTGTTTAACGTGTACCTTTTCTGCTTTGCTTCTTTTTCTGATCCTTTTAAGTTCCTGTATCTGTTTCCCGAAGGCCCTCAGGGGGCCAGGCTGATGTTAGTATCACCAAGGTCAGTAGATGCGTTGCTTCATCTCCACGACCTCTCTCTACCACATTTCCTGGTCCCAGTGCTCCTCCTTTCTCTCTTTCCTCGATCTTCTCCTCTTCTTCTCAGCAGACTGCTCCTCCTGCTATTTCTTGGACAGGTAATAACAGTTAGGTCTTGGCATATAACATGGTGATATAACATGTTTGCTTGCAGTATTTTAACAAGAAAAGTATCTATCAGATGTGTGCATGGCTTGGCTCAGCCAATTGCCAGTGATTCTCCACGGTGCTGCTGTTTCGACCATGCTGAATTGGTGTTATCCTTCTTACTCGGTTGTATGCATGCTGAGTGTTGCAGAGCACCAGACTGATCAAAGATAGTCATCACAGACAGCCTGATAAATGTTCTCTAATGACTTGCATCTACTAGGACAGAAAGGGTCAGTCCAAGTGCACAAACAATTTTAGTGTGAGCGGCATTCAGTGAGTGGTGTTAACTTGTCTGCATAGTTTATGTACCTCTAGATTTAACAAACTTGTGCATTGTCTGCATGCGACTCCCAGTAATATTTCAAAATATTAGCACACAAAACACCTGTTTTCTTTGACTGTGAGTTTCTTATGTGACCCCATTTGTAAATTGAATCACCCCATGTGGGCTTGCTAGTCAATTAAAGTGTTATATTGACATGATGTCATTTATACAGCCTCTCTGTATCATGTGCAGTACCACATGATTTTTGATATAAATTATTATATATCAGATATACTGTATAATGAGATATTCATAGATAATATGAGATATTCCTGTTTTTTGTTTGAAATTGTTTATTTGAATTTACAGTAGTATGATATTAGACAACCCAATATCCTCCTTAGAAACTCTGAATGTCTTGGGTAGAATTGCTAAGAAAGTGATACAGAGCCCTGGCCAGGATAAAGGTAGACAGGTATCTGTTTATGAGCCATGGCAAACCTTGTTGTTTGGGAGAAAATTCTATAAACTGATCAGCCATAACATTAAATTCACCTGCCTAATGTTTTGTGGGTCTCCTTTGTGCCACCAAAACAGCCCTGACCTGTCAAGGCATTGACTCCACAATGCCTCTGAAGGTGTGGTGTGATATCTTGCACCAAGACATTAGCAGCAGATCCTTTAAGTCCTATTAAGTTCAGGGCTCCAAGGATCAGACTTGTTTGACCGGCACATCACAGAGATGCTTTTTTGTATTGAGATCTGGGAAACTAGAAAGAGGCCACTGCCATTAGGGAATATCTCTGCCATGAAGGGTGAGCCTTGAGCGCCTATCACTTTGTCGACTGTTCACTATTTGTCTTTACTTGGAGCACTTTTGTTAGGTACTAACCATTGCACACCAGGAACACTCCACCAGAGCTGTTTTGGAGATGCCATGACCCAGTCATCAAGCTATCACAATCTGGCCCTTGTTGAAGTCACTTATATGTTTTCCCATTTTTAACTCATTAAACACATCAATTCAAAAACTGACTGTTCACTTGCTGCCTAATATATGGTTCCGATGTTATGGCAGATCAGATCAAGTCTTAATTAGATGAGGGTGTGTATGGAACACCTTACACAGTATAACTCAATCATTTTGTTCACCTGTCTTTTCCAGTTTCTTTTCATCTTGCTTCCCTTTTTCACCCATCTTTCTGTGTTTTTTTCCCCATGTCAGCCACTGCTGCTGTTGCCCCAGGAGCACGGGCACCTCAGAGTATTCCTCCTTTTTCTTCCCCTATATCTGTCAGTAGCCCTGATTCTTCTGTACTTGGCCACTTCCCTCCTGGCTCTGTACCTCTTCCTGCTCCATGCCCTTTAAAAACCTGCCGTGAGTCAGAGCTAGGAGCCACCCTGACCAGGCCCACCAGTATGCCCTCAGCATCAGAGACAGGTATATAAAGCCTACAGGAAATACTTGTATTGGCTAATTTATAAAATCAAACTGAGGAGTAACTGTAGGCTTCAAATGTTATCAGTGTAATACCAGCTTGCTAACTAATTGTAGTAGTTTAGGTCAGAAGGTTACTAAGGAATTAAATTTTCCAATGTAATACTGATGTTTCATTTGATTTCTATTTCACTCTTTTTCTGTAAATGCTGAAAATCTCAATTAACCATGATACTTTTTTCCCCTTTTCCCCCAACATTCTTCCTCACTCAAACCTATGCCCTTTCAGCATCTTGGCAGAGAGAGTGGAGGGCCCCTGAAGTAAAACCTAGCCTCTGTCCCATACCCATTACCTTAGAAGAACCTGTCCATCAGCAGGCAGTGCAAAGTTCAGACTCATTGCGCAGGCCTGCCTCAGCATCATTACCTCCTTCTGCTTTAGGTCCTCCCCTTAAAAAAGGCAGTTCCTTTAAGTCTCCCATTAATACAGCCATTTCTCCTTTACCCTTGGCAGAAATAAGGCATGCCATTAATATGCCATCTTTAGAAGGTCCTCCTCTGTCCCTGTCCCATCCATCTGATGTGACTTCTTGCACTGTGCCCTCTCCTTTGCCCTGTTCCCTCATCCTGTCAGAATCCCTCTCACCTGCTCACTCTTTTCATGTTGCTGTACCTTCACCTGTCAGTCTTACCTCCATCCTTGATTCATCTGTACATACTGATACCTCCCTTGCCCCAATATCTAATTCTCCAAACACTCCTCATCCCAATGTTTCTGCTCAGCTGTCATCTGTCCACTTTTCTGCTCCCTTTTCAACTGCTGCTGTTGACCCTGAGGTTAATACATCTGATGCCGCTCAAACAGGTACAGAGCAAAGTCTTTGATACAAGTTTGCTGAAAGCTGTTGTCACTTGCTAAACCAAAGATTTACAATTTTACTTGGTTTAACATGCACATGTTTGTTCTTTGAAGGGCTGTGGTAGCTTGAGCCCTTAGAGTTAAGCATGGGTTTTGTGACTTTGTGTTTTTTTGACCGTGCATTAAAACATTTTCATAAACACTTACCTGCACACAACGTTTTCTCTTCTTTTGCAATTCTTTTGCTGCTTGTGTGTCTTAGACCCTTTCCATCAGGTTCAGACGTTGGAATGGAGACACCAGGTTGTCCCCACCGTGTTTAGACCAAACGTACGCAGACCTACTGGCCCCTTTATTGTGAACAATCCTACAAATCCCTTTTCCCCTTCTTCTCCTCCACCTGTTGTTCCTGGCTCCCAATTTCAGTCCCAAACAACCATCGCTCTACCCCTTATTGGGCACATTCCCGTACCTCCCTCTGATACAAGTAAAGGTACAAATTGGTGGCCTGAAGCTTCAAAGCTACATGATATAACACGTGAATGTGCATGTTGAAGGACAAGCTGGCACTGTGTCTTAAGAGTGTGAGTAAGCTTTATAGAAAATGCTCGCTGGAGGGTGTCTGGGTAAAAGCATATCTAATATTATATATGTGATGGTCTGGGAAAACTCATGTTTTTTGGCTAACTACTTTGACTTTGCAAATACATTCCTCCAGAATGATGTAGAACACCTTCCAAGTTTCCATAGGATTTCTCTAGACATCAAATCAGGTAGATAAGGAGCCAGTTTAAAAATCGGTCAGTTTAAGAAAAGTGGTCAGTCTCATTTGCTCTTTTTTGTGTTGGTTCTGTTTTTTTCTGTCCCATAAAGGCAGAAACATAAAACAAAATCATACCCTGGTAAAGGCTGATGCAAGTGCAAAACTCTGGCTAAATGAATCAAAATAAACACTAGGAGCAAAAACACACTCAAATAATGGATCTAGAAAGGGATACACACAACTGAAACATTACTTAGAATGACAAAAAAAGACAGGTATCCAACAGAGGCTAGGCAAAAGCATTGTGTGACAAAGGGGATTAAATTAGGTAGCTAATTATGTAAGGGACTAATTATATAACACAAAACGAGTCAACAAACTGAACAGGGAAGTGAGAAATAAAACCCAATTGCATGGAGTTAACCTCTGGTGGTCTGGCAGGGAAATGTCCCAGATCCGAGATGGATATGCCTGTATGCAAAACAAAAGAAATTAGGATATTTATCTAACAGAAAAGAAAGATGAGTCAAAAGCGATAATGAGGTTTTGGTTTGTCAAATGACTGACCTCAGGTGATGAGTCTAGAGAGCTCAAAATACTTGAAAATTTTAGTACATGAATAGTATTCCCAGGCTGCCACAAATATCTATTAACTAAATTGACCAACATTTATGATAAATTATGATTTGTTTATTACAAACTTTAACAAAACTTATTGTTTGTCTGGTGAAAGTATTCATCCCTTTTTTTATTATTATTATTTTGTTTCCTTGTAAATGTGGAGACACATGACTTGAAAATGTGAAATGTAAAGGGGTGAATAATTTTAGACACGCAGTCAGCGTTAGATCTGTTCCATGCTGTGTGAATGTAAGTATGCTGTGCCACAGAAAGAAGTCTTTGCTAAGCTGTAGGGCTAATTCATAGATAATTCTGTGTCAACGGCATCAACTCCGTTCAAGACATGGGGAAAATCTCCACAACACATTACAAATAGTGGCATGGCATTCATCAAGCTTTACATTTTTGGAAGCTCTGGCACGCTGTGGAATTTATTTTAGAATAAACATGTATGTATGTATAACTCTGCAAAGCCATGCTTGCCAACTGATTTTGCAAGTATAGCATTCGTTAATAATTTTTTTTTTTTTTTTTTTTTTCAGAGTTGCACAGACAGCTGAGCATATTGCAAGAGGAGGATTATCCTACTGCAGTCTATCCTGGTAAGAGCTGTTTTGAATGTCACTTCAGTTCCCACTTCTAATCTACTTGTACTACAAAACCTTTCCACGTTATGTTAAGGTGAGGAAAATGCAGATACCAAAACATCAAATGCTCAACAATCCGAAGACTCCAAAAGCAAAGCTGGACATATGATCATAGCCAATCATGGGTCAGACAGAGAATCAGCGTTTAAACAGCAGATCGTGATGCCAGAACCAAGGTGAGTGTCTGATATTATAACAGCATTTTGGGTGAAACAAGGAAAAGCTTTTAAAAGAAATTGAGCAAACAAACAAACAAGAGTGCAAAAGTTTCATTAGAGCTAGCTTTTGCAGCTTCTGCATTAAAAAGTACATTTTGGGATACAGATTTGAAAACACACAAGGGAATCTTCTAACAGCTTGGTACATATAGGTTTTTTCATTATTTGAAAATGTTTTTACTCCTGTAGTCTTGTCAGGTCATCTAACATCCATCAATTTCAGAAAGTTACTTTTTATAAAACTCTTTTAAAACTCTTTTCATTATATATTTCTGTTGCTGGTGATCTAACAGAGTGATTTGTCTAAAGTTGCTGGAGCTCTTTCAACAACTTCTGCCAAAGCTTTACTGTTAGTATGTGCTTTAATTCATTAATCAGTTTATTTAGTAATAAAAACAGTTTGAACAATTTTAAATGTTAATAGTTTATGATCCAAATATTTTTGACACACATGATGACTTTTTTTTTCATTGATGAGACTTTACTAAGTGAAACACAATAATATACAGTAGCAATGGTATATAGTAACACTCTGTGAAAATTTTGATTAATACTAGCACTTTTTTTATTGAACTTCCTGAACTGTGTAGCGAAGAAATGTTATGTTTGTTAATGATGACAACAAATAAAGCAATATAAAACAGTAAATCAGTTTTGTTCATAATCAGCTATCCTCAGGATCACGCTCTGACTTTTTACCTGTTTGTACATTAGGGGGAGTTCTACATTGTGTTGTCTTCGTCTTGGCTGTTTTGTGTCTCTATCTTGTTTCTGAGTTTCGGTTTCTTTTCTTTTCCCCAGTGTGTTCCATTTTTTTTTTTGTGTGTTTTTATGTAATAAATTATGTTTTTGCTATCCCTGCCTTTGGGTCTGGGGTTTTTAACACTGAAGGCACCCCTGTTTTCAGACAGCTATAGTATGTTTAAGCAAAGGTAAAATTACATCAGTGAGTATAATTCTAAAGTAGAAAGAGAGCACCAGGTGACAAAAAAGCATGAGCATTTGGTATTTATAAGATTTTGTTTGCCGGTTTTTGTTTAAAAATCTTTCTAAATCAGTTGATAACTAATAGATTTTGTCTTATGTAAACATCTTTTGTAATAATAGGTAAGTTAATATAGCTGTAGTCACCAACTCATCTCCTAGAAATGTACCTGCTTGATGAATTAAGTTCCATCCCAAATCTTGCTTATATTATCTAATCCGTTAATGGCTATTGATGATCTGGACTAAATGTGTTCAATTAGGACTGGAAGTGACATCTTCAGGATGGTAGATCTCCAGGAGCTGGGCTGGTATATAGTTTAATATAAGACTTCTAAGGCTTTGTGCTCTCTTTAGATGTACTATTTTGCCAATAGAAATAATACATTCAATAATTAAAAGGTAAATATATTTGCACTGTTTTATTTTAAACAAGTTTTACTTATGATAAGCCTTAAAAGTTTGTAATGGTAGAGCAAGCATTATATTAAACACATTCTACCTGTTAACTTGATCTTTCCCTTGAGAAACTGGTTTAATATCACAATGTCATACACAAGTATATTTTATCATTTGCCATGTGTTTTTATATTCATCTGTACTGTCACTTTATTTTGTGATGTCATCACTCCAGTAAGCCTCCTCGAACTGTGTGCATTAATTTTTGTGAATGCAAATGTTGCTCTTTGATGTTTTTATTTTATTTTATTTTTTTTTGTTATTGACAAGCTTGGAAAGCTTTGTTGTCTGATAATTATTCAGTGTTATCTTCCTATTCATCAAAGTGTTTCAGTGGTGCATGAAACATTTATCAGTTTGTAAACAGAATTGCTCGTGTCATGCATGGAGAAATTTCACTTTAGTTTTTCTCCTTCCCAGACCTGAGAGTATGGTCTCTCAAATGCAGTCTACCTCCAAATCCCCCAGTGTCCCACAGGCCCATTCACTTGAGGTGCCTAAATATGACATGGGTGTGGCTGAGAAGACACCTTGCAATACAGCTTTACAAACTATTCCATCACCTGTCATAGACAAAGAGTACATGCCCCCCTTGGCTGAAGTCAAGTGCACCCTATCACAAGAGTCAATAGCGGTGCAGGCAATTTGTCTGGATAAAGAAGAGAGCTTAAAGCTTACAAATGAGCCTAGAAATTTGCACAATATCCCAAAAGATGAAAATGAACAAGAAATAAACCTTGCCACAGAGTTGACATTTAGCCCAGATAAGACTAAAATTGATCAGGGGTAAGTCTAGCATGACACAACATGACTACATTTGGCTTTTCTATTTGCATTTACATCAACGTAGCAGGAGTGAACCGTTTAGCTCAGATTTGTTTTGTAGCATGCATTCTGTGTAGTCATGCATAGTTGCTCATTTTACTTCAATCCGTCTGCCCTCTTTGACCTGAATTCTGATCTCCTTGTCCCTCAGAGCAAACAGTATTGCAACTTTCCTTCCCTTTTGTCCAAGAACACCTGTTTCCCCTTGGTCATCAACATGTGACAATGGCTCAACTAGGATAAGAGAGGAGGTCAATAATCTCCCCACTGGCTACCAGAAATCGAATCAATACAATGAATCTGTGAAAAATATTGCGGATGTATCAGAATGTTCTGATAATGCACACAGTCCACAATTTGCACAGGTCCATAAGGCAAAAATAAAAGCAGATAATAATGAGTCAAATAAGACTGACTTTTTTATGTCTGCTGAAGCCTCACACATTTTTTTATTCCCATCTGGGGAGCATATTAAAATGGAGGAGGATATACAGTTGCCTAAAGATGAAATTTTGTTACTGGAGGACAGTCAAGAGAAAAGAATAAATACATTGGCACCTAAGGATACAGAATATCAAGACAGACAATACTTTGAAGATGCACGTGAGTCTCAGCTGAGCAAAAGTACTATTCCGGACATCGCCTTACTTCAGAGGTCAACGGTTGATAATTCTAAGATATACAGAGAGCCATGCATGGTCAGTATTCATCCATCCTGCCCAAGAGCTGCAATTGTACCTGGCTTGCCATCCTTATACTTGCAAGAAAATGCTATCAAATGGCTGTTACCTGAAGATACAATAAGCATAATATCATGTAAGAAGGAACCAGCTATGCTTATTCACCATTTGGGAATACAGTATAATGACATTAAAACACTGAAAAAAATGATTTTACTGAAGCCATCTTGCCCAAAATCTGTCAGCGTTCCTGGATTTCCGTCTGTAGCCCTTGATACTGTGGACATACCAAGCAGCGTTAATTTCCTACCAACTTGTTCGAAAGCCTCAAGCATTTCTGGCCTACCTTCAAGACTACCATTAACAATCTCAGACCCAGAAAGCTGGCTCAAAAATAACATGATTTTATGTGAAAGAAAAAAGAAGGAAAGTAGGGTGCAGATCCTACACTCATTTAAAGAGAGCTCAGATATGTATAAAGCAATGATTCTTATAAGACCATGTTGCTCCACAGCATCTAAGGTTCCTGGATTTCCATCTCTTCCAAGGTCCATACCACAAGAGCATCAGAGTATCATAAATATGTTACCATCTTGTCCAAAAATGTCCAGTATTGCAGGGTTTCCTTCAGTGCTTCTCAGTATTGAGCAAGATCTCTTACTGTACCAATCTGACAACACACCACTATTTGTGATGCAAAGTAAGAAGGATAAAGTAAGTGTTATTCATGATTTGGGAAAGCCATATGATGATATTAAACAAGTGAGAAATATGTTGTCACTGACATTAACATGTCCAACAACTGCTGCTTCTGGTTTCCCATCTGCACCAATCCATATTGAAAAAGCCCCTAATGCAGTCAATCTATGTCCAACTTGTCCCACAACTTCAAAGATTTTTGGCATGCCTTCAACATTGCTTGCCATTGAGCCAGACGATAAACATAAGCATACAGACAGTGTAATATTATGGAGAAGAGAACTGAGAAAAATTGAACCACGCATTCTTGTTATGTTTATATATAATGCAGAAACAACCAAATCAATGAGTCTTATAAGATCTACCTGCTCATCACAATCAAGGATCCCTGGATTCCCATCTACCACAAAGCGAAGTTCCAAGAAACACCCAAATATTGTAAATATGATGTCGTCCTGCCCAAATAATTCAAAGACTGTTGGTTTCCCATCTGTAACAATTATTAGAACAGATCAAGATATTCAGCAATGGAGATTAAACAGTGAACAATTCATTCAAATACCAAAGAAGAGAATGTCAAACATTATTTCGAATCAGGTTTTAGACACATTTAAGGAAAACGTTGATTTTGTTAAGACTATGGTGGCCTTTGTGCCATCATGCCCCAAACAAGCATGTTCTCCTGGCTTTCCCTCCATAACAACACCGAATTATGAGAGCTCATGGTGCTTCCCATCTGCACCACTACCAAAATCAGAAAAGCATTTACCATCAACCAGTGTTATAGAAACCTATACCCCAGTGAGGTTCGAGTCATCTCTCACATCAAACTTTTCTATGACACATCATCCTATTACAGTTCTAACAGAAGAAAACAAATCTTCAAAGGAGTGTTATGTTGCAATGCAGCATGTATCAAATAGTTCAGATGCAAATGAACTGACTCATATCAATGAAACTAAATTGAATGCTAGTTCCCTGGAAGAGACCAAAGAAGATATAGGAGTCTGGACAAAAAGTGAGGAAGGAGAAAAGGGAATTCTGGAGAGTGGGTAAGTTTGGGACATAGTCCTGCAATGCAGAAAATTTAATTTCTCACCTTTTAGTCAGCAGACAATGCACAGAATAATTTTTCATATACTCTGTATTTAGCAAAATAGACTGCAGAATGTGGCATTCCCTACCTCCAGACATGCCATTATTACTCACTGCTGCAGAAAGGTGAGTTATAGTTGTAGTATCTTGGACTAATGCTATACAGGATAGTTTTTGATAACAGCTTCATTTACCACTCTATTTTACTACTCAAAGATGAAAAGCATTTGCTCTGTATCATATGAGATGCAAGGCCTCTCGAATCAAATGACATGGCAAATGTCTCTTCATGCTGCACTTTCACACCTAGTCTGTCTGATTCTCAATTAGGGTGGACCTTTTGCTTTGCCTGCTGTTTGGTTTGGTTTGAATTTACATCAAGTGCAATTGAACAAATCTAAAAATGTTGGCTGAGGGTTGTGCAGGGCTGAAAACGTATTCGTAAAACTCATTAAAAGATAAAATGAGCTTCACAAAGTATGAACAGAAATCATAAAATTCACCCCAGCACAGAGAACACAGACCCGGCACTCAGTAAATTACCTAGATTAAAACATTTTGTTTATCTGTTGTTTATTTTTGTGTTCATTAGTCCAGATATCCAGAAAACATTTAATTTCTGTAGCACAACAACTCCGTCATTTGCTTAATTTTGTGCATTGTGGCTAAGTTTAGTAGCTTACATCTACAGATAAATGCTCCCCACATCCCAAAATACACTGCATGTTTGGTTCATGTCCTGAAGTTGATATCACTTTTTGGTTGCATCACTTTCTAACTGCGATTAAACTGTGCTTGAGTTGCACCCAAGTGTGATTCTTGTGTTCTAACCTGCCTATATGAATCACAGCAAAGAGGAAAACAAACCAGTATTACATTCAAACTGACTTACCACTGCATATCCGAATGTTCTCTCAGACACTGATATAGTGCAGAGGAAATTGTGAGAGTTTGAATTATTAATGCTGTTTGTATTTTTGTGGTATTTCTTGGCTCTGTTGTTTACTGGAGTTTGCTGTATGCTTAATACTGGGTGTACATACAAAATTAAGTCCATCAATGAATACCATCTGTACTTGCATACCTTTATGACAGTGTTTTACTTCCTTCAGAATTGAACGCACAGATGCTGATTGCCAAACTACAGATGAATACACACACAGGGAACACTCTGCTTATGATGAGTATACATTTGAGAACCTGACACAAAGACCACAACAACTCAGATCTAGATATGAGGATGAAAAAGAGACAGTGGAAGACACATGTAATTTGGAGCCTTCTGTTTGTAATGCTCAGTCCAGGCCACTGCATGTCCAGTGGCTACCCAACATGGCAGATCTCTTTCCATCATGTCCAAGAATTTGTAGCGTTCCTGGGTTTCCATCTACAGCTATGACAAATGCTTATGAGACAGAGGGAATGGACTGGCCTAGAGATGTAAAGACATTGTGGAAAAAGGGACCAAAAACAGTAGAAAACCTTCAGTGCATGGCGATATCTCAGTTTGATACAAAAATGATTGGAAATATCGTATCACTGGCCTATTCATGCCCCCGTGAAACAAGTATTATAGGTTTTCCTTCTGCCATTAGTGGAAAAATAGTAGAAATATCCTCCAAAAGTACACCTTGCAGCAAGACATCCAGAGTATCTGGTATACCCTCAAGCTCCGTAATTCAAGAGGATAAGCCGGATGTGGAGTGGTTAAACAGCAAAGGGTGTTTATGGGACAAACAATTAAAGGAAAAAAACGCCTTCATCATAAACACACCAGTTCAATATACTGAGATTTCCAGTATGATAGTGGCAATTGTTCCAACTTGCCCTGAGCGAACAATCATTCCTGGTTTTCCATCTGCACCTTACTCCAAAGAAGGATGGAAGTGTGAAACCATGGAAAAGTGCTCAACAGTATTTACTGCATCTGTAGTGATTGGGCATACTTTGAGAAATTCACCAGCAACTCAAGTAGATGGATTTGCCACTACATCAGAACCTCAAGCCAAAGTTGTTCCAAGTGTGTCAAAGCTTCATCCAACATGTCCAATGATCTCTAGAATTCCTGGATATCCATCTAAACAAGAATCTATCAATGTGGAATGGATCAGTGATCAGACACTAATTTTAAGCAAACAATTCAATGGAAAAACATTTCACTTTACAGAAAATTCTAAGGATGCAGAGTACATAAATAAAAATATGACTTTATTATCAACCTGCCCTCTTGCAGCACGCATTCCAGGTTTTCCTTCTGCACAGCAACGTAAAAGTCAGGAGCCAAAAATGCAAAACTTTCGCCCGTCTTGCCCAAAGCTCTCCCACATAGCTGGATGTCAGAGCATACAGACCCCTAGATCATCAAATTGGCCAACCAATCCAATGATTCTGATGGATAAGCAAACTAAGAAGCCTACAATTATTACAAAGAAAGCAAAAGAGAACAAAATCTTAATTGAAAGAAATGTTGCTTTGCTACCAGTGTGTCCATACAAAACCTGCATTCCAGGTTTTCCATCTGTTCCAGAACCAAAAATGGAAAATATTCTTCCTGCTTGTCCAAAAAGGTCTAACACTGTTGGATTCCCTTCTAAAGAGGGAACAATGCATTTAGACTTGTTAGTTGATAGTCTAAATACAATTCAGTTGTGTTGCAGTGCACCAAAACAGAAGTTATTTTTTATTAAGAACAAAACAGACGATACCAGAGACTCACTGAAAAATATGTTTGCCTTAGCACCAACTTGTCCAACACAGACATTAATAGCAGGATTCCCATTTGCACTAAAACCCAAAGTTTTTTTCAATATGGTGAATCTTCAGCCATGTACTTCAAAAACATCAATGATTGTCGGGCTCCAATCAAGAGAGAGAACCTATACACATACATGGTTTTTTGAGAAAAAATCTTTGTGGGAGAAATCATTAAATTCAAGATCAGATATTCATGATCAGTGCTACTTTGTATCTCCTTGTGACCAATTAGACCATGACAATAGGAAGAAAATTATTGCTTTGGTGCCAACCTGCCCAAGAGAAGCTCAATCCCCTGGTTTTCCTTCTATACCTTACATCAAAGTTAATAAATTCTATTTACGTAAAGAGCCGGACATGAGAAATTTACTGAATTCTTGCCCAGGGTTTGCTCGTGCTTCAGGCTTTCCTTCAGTAAATTCAGTTATCTCAGTTGAGCCATCATGGGAGGTTCTAGAGACGCCAACATGGGTTAAACCTGCAACAAAGAAATCGGTTTTAATTGCAAGTACATCCCAACATTTTGACCAATATGTAAAAATTGAACAGCTTGCACCAACATGCCCTGATAAAGCTAGAATCCTTGGATTTCCATCTGTAAGAAAGTTTATGTATTCTATGACTGCTCTCTTACCATCTTGTTCATATGCATCTGGTATAACCGGAATGCCATCTAGGGACAATATAACTCAAGATCTTACTCAGTTAGACAGGGTGTTACCTGCTCGGCCACTATTTGCAGAAAAACCTACGAAGACAAATACACTTTTGGTTTTTGATGATCTTCGTACAGTTGAGGAAAAAACAGTTATGTCCTCTTTGGCCTATTGTTCCCCAAGCAAAGCAAGAACTCCTGGATTCCCATCAATGCCTGCAATACCTTCCACACAAATCAGCATGTCTGTAGCAAACCACAATCTAACCCAGACCCAAACAGAGCCCTGTCAAATGGCGCTGAATGTTACACCTCATAAGATAGACAAATTGGATCTAAATATGGATGTCAAATTATCTGGTAAGACATACTGTCAATGTGTGTTTTACTTAATATGGCTCTTGACAGCAGAGGGAACATTAATTCCCTTTTTTTTAAGATACATCCACAGAAATAAAAAAGACAAAAGAAATTCATGAAGGGTGAGTTTTTTTTGTGCCTGTGGCATGGTATGGTGTTTTCTTTTTTGGTAATGTCTTCCTCCAGTCATCACTCACTAATACGGCACATTTTTTAAAAATTATTTGCATGTTTTATTTGTGCCATACAATAAATTTTGTATTTATTGTTCTTGTAAATATTTGTCCTTCAACTTATTGATAATAAAATAATTAAAAACTTATTTGAAGAACATTTTGTATCTGCAAAAGAGAATTTTGAATTTTCATTTGCATGAGTATACTGTGTAGTATATACTGTGTAGTATACACAGTACTGGACTGAAGCCTACCTTCTTCTTAAGACATACAATTATCAGCAGAAGTCCACTACATGAAAATCAAACCTCAGAAGAACACACTGTGGACAACACTACAGACTACTCAGAGATTGATATAACATCTGGATGGGAGGTACTGGATGCAGAGGATCCTTTTACAGAAAAAGAAGCTTCAGGGCTTGTTGAAACCATAGTTGGTGTTTTTCACAAGGGGTAAGCGAGAGAAAAAAAGTTTTGGTTAAATCTGTACACTCATTAATAGTTCGGTTCTCTAAGAAAACACATACTTGGCAATCATGGGTGTCTGATTTGAGCACTATTAAAATGCTGGTCTGTGTTTCTGTGACCTTCTAATATGATTTTTCTGCATATTGGGTCAAAATGTCGCCTTTCTAGATCATTGTTTACCTTATTTTAATTCCTTTTGCAGATATTATTTATTTATTTTTGTTTTTTTTTTTTTTTTTTACAAAAGAGGAACACAACCAATTTAATTGGAAGGAGGTACCTGAAATCCACAATTTAGAGAGCTCATTATGCTCAATAAGTCTAATCCCCTACACTTGTTCTGTAAGGATACAACTGAGAACAGTTGATCCTGAGAAGTTAGTACAGGAATAAAAGTATACAGGATTATGACTGGATGTGTAATTGATGTAAAAGATATATTTGAAAGCATGTTGCATGCATTTCTTAATATCATCTTGACTGAAAAAGATTTTATTTTAATTTGAATGATATTGCCATTTTATACCCCACACAAATTATACATTTTACTCAGTTTTGAGACAGTAGCCGCAATGTTGCAGTCATCTGGTTCTGGAGAGGATGAAGATAGGCAGTTGACCACTGATGACCTCTGTTGTTCAGTGGATCCGGAAAACAGCATTAGCGTGAAACCCAGACTGTCTCGGTGTGAACCTGCTGAGGAGCCAATCCTGCAGAAGGCATTACATGTTTCATCAACTGAACCTCAAGTGTTTAATATCCCAGTAAGTGCTGAACCATACACGTGGCACTTGGCTGACAGTCGGTCTGAGACGTCCTTGTGCTCTAAAGATGTTGAAAGCTGGCTTACTGGTAACAGAGAACATAACCAGATGAAGAAGTGGCCTCCACTAACGGAAGCAGACCTACATGAGATTACCAAAGAAGAGGAAGAAAATGTCCCACTCACTTTACCTCAAAGCAGTGAAACAACCAAAAAGAAAATTTTTGATTTTGATGAGAATACTGAAGAAGAGCTTTTAGATAAGCCATTCTTGAGCGAGAAGGGGTGAGTGTTTTCTGAGTGTCAGCATGACTTCAGCAGCATGAATCCAGTTTTCCTTTTTTTTTTTTTGTTTTGTGCCACTGAAATTTTTGTTCTGCAAAGCTTTTCCTGAAGCAGCCGTGTGTGTTTGTGTCTTGAAGTCCTAATGGATGAATTAGTTGATTTGTCGTGTGCATGTGCATTGATGAAATGCTGGATTTTTGCCCAAGGTGTTGTTTTGAACCTGCTTTGTAGTAGTCTGTTTGATAGATGTACGAGCTGCTTGTTTCTAGCTTAGATAGTAGTTTTGCTGCTGTCAATGGGAATGTTCTCGAAATAATTGGAAGGGACTGATTTTTAACCAAAAAGCAATGATTTGTATTCTCATCCTTAAGGCCACAGAATCATAGGGCTCAAGAAACCTCTGCATTTCTCCAGCCTACAAGAAGCAAGCCTCAGAGAGAAGACATGACATTTTTTGAAACATCCCAACAAAAACAATCAGCAGTTGGAAATGAAGATACCTCTGTTTTAACATCCAGTCAACCACCACCACTGAAGTCTAGCCTGAACTCCAGACTTCAAGAATGTTCTTTGACCGCAGTCATGAAAGACCAGAAAACAATTTCTTCTTGCCCAAATGTATCAGTTGCTTTACCTTGTGTCAGCAAGGTAAACAGTATTGTGACAGAGGAATCCTCACACACTAAGGAACATGTAGCTGTTGTAAACCAGGCTGAAAGTCTATCTGAAAGTCTATCTGTTGGCAAGCCCATGTCTTTAGATATTCCCCTGACATCTGCAGATGATTCTTCTACTGAAACCGTGCTGCAGAGTCCCACTGTTCAACCTGTCCCAATGCCTCGGGTAAAGAAGCGCCTTAGTGCTTCTTTACCAGATGATTACCGAGTGGAAAGTGGTACGACTCAAATAAGCACTGGTGGTATTTGCCCATCAGACAATAGTGAGGCATCAAATGTGTCTGGCATTTCTAAAACTTGTGATGTTGGAAATAAAACTGAAATGCAGAGAAAGATGTCCTCCAAAGATATCACTGATTCCAAAACTGATATAAAATCAACTACTGATACCCAGCCTGGCAATGGAAAAATAGAGCAAATTGAAATCAAGGTGAAATCAGTAGATCAAGTCAAGCTCACAGAGCCTCTACTCCCGGTGCCTCGTATGAGGAAGCGTTTGAGTGCTTCTTTTAATGATGATACTCCACCTGTGACATCCCCCACTCCATTTGTCCTTGATCAAGAACAAAAAGAAGCACCTCCACCAGTTCCAGCACCTCGTTCGAAGAAACGCCTCAGTGCTACGTTCCCAGATGAAAATCCTTCCGAAAAGAACCTAGTTGTTTCCTTTGTGGAGCAATCTGAAAGCACGCCACCTGTTCCTTCAAATAAGTCTTCATTACATTTCTCAGAAAAGACTGTCAAAGGGCTTGAACTAGAGAGTAACAAATCACTAAGTAGTCTATTAATTAGTGTGAAAAAATGTACAGCCTGTCCAGAAATGTCTTACACTAATCATGAAGGCAGCAGACAGCTGGGTGAAGACACTGTCAGGGAGAAAGTTTGTGAATCTGCTAAAACAATATGTGAGACTGACACAAGCAAGGTTCCAGACACTGTGGGTAAAATACAAAGACAAGAAAAGAGATCCAGTGAGACAAATCAGGATGTAGAAACAAATGAGAAAGATGATGGGCAGGGAAAAGGAGAAGATAAGGTTCAACTGGCTACTGTGTCTTTAGATGAAACTGCGGCAGCATTAGATTTAAAGAGGTAAGTTTTGAAGGACAGAATATTGCAAACGGGTTTGTGAGTCAATTTAAAAAAAAATATATATATATATGCACTTCCATGTCTGTCTTCTGTAAGTGTTTCTGGATTTTCATTCTGACCCTAACCATCACAAGCGTAATCCTCTGTTAATGCGGTTGAAAACGTATGTGAACTGAGCATTGTGTAGTAAATGTGTTAAAATAAATGTTGCATCAAAGTTTTAATAGGGTTTGTTTGTTTTCATTGCTGTTTCCTAGACAAGCCAAAGAGGATTCTTCAAGCCTGCCTCTCCCAAGGCCTCGTGTGAAGAAAAATATAAGCGCATCATTCCAGGATGATACCTCAGTTCCTAGTGATGAAATAACCTTTCCAGGAAAAGAATCTAGCATTAATAAAACAGTTCTCACCAAAAGGAAAACATCAACAGAAGCCATGGTCCAGCATGGTAGTTCTCCAGCAAACTCTGCTGCAGCCAATGAGGCAGAGGTATTTAAAATTGTATTCCTTCAGGATGATTTTTGATAAATGTACAGTTTCATATATATTAGCATGCATTTACATTCTTATTACATCATTTCAGACAACAAGCCTTGTAGATTCCAGTCAGTCTCTTCTAGAGTGGTGCCAAGAGGTAACAAAAGGTCACAAAGGATTGAAGATCACAAACTTCAGCACCTCCTGGAGAAATGGTCTTGCTTTCTGTGCCATCCTCCATAGTTTCCATCCTGATAAAATGTATGCATTTTATATTTATTTGAGAAATTCTATGTGTAAAAGGAATGTATGATTGTTTAGTTTATGAGTGTAATAATGTTCTTTTCATTTATCTAGGAATTTTGAAATGTTGGATCCTTATGACATTAAGCAGAACAACAAAAAGGTTATTTATTTATGTCTTTATCTCTCTGTACATTTCAGTATTTTGATTTTATTATAATTTTTGGTGACACTTACTCAACTTTATTGCTGACATCAGTAATCCTTAAATGAACGCAATATCTTTAAGCATCTTCAAGGTTTTCAATGTATTTTGAAAGTACATTGAATATTACTGCACTTTATTGTAGCATAATTGAGCTAAATACTTTTATGCAAGCTTAGTGTGATTAAGGTATCCTCCAGTTAATATACATACTCATGTGTTACTGCTGAAGTCTCACTGATGAAATTTTTAATCAGCTGTAATTAAGTTAAAGCATTTTTTTTTAAATTTTTTTTTTTTTATTATTGGTCGGTTACTCAGATGTACATGAACATAGCGATACAGTCTCAAGTATACAATAAAAAGCAATTAAAAATGGACAATCAGGTGAAAAAGAGGCCACATTCAGGCCAATAACAAAATGCACACTGTAACACAGAGGATCAAGAGAGGTTATTAATGTGGCACCAGAGAGGTGTCCATAAGTTAAAGCATTTATAACAGTGACATACGGTGTTGATAGTTGGTAAATTTGTTAGTAAGCATTAAAATATATATTTGATATTTGAATTGATATATATCTTTAATTGGTTGATATTTGAACAAAATCAAATTCATTAGTATTGCTTCAAGCTAAAAGTTGACAATTTGACTAAAATGTTTAAGTCAAGAAGAATCTAAGGAGTAATATAACTGAGTAGTATCCATATTTAAAATATTTGCATATTCAGAAGATACGTGGTGGCTCTTGTCAAAACAAATGTATTTGAGTGTCTTTTAGAATATAAAATGCATATAAAACATTTAGAGTGAAGTACTAACTGCATTTTGTTCTATTTAATCACTGCTGCACCGTTATCTCACAGGCTTTTGACGGCTTCGCTGAACTGGGCATCTCCAGGTTGCTCGAGCCTTCTGACATGGTACTACTGGCCGTGCCTGACCGTCTCATTGTTATGACTTACCTCAGTCAGATTCGAGCACACTTTACTGGCCAGGAACTCAGTGTGGTACAAATTGAACAGAACAGCAATGAGTCAAGCTATGCTGTGGGAGAGAAAATACAGAACACAGACCCTGAAGCTGCTGCACGCTATTATGCCGAGAGATTCCAGACCAGCCAGCTTGCTCAAGCGACAGCTGGGAATGTCCCTGACAAAGAGACCAAGGAGAATCTAAATACCAGTGGTAGTGTCGTACCACCACCTCGACCAAAACGGACTCAAGGGGCAAGTCAATCAGGAGGCTCAGAGGGAGCCCACGCTCCGGTCGCTCCTCCAAGAACTCACTCTTCATCCACCAAGGGCTTTTCACATTTGAAGGATGCAGATTTAGTAAAGAAGCGGCGATCACAGATAAGAGGGGAGTCTTTTGAAGAGAATGAGATGTCAGAGAAAACAACTGAAGCAGAGGTAATGTAGAAAGGCTTTAGATAAAATTAGTATTGGGAATATTTAATATAAATCACATTTTGAATATGTTCAATTTCCCCTACTTTTATATTATATTATATTATATTATATTATATTATATTATATTATATTATATTATATTATATTATTAATTTCTTTTTTAATATCAGTTAACACAAGTGATAAGAACTATATAAACTTTTGCACTTGTGTGACTATAAAAGCTCATTAATTAATACATTAAAAGGAAGAAGGCTGTGGTAACAGATGAATAAAACACTTCAGCTTGTGCTATTACTGGAAAATAATCACAACTTTCCTGGTGTAACAGTGACTCCACTGCATCACACTACACTGCTGCTGATATTTTCCCTGTAGCTTATCCCCATTTTAATGATATTATATATTATTATATTATTTAGAAATGTTGGATTTATAAATTTATGTAGTAATAGCATATACTGTAAAATTCAGGCAGTGAATCCTGTTGTGAAATCAAACCACTGATATTCCCTAGTCACCTGCTTTACTTGCATGAAACTTGTTTGTTGCTTTAACCCAGAGTGGAACAAGTTATACTGAGAGTGGAGCAGCCAAAGCACCCTCAGGAGGATGTAAGCAGTTACTTTGTCAGTTAGTTCCTATAATCAAGATAAGTGCTTTCTTTGTTTTTAATACTGGAACATATTTGTCAGTTGCTGAGATTTTTAGGATAGTGTTGATAAAAATGACCTAACGAACTATTGGTTATTTTGAAATAAATGCTGTTTTTACATTTTAAGTGTGTGTGTGTGTGTGTGTGTCTGTCTGTCTGTCTGTCTGTGTGTGTAGTGGAGTGTGGGGAACAGGGAAAAGTTGGAACTGGCCAGGTCAGTTTTTCCATTTCATTGCTGCCATTGTTTTGGATTATTATGTCCTAATAAAAAAAACATACTAATACAAAAGCCAACTATGCTTTATGTATTTAAAGGGAAATATGTCTTTGTTTAGGATGTCAGCCAGTACGTCCTGAGTGAGATGCAGGCCGTGGAGGCAGAGCAGAGGCAGATAGATCGCCGGGCTGACATTGTAGAGAGGAAACTAAGAAGAATTATGGAGTCTGGTGAGCCATATGTATATAACTGTGAATAATACAGTAATACAGCATCATATTAATATTTTTTAATGAGGAGTAATAACTTGGCCTAGTACTATCAGATTTCTTTTTGGCAATCTAAGAAATAAATGTGAAATCAACCAAACAGTGTGATAAATGGAGATAAATTTGATAGATGTGATACATTTTTTTCCAATTTCCACAGAATTTCAACTGGCAAAACTGGCTACATGTTGCTCACAAATTTAATGCATCATATTTCCAAAACTGATCATATACAGAAGTTGTAGTTTTGCCTGACTGCACAAAAGAAAGTCAACTTGTGTGTACTGTTTTCCATTGAAACAGTCATTACCATTAGTCATGTACTATGTACTGTATACACTGCAAAAAAAAAAGGAATCTTCTGGCTTATTATGGTAATTGAGTTGAACACTATTTCCTGTAGGTAGTGATCGTGTAGAGGAAGAGAAACTGATTCAGGAGTGGTTCATGCTAGTTAACAAGAAGAACGCCTTGATCAGGAGACAAGACCAACTACAATTACTGTGAGATTTTACACAAAGCATTTGATGTCATCCTCCAGGACATTGTTTGTAGGATCTACACTAATCACTGCCTGAATATCATTACATGTACTGAAAATAAGATCCTAATAAGCTTTCCAACCCTGTTACAGACAAGAAGAGCATGATTTGGAGAGGAGGTTTGAACTGCTAAAGGGAGAGCTTAGAGATCTCATGGCAGTAGAAGGTAATCAACAAACATAACTGAAAAGTTATGGTGCATGTTGAAAATTGGGTAGAAAATTCTTCATGTGGTGGCAGATCTGTACATTTTACCTTATGTCTTATAACAATAACTTGCATAGGCGGATATGAGTGCAGGTAAAGCACAAAGCCGGACAAATACAGAATTCTAAGTAATCTCATAATGATATAGAATCACAGGTCAGGCAATCAACAAACAGTGCATCTAAGTGCAGGCAGGTTTAAAAATAGAGAGCAAGGTGAAGATCAAAACAATACAAAATATGTAAGACACGAATACACTACCTTCTTCATTCATCTATTCACCTTCAGTAAGCACTTCCTCCTGGTCACAGTCTCTTTGGACCCAGAGCTTGTCCCAGGAACATTGGCTGTGAAGTAGGAATGCACCCTGAGTGGTAGATCAGTACAATGCAGGGCACCATGCACAAACACATTCATAACTAAAAACTGTTACAGACATGAGCCACCTACAGTATAGGCATGTTTTTGGGAGGTTGGAGAAGGCATGTGAAATTCCTCACTGATATTAAGCCAAGCATAGGAGTGAACTAGCTCCATTTGTCTATACACAGGTAAAGGAATGCCAGTATTTGCAAGAACAGATGTTTTTGTGGTTTAAACCTATAAATCAGGTCTGGATTTGCTGAGTGATGTAACATTTAACAGTTACATGTTAATGGCCTAATTGTTATTAACACCTGACCCTTTCAGTACTAAGTATGTCTAAGTATATCTTAAAAACGTAACACTTAGGCTTTTCATTAGTGCTAATTGCTGCTGGCCTAAACTTTAAGTTAAATATTGTTGTTGTCGTCCTTCGGCTGCTTCCTGTTTGGAGTCGCCACAGTGGTCCACATAACTGATTTGGCACAGATTTTACAATACAAGCCCTTTCGGATGCACCCCTCCCATTTTATCCAGGCTTACCATTTTATCCGGGCCTCCCCTCATTGTCTGGGTTACTACAGTTTAAATATTCTTAAAAATAAACATGTTTTCTTATCTCCAGTTCTATCCATAGAAACACTAGTCGTGATTAAATTCTGTTCTGTTTAAAAAAATACCAGTTCTCTCAAAATATACAAGACACTTCAGTTAGCAATATCTACAATAGTTCCTCCTTCTTTCCTCCCTTCTTCTTTTCCTCTCCTCAATTCTTTTTTAGAATGGCAGAAGACTCAGGCCCATAAAACCAGAGAACATTTGCTGCTGCAAGAGTTGGTGTCTCTTGTTAACCAAAGGGACGAACTGGTCCATGACATAGATGCCAAAGAGAGAGGGTGAGCTTTATATAGTACAGATCCATGTGTTATATTTCTAATAGGCATCTGCTGTACAGTTTTGTAATATGAGACCCGAGACTTAAATACACAGTAGAATCTATATGGTTTGCTTGTTTTGGTTATGCGCATTATCGCCTTCATTTCCTTTTACCTCTCCCGATGGTGCAGGGCTTTGGAAGAAGATGAAAGGTTGGAAAGAGGCCTGGAGCAGAGACGAAGGAAGTATGAAAGTCAAAAAGAGAAATGTGTATTGCAGTAAAGGAATAAGATGGTCAAAGTGATGTTAACATTAAGAGGCTGTTGGCAAACAACAAAAGTCACTTTATATAAAACTAGTGAAGAAAATGGAGAAGAAGAAGAAGAAGAAGAAGAAGAAGGAGAAGAAGGCGGAGAACTGGAAGAATCACCAAAAACTATGAACAGGATTTTGTTTTGACTGTGTGGGTTGCACATGGAGATTTGTAGTCCTTTTGCACTTCAGTAAGAGAAACTGGTTATTTAGGAGGTCACTTAGTGTCCATTTGATTTTGATGAGCTTCTTTTGTAAAATTTAAGACACTTCTACTGGGTCGAGTTCAGGATACACTTATAAATGGTTTATAAGCAGATACTGCTATACAGTACATTGTGTCATTTATACAGTCTGTTGATGCATTTGAACATTAATGCATACAGAATATAATATATTGCAGTGCCATAGCAGTGAATGTATGATTTAAAAATGTGTTGCCTTTAGTACAGGCAAATGGCAGATGATAGCTTTCAGTAGATATCAGACACTGAATACTGAAACTGAAAGTCAAAAAGAAAAGTATTTTTATTAAATACTTTATACTTAAGAAGAACATGATTCTCAAATCTATTCAAAACTACATTCTGACCTATATGCTACATACGTGTTATTCAACAGTGACAGACAAGCCTTAACAAAGAAAGGTATTAAGATGTCTGTGTGAACTAAACATTTTAAAGAAATGCAGTAAAAGAAAAGAGTTTTGGTTAATCCACCATTTTGCAAAATGTGTGAATTTATATCTGTGGTTTGGTATTTCCTGTTTCTGTGCAATTTGGTCTTCCACACAGAGCAAGAAGTTATTAAACTATGGTAAAGCCTGCTTTAAAAAAAGATTTAGAAAAATATAGTAAACAAACCCCCGTATAGTAATATAGAGTACACACACACACTGCTGCTCTATCTACTGCCATTAATTATTATCTAGTAGGTCTTTAGTGCAACTTACTGTACTTAAGTTTTATGTTAATATTATTTTGACTGGTATTTTCTGTTACTTATTTAAAATATAGTATACAAACATGCATCACAGTGCAACAGCACAGAACCCTGAACTTTTTAGCCTTCCTTCTATCCAAGCCGAAAAGATTCAGTACCAGAAACAGAAATATATTTAAACACACACACACCACTGCAGTTTGCTGTGTAACAGAATATTTGTGTTGACTTCAGCATAAATGAGTATTTCTGAGCAGTTTTTAAAAACAGTATTAGTTTTGACAGTCTCTTTCTCAAAAGCTATTTATGTATGTATTAATCTATGAGTGTCTTGGTGTTTTCTTTTGTTGCATTGTTTTAACGTGTTGAACGTTAACTGCTGAGCATTTTGGCCTCTGCCTTGCAGTGTCACTGTTTGCTATAAAGAATATAATAATATAAGTATTCTTGTTGTCTGACATCCTGCACTTTTAAAACTGCACTGTTTTAAAGAGTTTGTGGGAAAATAAAAGTCGATTCATATGTGTTTCAGATATCCTTAGCCGTTGTATTGCCTTTAAACATGTTGTCTAATGTTTCATTAGCTTTCATGAATTTTGCTTATTAGCCGACTTGGAAGATTGACCATCAGACCATCTGAAACTGACCCAATCACACCCACAAACACATGTTTTCAAAAAAATGTTTCCGTTATTGACCATAATTGTACCTATCCTACTTAATTTTACAATTAGGTCACATTCTAATTAAAATTGTGAGCTTTAATGTCCATGTTGGGTAAATGGTGTTCTGAAGTACTGCATGATCATATCATGCTTTTCCTACAGCAATTAGTCCAATCATAAAAGGAATCACAGGCTTATATTAAACAAAGTTATTGTGTTGATTAAGTTTATTTTCAAGTTTGGTAAGGTTATTTTTAGAGAACAATTGTCAACTATTTCATCCTAGTTTCAGAAAGTATTTTGCAATTTGGAAATGATTGTTAATCTGCTGTTTTCCAAGAATAGTGGAACTGCTATTTCCATGCCTATGACTTATTAAACAGAAAAACACGAAGTGAAAAAGAAATTGACTAATAACTGAAAAAACCTTCATGTCAGCTATTATTTTGCAACAAACATGGGAAGGTACTTGTACCCACTCATTATATACACTGATTGTAATGTGTTTTAGCTTGGCTCTACATTTATTACCTCATCTACTTCAGGGACAAAACACATTACTTAAACCTTATTAAGATTATAAGTTTTATAACTATAGGATCATAATGCATATGTATATTATTGTATAATCACTATGATCATCATCATTATCCACATTTGTGTTTATAGTAATTATAATATCTCTATGTTGATCATGATGTATCAGCGCTGTTCCCCATTGTGTGGGGTAAACACTTACCTCACAAGGTCTTAGACATCTTCATGTTAAACTGATTCCTTACACAACATGATCTTTGCACTTTATATATAATATATACAGATAAACATTACACATAACATACATTATTAGAAATCAGAAAATAGATGTATGGATAGGTTTTTTGGTTGTTGGTCAATTCAAATTATTTTCTGTAGAATTTGCACATTTACTGTGATTGTGGTTGATAGAGATCTGGTTGTAATTTGGGAGAATTCACTTTAATTGTGTTTATGGATTCCTTGTTGGTTTGCCACTTTTTGTCTATAACAGTTTACCTGCTATCCCTGGCAGATCATAAGTATTAAATATTATCTCTCACATGCTTCTTGAAACATGTGGCTGCGAGAGAAATGTGAGCAGTTTTTAAAATATTCCAAGAATAATCAAAAACACCTGGGTTTGATTTTTAGCCCATCTTGGTCATGACCAACTCAGGAATATCCACGTTTTTACCTACAAGCTAGGCAAAAAAACAACAAAACATCCTAAATCAGCATCCAGTTCTAACCACATTACACACATTTACATCCAAAAAACACAACAAACAACATTAGTTTATATTTTACCAACTGCTAGGTTTCCAAATGAATCCAAATCAGATCATTTTTATCCTAGTTATTTCGAGATTGCAGTAAAATATGCTACTTTAATAATAACTATTTTGAAACAGTAAACTGATGATAAAATCATCGAGTCATTCTTCAATGTGAAGATTTTATTATTTTATTATTTTAATTAGATTTTATTTAATTGTTATTATAATAATAATAATTATTATTATAATTATTTTTTTTATTGTTTTAAAATAAAGTGTTTCTTCATCTTCTGGGCTGTATTTTATATTATTTGGTTAGAATTATTACATTGGTAAGGAAAATACTTTATATTGATTAAGATGCAATATTTTATAATGAAAGTATTACAGTATTTGAAACTGCCTGGTGTAGAGCCAACAACCTCGTTGTTAACCTGATGGTTGTTGACTTCAGAGCACAGAGCGACCACTCTCATCTGTATACAGTATATCGTCAAGAGCACCAAATTTCTTGGTGTTCATCTAGCGGAGATCTTTACCTGGCCAGCAGCGTCTTTACTTCTTACAAAGAAGTGATCTTCTACAGCGGGACCATTGAGAACATCCTGAGCAGCTACATCACTGTCTGGTTTGGGAACTACACCATTTCGGATTGCAAGACCCTGCATCGGATAGAGAGGACAGCTGAGAAGATCATTGAAGTCTCTCTTCCCTCGATCATGGACATTTATACCACATGCTGCCTCTGAAAAGCCAACAGCATTGTGGATGACCCCGCACACCCCTCACACACACTCTTTACCCTCCTGATTTTTCACACACATACATTAACTGTATGGACTGCACAGACCTACACCAAATAAACACATTTCATTTGATTGCTGTTTTGCACAATACTTTACAATACCTCATGTAACTGCAACTATAATACTAATGTGTTCATTCCAGTATTTCTGCACACGCAATATTGTTTGAACATACAGTATTTACACTGGTCAGTGCTGTTTTTGTTTATTGTCTTCTGTGTATTGTCTTTTGTGTATTGCCTTGTATTTTTTGTTTGCACTGTCTTTTGTCCTGTCTTTTTGTTTTGTCTTGTCCTGCACTGTTTACACCAGGTTGCACAGTTGCACTTTATGTGGCTAGGACTAACTTACTAAGTCCTTATACTGTAGCTCTGTCTTAGTTCTATGTAGCACCATGATCCTGGAGAAATGTCTCATTTCACTGTGTACTGCAACAGCTGTATATGGTTGAAATGACAATAAAAGCTACTTGACTTGGCAAGCAGATTTACAGTTCTAAGATCAGAAGGCTTTATTTTTTATAGTCATAAACACAGAAAATTTAATCAAGCAAATTAAATTAAACTAAATAATATAACAAATAATAAATGTCATTGATATAAATCAATCTCTTAAATCAATGGTCCTGTTAAGCTTAGTTCCTGTCGTCATCCATCATGTCACGAGTTGTGTACAGACATGGGGAAGTACACCCTCTTTCAACTTTATGTTTTAATACATCAGGGCCTTAGTAACTATGACCTCAAATATGTTGTGTGATCTACTGGAGCTGGTCATGTCGTTTACATTTACATTTCTGGCGTTTAGCCGACACCCTAGATCTAGAGTGACTTACATTTTATTTCAATTTATTGAAAATAATTTATTTATTATTGTACTGTAAATCGATTTGAACTCATGACCTTCTCATCAGTAGTCCAACATCATAACCACTAGGATAACCCTCATTGTCATGTCATTGTCCTCTAACTGTAAATATGATGTTTTCACTCACAAAACTGCTGCTCATGTGATGATATTTTGTTTAATACAAAGTCTAAAGGCTGTTGTGAAGACTCATGAAAATCCTACGAAATCAGCAGTTTCTAAGTTACTTAAACCAGCCTATCTTGCAACAACAACAAGGGCAAAGAGTTCATGTTTTTCCCCATTTTCATGTTTGTTGTGAACATTCACCAAAGTTCTTGATCTGCATCTGCGTGACTTTATGTATTGTACTTCTTCTACATGATGAATAATTACATGAATGAGCAGGTGTACAGATGTTCCTATTAAAGTGTCTCATGAATGAGTACAAATAAATGCCTGGCAGGTGTCAAATACTATTCCAAGGCATGTGTTTAGTTCCTCTTTCTCTAGTGTCTTGGTTCCCCAGTTACTTGTTTTGCCTAGCTCATTACTTTTTAGTTCATTCTTTTCCTCTCTTTTCTTTTCTTCTTCTTTTAAAGAAACCCTGTAATTAATAATTAAAATTTTAAACTAAATTTAAGTCATTTTTTTAATGTACTGTATTAGAGGGGAAAAAGTCCAGAAACTAAGTTTTACGTGGATAAACGAGATTATAACTGATAGGTCAGTTCATGTCAATGGAAAATTTAAAGCACATTATATCACAGCTACTATCTCTTCCTTGTCAGTTGTCATTTAAAGTAGTGATTTAACGTAGTTAAAACCGCAGCGCTGTACAAGGTTTGTGTGTGTGTGTGTGTGTGTGTGTGTGTGTGAGAGAGAGAGAGAGAGAGAGAGAGAGAGAGAGAGAGAAAGACAGTGCGCTCTCGAACTCACATCAGAACAATGTAGAAGAGAAAGCCTGTGAATGTGAGGTGATAGTTTGATTATTAATGAATCAGATTTAGTAAACTGACAGGTTGTGTTTTTATCAGCTTTTGTCTTTAACTCCTCACACACTGGGTCATGGCGCTCGTCCACTGTTTACTGTTAAATTACATCTTGTTTTCGGTCACATTTTTGGACACGTCTGCGCTACTGAACCCCATTAAAGGTAAGACAATTAAGACAATTCAACAGTTTTAAAAACTATTTGATTTTGTCGTTAAACTGTGAGATATAATACAAATACTTGAAAGAAATCAATTTTATTATATACTGCAATAATACTTTTGACTTCATTAAAAACGCTAAAAAGACATCACTATACATTATACACGTTTTGTTATATCGTGACGTTAATTTCGTTTCATTTTGGCTTCATTTAATATCAGTAACGTTTGTGTACTTAGAATTAGAGTTCCTGTTTTTCACTAAGATATTGTAAAAAAAAAAAAATAGAATTGGAAATTAAAGCATTTAATATTTTATATTATAAAATTGACATCAACTTGTTTGAAGAAAGCATATTTTAATAAAAATAATAACTTGAATCCACAAATTGCAGAGGTCATTTTGGACTCTACTTTAGAAATAAATCTGCAATGGATATCTGAGCCCCAAAGTGCGGTATGTAGATCTGAACCCTTATCAATCTGCTGTTCATTAAGAATGCATAATTTGCATATTGAGATGATAAATTACATGTTGAAATTTATTTTAGTGGAAAAAGACCAAATTAAAGCTGGGACTGCCCTCGGCCCACTTTGTCTACCAAGGCTGTGACGCAAAACTTAAAAACACACTAAAAACACTGTGGACTAAATGGATTGCAAAGAAGGATGCCAAAGAGCTTCAGCTGGACCTGCTTTTTGCTCAAAATGACAGGGAACCTGTCATTATTTACTTATTGGAGTCGGATAAACCAGTGGAACGTCCTCGTGCTGGACAAATGAGAAAACAGTCTGTAGCTTCACAGGCATTTATTAATTCTGGTAGCCTTCAAGACATAGAGACATATCTGTATCATGCGCAGGGTCTAGACTTGGGAAAGATCACGAAAAATGGCTTTCATTTGGGTTTCTCCTACAGTGGATCGTGTATGTTTATTTCCTCCGTGCTGGTCTTCTACATGAAATGTCCAGAGCTTACAGTGAACCAGACTCATTTTGGAGCAACCTCAGCAGGATCAGAATGGATCAGAGGCAAGTGTGTGGATGGAGCAGAAGAAGTGTCTACACCAAAGATTGAGTGCAAGTCTAATGGACAGTGGGGTGGAATGCAAGGTTTCTGTGCATGTAGAGCTGGTTATCAAAAAGAAGGAAACATATGTAAAGGTCAGTGAATACTTTCAGTTTTACACACATGAATGTACAGCATACGATTAATCATTATATTTCAGATTTTTTGCTGAATTCTTTTGCATTCCCTTATTGGTCCTCTCATGATTTTTGGCTGTTTTCACAGTCATCTAAGCAGCAGAACATGTTCCTTCTTCTTCAAGCACATTCTAGCAAGGATAATATTGCTGATAATTAGAAGTTGTAAATGTCAGCATGCCTATAAAAAAACAACAAAGCATTTTTTTTGCAATTGCGTCATCATTGAGATCAGGGATTTTTCCTAAGTTTATAAATAGTAATTTATGACTTGCTCTAATTGCTGAATAGCAACCTGTCAAGCACAAGTGTTTAGTCAGAGTTTACCTTTTTCACAGTTTACTTGAGTCACAGTTAACTTGCACAACCCAGGAAATTACATATGTTCCTATGCTTCATATACACCTGGACTCATGAGTTAGCACTCTGTAATGGAAATTATCTAGCTGCTGGCTACATACAGTATATGGCCAGTGTTAGGCCCTAATGATGAATATGAAATTTATTTATATAAAATGAAGATGGGAGAAGTAGCATAGTCTAAAGTGATGCCAGTACTAGTCTAGTTTCAGTGGAGTCAACACTGAAAGGCACTGCATCTCACCTTTCCTGTAGGCAAGAATGGCTGCATTGTCTCTTCCACTATTCACATGAGGCCTGATAGAACAAATGGCAAACATTTTCACTGTATGTTGAAAACCATAAAAAAAAACACTTTTCACCAATTCTATTAAACTAGTTGACTAAGAACCCATTATGGGCTCTTGTAATTACTCTTATCTCAGTACACTTAGCTCTGCTGTACTCTTTATAAAGGTGTTTTTCAGGAACCAGGCTGGTGATCAATGGTAAAGATATGTGTTTACAAAAGTGGACTGGGAAAACCTAAATTATAAGAGTTACGTTAGTGTGTTGACAATAATATTTAAGAGATACAAGAGAAGTCAGTGCTGAAATTTGATCATCAAATATTAGTAGTCATCTCTTTGGAGATGACTAATACTGCTAATGGGTACCAAGATCTCCATGAACACTAGAAAAAGAGTATTAAAAAAGAATGAAAAAAGCACTTAGTCATTCCAGGCATGGGTCAAAACATGTTATCAGTCAATGGGTAATTAATACTTGATAGGTGATGTTTTAAGTGCTACTACCGGTCAAGGTGTAATCACATAACAGAAACACATAGATACTCATCAGGGGTGTCCAACTCTGGTCTTGTAGACCGGGTATCTATAATAGCTTGGTGTTTTCCCTGGTAAAACACACCTACTAACCCAAGAAATCAGATGTGTTGATGTGGGGAAAACCTGTAATGTTATTGGTGGTGTTATTAAGAGAAAAAGGACCAATAACAAAATAATGGTGGATGGCCACGAATGTCATTAATTTGATTTTTCTCTCACACAGCTTGTGGTTTGGGAAGCTACAAAACTGCCAATGCTAGTGGAGAATGTCTGCTTTGCCCATCCAATAGCAGAACATCCTCAGAAGGTGCTTCAGAGTGTGAATGTGATAAAGGATATGCCCGTCTGCAGAATGACCCACCACAACTAGGCTGTACAAGTGTGTAATGCATCTTTAATTTATTAATAAAAAGGCTTCATCAGTTACATCACAGCGCTTTTTTAAGAGAAATGTATAGACAGTAATATGAAGCTATAAATTGCTTTCTTTCTGTTATTTCTTTTCAGGATCTCCATCAGCACCGCTCAACTTAACTATCCATCACTTGAGCAACACAGCCCTGATTCTGAACTGGGCCATGCCTGCAGATCTGGGTGGAAGACAGGAAGTGATGTATGATGTAGAGTGTAAACAAAAAACAGGGGAATTTCATGAAATATGGGTTCCATGCAACAGTTCCTTGTTAATAAGTCCACAATCCAGGGGATTGACTGAAACGATGGCCAACATTACTGGATTACATCCACATGTGAGCTACCAGGTTTCTGTCAGAGCATACAACAGAATATCTCAGAAACTGGGCACATCTGGGTCTTCACAGACCATTACTATATGTAAGTGGTGATTCATATCAAAATATTTGATCTGGGCAATAATAAATGATTTATTTATTAGTTCAGATGATGGTAAAATATGACTGCACATGTATTTAAGAGGGGAAAAGAAATCTGATTAGCACTTTTGGGTTGTACTTTTGAGGGAATCATTGAAGGTAGTATGTAGATCACTGTACATTTTGTCTTTCAGTTATTGTCCTAATTAGCAGGCACCTATGTTCAAAATTCTCTCTGTGTGCCTGGCAGTGAAGAATCCAGTAGTAATCACTGCTGTTCCTGTACCAACCCCTGCTGCCCAGGAACAACTCAACACTCCAGTGATTGTCAGTGTGCTGTGTGTAATACTACTATCTCTAATACCAGCTGTCTTCTTTATACGCAGACGTTATAACAAATTCAGGTAAATAATGTATTTTTTAATGGAAGCAAATAGAACATCATAACATACTGTATATAACATTTTATTAAAAGAACATAGAACAAATAAGCAATTCAATAATTAATAAATACATATTTTAATTAATGCACTATTATCATTAATAGTATTAGGACTTCAATCTATTTACTAATCTGTATTGGGTTTAGAGATCATGAAGTGGACCTTGTGCCTTTACAGGATGTTGGTACAACATACAGACAGTCTGAACCACAAGCTACACCTCCTCAACCAACTAATAGTAAGACTTTTATAGACAGAAAATGACTGCAGTGAGTTTTTGTGAAAATGCTACATAACTGGCCCATTTAATTGTATGCGGTTCATTTTAATGATTTCTGTGAACGTACATCTGATTGCAGTGTAATTAAACATGTATATGTGAGCTATTCCTCAGAGCTGTCTGTGCCACTTTCTCTCTTTAGGCTCTGTTCAGATTTTGGATAGCGTGAATAAACGTTTGCTGTCTGCTATTAAAGACGTGTTGGTGGATCGCAGCCGAATCACATTGGGCAAAGAGCTAGGGAAAGGTACGCTTACATTCAGACAATAAAAATGCTGGCCAATTAGAATTAACAAGAATTTAGTTAATTCTTCATAGTCCTGTAAGTAGAATATTTAATTGCATTGCGTTTATGATACTGCAATTCATTAAATATTAGCCGGGGGCCAGGGCGGAGCCGGCAGAGCAGGGGGCCAGGGCAGAGCCGGCAGAGCAGGGGGCCAGGGCGGAGCCGGCAGAGCAGGGGGCCAGGGCGGAGCCGGCAGAGCAGGGGGCCAGGGCGGAGCCGGCAGAGCCAGCGACCAGAGCGGGACCGGAGACCAGGGTGGTGCCGCAGGCAGAGCCAGCGACCAGAGCAGGACCGGAGACCAGGGTGGTGCCGCAGGCAGAGCCAGCGACCAGAGCAGGACCGGAGACCAGGGTGGTGCCGCAGGCAGAGCCAGCGACCAGAGCAGGACTGGAGACCAGGGTGGTGCCGCAGGCAGAGCCAGCGACCAGAGCAGAGTTGGCGGCCAGGGTGGTGCTGGAGGCGCTTTGAACCTATAAGGATGGACAGGAGAGGGAGAGACTGACAGAGACAGGGAGACAAAACTAGGGACTGATAAAGCAGATAGGCAGAGCCATTCGGTATCAAGCGCTTCAGGCAGGACAGAGAGTCTACGGGGCTTGGGCGCAACCATACTCGCTGGTTCCGTCGACCCGGTCGGTTCGGCTGGTTCTGTCGACCTGGTAGGCCCGGCTGGTTCTGTTGACCCGGTCGGTTCCGTTGACCCGGTTGGTCCGGCTGGCTCGGTTGACCCGGTCAGACCCATCGACCCGTTCGGTTCGGCTGGTTCTGTCGACCCGGTTGGCCCGGCTGGTTCTGTTGACCCGGTCGGTTCCGTTGACCCGGTCGGTCCGGCTGGCTCGGTTGACCCGGTCGGACCCATCGACCCGGTCGGTTCGGCTGGTTCCGTTGACCCGGTCGGTCCGGCTGGCTTGGTTGACCCGGTCGGTTCCGTCGACCCGATCGGTCCGGCTGGTTCTGTCAACCCGGTCGGTTCGGTCGGATCTGGGGTCTCAGCGGGTTCGGCGGGTTCGGGTGCTTCAGCAGGTTCGGGCGCTTCAGCAGGTTCGGGCGCTTCAGCAGGTTCGGGCGCTTCAGCAGGTTCGGGCGCTTCGGCGGGTTCGGGCGCTTCGGCGGGTTCATGTGCTTCAGCGGGTTCAAGTGCTTCAGCAGGTTCGGGCGTTTCAGCAGGTTCAGGCGTTTCGGCGGGTTCGGGCGCTTCGGCGGGTTCGGGCGCTTCGGCGGGTTCGAGCGCTTCAGGTGCCTTCGGTGCTCCAGCCGGTGCCGTAGGGATGCCGGCCGCCCGGACCGATGCCATCGGGGTGTCCGCCAGCTTGGCGATCAGCCGGTTCCCCCGGGCCTCGCCCGAGCTTTCCGGTCTGGCACCCATGTGGACGGGTTCGGTCACTGGTGTGCACAGGTCTGGGTCGGACCGAGGTACTGTAGGGGCCTCGGGCGTCCGTGGCTGGACTGGTTCCGCAGCCCACGGACCCCGATGCCTACTGCCCCCCCCCAAAAAATATTTAGGGCCGGTGTCCGACTCTGTCCTGTGCACGGTTAGGGAGGACCCGCCCAGGAGCAACGCTACGTTGGCCAGGTCCGTGAAAGGCCCTATTTTTGTACTTGTTTACATGGTGTCTTTGATTAAGTGTATTTGAATAGGTATGAAATTTCACTTCTTTTAGGTGAATTTGGGACAGTCTATGAGGGCATATTCCTATCAGATGATAATGAAAATATCCAAGTGGCAGTGAAGACCATGAGAGGCAAGTAAATGATAAGAACAGCTTCTTAAACAGCTATACAATTTAAAAGAAGAATCATTCTAATTAACTCTCTGTTTTGTCCATAAGTAATATAACACAGAAGTTGGCTTAATTATAATATAGGCAGCTGTAAGCCGGCTGATTTCATTTTACTTTCCTAGCCTATATATCTGTCTCTAAGGCTGCATAACATTCTAGCTTTATAAGACCAGTTTTTACCCTGAGATCTGGTCTATCTTCCTTAACAAGTCACATTTGTATCTGACACGTGACAATCTATTATTAGTACTGTATGTATGTACAGCCCTCTGTCTTTAAACACTTTGTCATAATAATAATCTTTGTCATATTTAATGCAAAGTCAATGTGCATCATACACTATATGGCCAAATGTTAGCGGACACCTAACCTTCACAACCATATGTAAACTGTTTCCACAATGTTGGAAGCACAGGATGTCTTTGTGTGCTGTAAGGTTACAGTTTTTATTCACTGAGACTAAGAAGCTCAAACCTGTTCTAGCATGACAAAGCTCCTGTACACAAAGCAGACTACATGAAGAAATGGTTTGTCAGAGTTGGAGTAAAATATCTTGTCCTGAGTCCTGACCTCTACTCCTCTGAACACCTTCGGGATGAACTGGAACACTGACTGCACCCCAGACCTCCTCACCCAACATTAGTATCTGATCTCACTAATGGTCTTGAACAAAGTAGATATCCTTCCATAAAAGTGAAGGTTGTTATAACAGGGGAATAAATCTGGAATGATATGTTCAAAAACACATAGGGGGTGATGGTCAGGTGTCCACACACATTGGGTCATATAATGTATATAAATCAGAAATTATACTGAAATCAGATACACTATAATAGACTACATAGACTGTTCATCTCACTCACATTTAAAATGTTAAATATTATTGAAATCTTTAATTTAGTATATGTTATTTCTCATTGTTGTTCTAGTTGGAATTTACAGCCAGGATGATCTGCAGTCATTTCTTAAGGAAGCTGAAATTATGCAGCACTTTGACCATGATAACATTGTGAAACTTCTAGGTAAAGTACAACTTCTATAAATATTTATTTCCAGAGAAGTTAACTTTCATTGATCCCTGTGAACTTCTACTTATTAGGGATTGTTACGTTATGTTTCTAGTCACTATTTTTTATTCACTCAGTTTTGCAATGGAAAATTGACACATTTCTGGCACCTTTTTACTGAATTATGGAACTAATTTTTTTGATCGATCACTCAGATAATTTGCTGTTTAATTAAAGTTCTGAGTTACTATGTAAAACAGGGCTCTAAATTTGCTTGAAATTTTCCACCCAACCAAACCATATCCCAAAATTTGATGGTGTTCATTACTGTAGCAACAATCCACTTTGTCTTAAAACCTTACACAACTTACCCATGCATCATTCTTGGTGCTTTGTGAAAAGATAAGTATTAGCCTCTATTTAATAGAGGTTCTATTCAAAGGAAATGGACACTTTGCCATAATGCTTTCATCTCCATTCATCCCTCTCATCAACAAGGCATTTCTATCCGCAGAATATATTTATACAATGAGAAGAGGTCATCAGTTATACATTACAATACAGTTCAGCCCATCTGGCTCCAACATTCATGGCTCCACAAACAAAAACACATTTTCCCCAATTTTGATTATTCTTGTGAACATTGCCCGAAGCTGCTGGCCCGAATCTGCCACCTGATTGACTGATTAGAGAATTACATAAATGATTAGGTAGCCAGATAAATACTCCGTGAGTGTATGTTAGATTTTCACATATTGCCAAAAAATTAATTGATACTGCTTAACCGTGATCGTCAACTTGGACTCTACTGTGCCTAGAAAATAAATATAAGAATAAGTTAACATAAGAATAAAAGCTACAGAGAAAATTGGTTTTATGTCTGTCCACCAGGTGTCACACTGGAGACAGTACAGGACTCGTCCATCCCTGTTCCACTTGTCATCCTACCATTCTTGAAACATGGAGACCTGAGACGATTTCTTATAGCCACCCGCTATGGTGACATTCCTATGGTGAATACCAAAGACACACACACACCATTTCCAGACAATATTTTATATCTCATAATGTGCATTCTGAATTTTAAGCCAACTAAATAACAAATCACTTCATATCTGTAATCTGGAATCTGTACAGTAACTGACTTCTTCATTTCAGTTTGTTCCTTATCAGAGCCTGTTACGCTTTATGATTGACATTGCCTCAGGCATGGAGTATCTCAGTTACAAGGGCTTTTTGCACAGGGATTTGGCAGCTCGCAACTGCATGTAAGACCACAATCGCATTTCTGAACATTTTATTCTACAGTAAACTAGTGCTGTTTGAATCAGTTTTTTATCCCACTCTTCACCCACACATGAAGGTTGGGAGATGATCTGCATGTTCGTGTAGCTGACTTTGGCTTGTCCAAGCAGATCATGAGCAGTAACTATTACAGACAGAAGGTTGCTATTCGAATGCCAATCAAGTGGATGGCCATGGAGAGCCTTTCTGAATCTGTCTACACCAGCAAGAGTGATGTGGTCAGTCCTGAATAAGATTCTTTTTTGTGGGTTTCTTCTGAAGAGTTTGTTGAATCTTTCACTTTGTCTTTAAATGTATGCAGTGGTCCTTTGGAGTAACTATGTGGGAAATTGTCTCCAGAGGAAAGACTCCATACCCCGGCATTCCCAACCATGAGCTTCTGGAACTGCTGGAGCATGGGCATCGCCTCAAACAGGGGGATTTTGACAGTAAACTGTAAGTGTGTTTCATATGTTTTCATTCAGCAAGAGATTAACTTACTAAAAATAAAAAGATGCACTCTAAAAATGGATGTTGTAGAGATGCTTTCTCTGTATCCTATTCATCCAAACAGGACAAAGACTATTGGTACACATTTCAAATACAACCAATTTGAAGATTCATTTAGAATTCTTCATATTGGCCATGTATTAACAGTCCAGATACGATAACAGGCTGAAAATAAAATGGAATTCCCACCTTCCTACCTGAAAAATATATTTGTGACAAGCTCTACGTAGACAACAATTTTGTGATGTTTCTAACAGGTCTGATTTCTCAGACTGAATCCAGAACTGAGGCAACTAAATTAAAACATCCACAACAACAACAACAGTATTTCCTAGGACATTAAGTCTTAAAATAGGAAAGTTTGTATATATTTCATCTTAAATGTCCATATAATTATAATAAAGAGTTAAGAATACAGAATTCCAGATGTTCAGAAAATACATACAGGTGTAATGTTTAGGTGTCCATATACTTATATGCAGCACTTTGCACACTGTTGCCTAGCAATTGTAGAGTTAAAGGCAAGCCCTTTCTTAAAGGTCATATTATTCAATGTCATTATACATTAGGAAGATTAACATGCATATGCTAATGCTGGCTGATATTTGATTAAAAAAAAATACAACTGAAGATTTACGTAGTAAATAGTTTACGTAGTAAAAATAGTTTACATAGTAAATAGTAAATTTACGTAGTAAAAATATGTTATGAGGCTTTGAGATCTTTCTTTGGTGACAAAAACAGAGCCTGTACAATTTATTAATAAGTAACTGTTGAGCATGAGCTTTTAAATTCAGTATCAACCAAGGAAATCAAAAGCTCTCATCTCTAAAGCTCCTTGTGTTTCTTGTGTTTTATTCCTCTTCCTCTATCACCCTTTCAGATATGAGGTGATGCTTAGCTGCTGGCACAAAGAGCCCTCTCAGCGGCCTTGTTTTACAGAGCTGGCTCAGAGACTCAAAGCTCTACTGTGTGAGCTTCCGCCCTTGGAGCCCAGTAAAGAAAGCTACTACATCAACCAGGGCCTGGAGGCAGCCAACGCCACCCAGAGCAGTGCTGCGGAGCCTGACCCTGATGGAGCTGTAGGAAACATTTACTTGTCCTCACCAGGTGGCAAAACAACCTGTGCTACAGAGAAAGAGGAGATAAAGGAAGACACAGATGGATATTTACAGCAGTAAAATGGGAATATACACTGTCGAAAATGCAAACAAACAAACAAACAAACAAACAAAAGAAAACCCATGAGACACAAAAGCTTGCTGTACAGTGCATAGTGTTATGTTTTGTAGACTAAGGCGCTGTCGAAATATATCTCAGAATGATAAATAATACCTGAGTAAATCATAAATTAACTTAGTAAAACAATTAGTCAGCATTCATGCCAGCGTGTGAAACAAAACTCTATTTCCACTTTTACATTGTTTAATCCTTCCAGACCCTAGTGGGTATTATATGCTATTTCTTACAAACAAATTGAATGATATATACAGGGTTTCCTTGAGGTCTTCATACTGTACTTTGGAGACATGAACACAATTTATCAAGAAATATCTTCCACTGTTAATTTCCCCTTTGTGGGGAAACTTTTGGGAGACCTACTGAATGTATTTAAATGTATGTAAATACTAAACCAAGTGATTTTGTTGGTTTCCTGTTTACATATAATGGCAGCTGGACAGCGATTGGTAAATTTCATACATCTTCAATAACTGCCTTATACTGCTCAAGGGAATAAAACTGTAAAACCTGGAGGAAATACATGCAATTATTTTATTTTTTTTTCAAATGAACTAAAAACATTTTCGAGCACCCTTTGCAGTTCCACTTTCAGTGTACTCCAGCACAATGGAGCACTCCCATGACAAGCTCTTAGAAGGTTGTTATGGATGGTGAGACTCCAGAGAGATACAATTCATGATCTTGAGGTGCCTGGAAATAGCAGCACTAAGATTTTTCCCCCCTTAATGTTATACAAGAGGATGTCCTTCATTCATTCATGAGCATTCATTATTGCCCAGTTCTCAGTTCTATTCAGTTCTCAAATTCATATTTAGGTGCTGTGAAAAGGTGGATGAAGAAAAGTGTATAGTAAATGGTAAAGCCAGTCATGGGCCAGTACATCCTGACTCTTATTAACATAAAGCCTGTTCTGCACATACATAACAGTCTGGCAGAATCTGTCAAAAATTACGAGCTTGATTGTGGAGATCATTGTAAGAGCAGGTTTCATAATGTACAGAAGGACATGTGCTGATTGGGCTACTTCTTGATGGGGCAACAAAGTCAAACAAATACACCTTGATCCTCTGGGCATCAAGGGAGAAAAGAAAATTTCAGTACATATTTGAAACATCCATGGAGCTAAAAAGAGGCTGAAGTGTAGGCCTGATGACGATGTATGTAAATAGGTGTACCATCAACCTAATGCTAACAGCAAGAAAGCTAATACTAATAATGCCTATATTTATCAGAAACAATGCATTAACGCCTTATCAAAACATCATTAATGTGTCTGCATTCAGCACCCATCTGAATTTCTGCCAGCTGTGCATCACCAGTGGCTCATAGTCAGACACTGCAGCTTGTAGATGTTAGGGCCAAAGCAGGGAGTACATTGTTGTTGCATTTCTTCGACATGCAGAGAATTCAGACACTGGCTAAATGAGAACAATTCTTGCAGCTTGGCTCTTCGGCTAAACACATTGTACAGGGAAAACGAATGAGAGGTATAACCCAAAGTAAAAGGGGTCTATTGTGTCAAAAAAAAAACAGCCACAGAGCTACATATGAGTGGGAGTTAACCACAGGCCTGCTATTCGTTTATTAGGAAACAGACATAATGATATAACAGACACTGCAAGACACAGCACATGTTATGGAGAGCTGAAAAGAAAAGTGCTCAACTATATAGCCAGGTTTGAGGACACCTGACCATCACGCCTTGATGAACATCACATTCCACATTTAGTCTCTCCTTTTCTGTTGTAATAAACTTCACTCTTCCTGGAAGGCTTTTCAATAGATTTTGGTGTGTGGCTGTGTGGTTTGCTCATTAGCTTAAGAGCATTAGTGAAGTCAGGCACTGATGTTGGGCAAGGATGCTTGAGACAGGGTGGCTGTAGCTCTGGCCATTGGAAAAAGGTGGAAATGTGTATAGCTTAATAAAGTGTATATATGGTCTGATGTGTACAGCTGTGTGACAGCAGTATTTGTGTTAGGCAGATACAGTAAGCACAATAATGGGCTAAATTTGGTAAAGTAGCAAGTTCATGAAAAAATATTCCCTATGATAAAATTCCCTAGGATGAAATCCACCAACCTGAGAAAACATAAATTGAGGTATAATGTACAAGATAGATGTTTTTTTCAGGAATTATTTAATCCAGTAAACTTTGAAGGTATGATTTAGGGTCGTAAAATCCAAGAGTTTAAGCCACACTTTTCAGTTGAATTCATAAACCAGATTTCTTTATATAATGATTTTTTATTTTGCCATAAAAAGTTGAAAAGAATATTATCAATGATTTTACAAGTATTATTATTAACTGCTAAAGAGAAAGCTGCATACGTAAGTCTTGAGATACGTGTGATTATGTTTTGTGATTTCGTTTTTTCCTTGTTTTATCAATAATGGTACAAAAATGAAGAATCTTTCCTCTTCATTATTTACTATCTTAACACCTAAATGCGTGAGTTCATCTTTAACAGGAATATTACAAATTGACGCAAGACTACAGTTTTTACCAGACAGTAATTCACATTTGTTAACATTCAAGTAAAGTCCTAAATTTTTAGAAATTTATTCTGCATCTGGTGGTATCGTCAGCTAGTAATTTCAGTACCTGCAACAGTAATGCCTCTTAAAAAAGGGCTTTGCCTAATGTGATCTGCAAGAAGTTAGAAGTCAGCATTGTTAAAGTAATTATAGAGAAATGGGGCATCCCTGTCTGTCACCAATATGGATAATGAACCTGGGCTTGATATATCATTATGCAGCATGATTGAACAATTTGCATTAGAATATAACATTTTAATAGAATTTTTAAGGGCTGAATATATGAAATGAGGTCTTATAGAAGTCTGAGAAAAAAGGATGAAGCTCTTGTCTGTGTACAGGGGATAATCAACAAGGTCTAATACCAAGTGAATATTATCAGAAATATGTCTATTACGCATAAAATTGACTGCGTGTCATGGATAATAAAATCGAATGTGTTTTTTTTTTATTATTATTAATTATTATTCTAGAAGCGAATTCTTTCTTTCTTTCGTTCTTTTTTGTAATGAAGTGTTTTTGAAACACGTCCAAACTGCCACGTCATCTGATGTCACTGCCGCACCTGCGCAGCCATCTTGTACTTTTCCTGCGGCCAGAGAGGAAGGAAGAAAGAAAAGCAAAGGATAAAATAGCTGTGCTGCTTATTCAGTATAGTAATGTCCGGTTAAGTTAACAAGGATCGAACAGAAAGGTAGCGTGCAGCGTAACAGCAGCGGAGGGTAAATAGAGACACGGCAGCTTTCGCCACAGTGCCTCAGAATTACAAACGGGGGAATCATCTAGGAGTGAAAAGAGGAAGGAAAAGCGTCCGTCAGATTTCCACCTAAAATACACACCGGCCTTCACCCACCATGAATCCTGAATAGTAAGTATTAACTCGTTCTTTACTACGCGTCCGGTACAAACGATACACGTTTACTTGTTTCATATCCACTAGTGATAAACAAAAAACCACGGCATCGTTAGCGGATATGGTTTGTCACCTCGTCTGCTTAGCCTCCGTCAGCTGTCTGGCTTTGCTAGCTAACCCAGGGTTATACATTCTACACCCGTTTTGCGACTCGATCCACTTCCTTTGCTGTGATTGGCTAGAATCTAGGGCTGCTCGTTATAGTGGACTACGAGCCAATCCGAAGGCAGAACGAATCATACTACTAACCTCTCCTAGCGTCGAAGGCGTAAGCTATCGGAATACGGGTTCGTTATGCTAATTTAACGATTTTAACCAAACTAGCTCGCTAGCTAAAATAATAGTTACCGCGTAAAAAGGTTTAGTAGCTTTGTTCGTGTACTTGTGTCCGTCAAGAGAGAACCATTATTCGATTACACGTTTTTAAGCTATTGAGGGCCTGTTTTTTTTTTTATTTAAAAAAAACAGACAGTGGACTTATTTATGCTGGGTTGCTAGTCGAAAGTGACGCCATTGGTTTAAAACGGTTTCCTGACGTTTTTATTTGGCCTCATTAGGTTTATCGGGTGCGTTTTAAACGGACACGGTGTCATAAAATAAGCCAGAAGTCGACGTTAATTGACACAAGTTGAGCTTTAGCTCCTGTGTGTCTCCTGTGTGACGGGGTTATAGGCCTGTGAAGTCTCTGGGCTGTGGCTGGAGAAGGAGGAGGTCATTGGCGTTAGTGTAGAGGTGGCTGATATGCCAACAAACACACATCACGATACTTAAATACATTGTCACCATACACGATAACCGTGTTGATTAAAAACCAATAAAAGTGCATCAGTAGTATGAAAATGTTTAAACTGAAAGATGACTTCTTACACAACCTGTAATTAATGAGTCAATGATGATGATCACACCACCACCGAATCAGGTTTATTGGCCAAGTGTATTGACACACACAAGGTATTTGGTTCCAGCTTTTCATCTGAAAAGCCAGATGTGGCACTATTACACTGTCTGGTTCTTTTCTTTTTTTTTTCTGAGGATTTGCAGCAGGATTTCCTGACCACGCTGAATCAGATTGATCAGACCAATACCAAAGCGAAAGTGAAAATGGCTAGAAATTAAGAATATAACACTTTGCATTGCTGGTTGTGCAAATGAAGTTTAGATATGAGTCGGGTGTTTTTCTTGGTAACTTGATCTTTGGACCAACATGATATCAGATTTAAGTCTAAGTAAATTAGGTTGTTTATTTTGCATGTGGATTTTAATGGTTTATTATCGATTAATTTAATTTCACACAAGCACAGCATCCAGTGAAAACAATAAAAATAAGCATCAATTCACAGACTTGTCAACACTATTTTCAAGATTGGTACAGAAAAAAGCCATATAAAAACACTTGTGGCATTTGAAATGAAGCCCAACTCATGAATGAATTTATTCATTTACTTGTTTAGCAAATAAATAAATAAAAATTTCTATGCTGTTTTGTACGACGGTTTCATTTGACACTACAGCTGTTTCCTAGCTCTCCTGTTACACATTAGTGATGCATGGTATGGTCAGAAATACAATAAAATAGTCCCATTATGTGCAGTCTTGACACGGATACTACAAACTGTATGACATGCTGTATGTACAAAGTGCTGATTGCTTCGCAACAGATGTGATGTACATCATGTTGCATATGTAACTTTAGTCCTTGGCAGTGCCATGTGCCCAGAATTCAGAAAGCACCAGTAGAGCTAGTCGATTGCAACATTTAGCTAGTTAGGAGGGGACTCCAATCACATGGTGGTGTTTGTCAAGGGCATGGGTCCTGTTTTTGTTTACCATGTCATCCGGTGTTATGAGTTTTTGTATAGTAATTTAATTGAGTTAATTTTTACAGTAAACAGCCACTCCTATATCTGGTATAAACGTTAGGAATCTGTGTTTAATTATTGGTTTGATTTTTTTTTCCCCCCTTTTTTTTGTTGATATGGAACAGTAGGTCCTTAAAGCAGCACTTGTTCCAAATCCCTTGAGCTGTGGTGAAATGATGAAACACAGATGTTTTAGATCTAAAAGAATATTTGATATACAAACCTTTTTTACCCCCGAAAGAAGCTCCTGTTGCTTGTATACTATTACTTTCGTTTTTCAAATGAACTGCTCTTGAATTGTATGAATTGTAATGCTTGTTGGTGGTATTTTAGCTACAATGTGATTTATGCTTTTCAGTGACTACCTGTTCAAACTGCTCCTCATCGGTGACTCTGGAGTGGGCAAGTCATGTCTCCTGTTGAGATTTGCAGTAAGTACCATAGCTCAGTCAGTCTGTGTTGAATAAAAAATGAATAAAATTATAATGTTTTTTTATTTTTATTTTTTTTTTTGGTAAGATTTTTGGCAAATATGTACATTTGATGAATGCAGTTATAATACAGGGCTGTGTTGTGAAGAGCACAGTGATTGTGAGTGAGTGTAATATTGTGTGATGAATATATGATACTTGCAGATAGTGTTGGGACACTTTTTTAGCTGGCATTTTAGTCGGAAACAGCACATTTTGCAAGAAAAATTAGTAATGTGAGAGCTGTGGGCCGGGAAGCACACCGTGGTATCTACCCTGAGACATTTGTTGTAATTCCTGTGAATGTGAACACATCTCGTACAAAGTTCCACGCTTGTTCAGGAAGTAAAGTGTCCTGCAAATGTTTTTAGTTTCCACAGAACTTTTGTACCATGAGTGGAAGGGAACTGTTAAATTGAGATGCCCTTGTGTGCACCGAAATAATTAAAAAACAAAAACACGGTCAGGCTCACAATTAAATCAAGTGAGTTGGAAAGCATGCTAGAAATACAGGTTCACCGGGAACAATCACACTCAAACATGCCATGAGTGTGATGACATGGTAGACTTGTTCTTCTCCCTACTTATTAGAGATCAATTGAGCTTGGAAGTGGGTGGCATTTTGCACAACTGTCAAAGCACAAGGATTCATATTCACAGTGGTTCTTGAAATCTTTTTGAAAGGCTTTATTATGTAAATCATTCAGTATGTAATTGTATGTATGTAAAATACTTACTTGCTTAATATACAACAGATTGTGACAATGAATGCTTGTTGTCTAGGATGACACGTACACAGAGAGCTACATCAGCACCATTGGAGTTGACTTCAAGATTCGCACCATTGAACTGGATGGCAAAACTATTAAGCTTCAGATTGTGAGTGGTGTAAAAGATTTCATTCACTCATGTGCTCCTGGGTGGTCTTGTTTATTTCTAGATCATTTTAAGCTTCACCATGTCAGTTACTTCAAATATAGTCAACAAATATTCCAAAAGATAGATTTGTATTGTAAAATTGTTTGCATGATTAGTGTTCGCTTCTAGCCTAGCTAAGCTGTGTTTGTATTTGGGAGAAATAATAATGTTTCAAGGTCAAATTAATTTAAAATACTAGGTACATTTTCCTTTTTTTCTTTTCTGAAAGGCAATCAGGCAAGTGGCAACTAAATATATGGCTGTACTTTCTGGTTTGTTATACTTACAGTGTACTGATTAAGAATTGTTCATGCGTTTTTTAGAAATATATTTCCATTTCTAGTTTCGTTTTGTCTTACCGTCTTCTCCAATTTGTTCAAGTGGGATACTGCTGGACAGGAAAGGTTTCGCACCATCACGTCCAGTTACTACAGAGGAGCCCATGGCATCATTGTGGTTTATGATGTCACTGATCAGGTACAGAAAATAGTATCTAATTAAGTATTTACTCCATAGTGTAATAAAGCACATACTGTAACATGGCTGTAGAGTGAAAAGGAAATCTTTGCGGACACAAGGACACGGTTTATATATATTCTTATTGCGTACTCCTTGCTTCTTACTTGAATCTTGAATCAGTAGCGGATAAAAATAGTTCCAACCATTTATGGAATAATATAAGATACAAGACCTCACTCCTAATAGACCTATAGGCACGGTGGCATGCTCAGCATCCCTGTTGTCTTGTTAAATAGTCAGAGAGTCGATAATTTTTAATTTATTTAATTTATTTTTATAAAAAAAAAAAAAAAAATCCTTTTTTTAGTAAAAGACCGATTTGCTGTATAAGTCCTTGAGCCTTTTTTGTAATGAGCTTGTAATGTACCATTGAAATTTTGTAAATAGTTATGCTGTTGGATTCAGATAGGGAGAGGTGCTGTGCCCCCTATTGGCTTTGAGACAAAAAATGTTGTAGCCGTATGCATTGAGCTTACAATGCAGCTGATTGGCCACTTGGTCTTATATGTTGGTGAGGGTTTATGTAATTTATTGCACTTTACTTTTCTGTTAATCATTCTGTCGAGGTACATTGGTGCTTTATAGAAACCTTAGTGCATCTGGTTAAATCTGTTGGTGCGGTATTAGCACTGCAATTTATTTAGCCTTTTCACTCTTTTGTTAGGAATCTTACAACAATGTAAAGCAGTGGCTGCAGGAGATTGATCGCTACGCCAGCGAGAATGTCAACAAGCTGCTGGTTGGGAACAAGTGCGACCTCACCACCAAGAAAGTCGTGGACTACACAACAGCCAAAGTATTAACTTGGACGAATTGTTTTCGTTCTGTTCTTCAGATTACTTTAACATTTTTTTAAATGGCTCCCTTTGTGTTTAATTATATACAATATTCTATTCTAATCAGGGTCTTTTTTTTATGTCTTTGCAGGAATTTGCTGACTCTCTTGCTATCCCTTTTCTTGAAACAAGTGCTAAGAATGCCACTAACGTGGAGCAGGCCTTCATGACCATGGCTGCTGAGATCAAGAAACGCATGGGACCAGGAGCTACGGCTGGAGGAGACAAGCCCAACCTGAAGATCGAGAGCACTCCAGTTCGACAGTCTGGTGGCGGCTGCTGTTGAAGAGCCTCTCTTTCTCTTGCACGCCACACACACGCACATACACACACACATACACATACACACACACACACAAAAACATGCCCTCTCTGCCCTCACATATACACACAGACACACCTGCATATGTCTAGGAGCATAAGAACAGATGACGTTCTAACCTTCTTATGGGAGTAACCACTGCGTTTGAAGCCAGCTTAAGGTTTATCTTTCTCTTGGCTTCCATGCAAGAAGTTTTGTAGCTTCCTCTGAGGTCCTGGTCCTCGCCTTGGTTTTATACTCCTAGTCACACCCTGTCTTTCTCTCTCCTTCTTTGTATTTTCAAACCTTGACCTGTTGTACTTTAGTCTCACCTGCATTCAATTTCCACCCTTAACCCTAATCCTCTACAGACACCGTGTTTTCTGGGTCCCTAGAAAGCTACCTGTCCTATGACCGATGGGTGCAAATTCAGAACAGATAAGTAATTGGCTTTTGGAGGACACCTTATTTATTATATGCAGAGCTGAGGGATTCAAGTGAGAAGGGGAAGCTGTACTCATGTTTGTCATGAAATCTCTCTCTCCAGTTTTGCATTCACAAATCCAACACACAAACCCTTGTTCACTTGTGGAAGTTTTTCTTTTGTTGTTGAATGTATAAAGAATGAAATATAAAAAAAAAAAAAAAAAAATAAGAAGAAGAATTTGGCAATATTATATTTCATATTCTGATCTTACTAGGATTATTATTAATTTTAAGACTTATTGTAGTTTATTCCTAATCATAATTATTGTACAATGGCTTACTGTTGTCAAATGAAGGTGTTTGGTGGGGAGGGGGTGGAAAGCTTGATGTCGGGGTTTAGGCTTGGTGACTAAAGCTACTGTTCCCTGTTACCTCATTTAGTTCCTTCCCTGTCATTTGTTTTCAGTGTATTTAGGAGAAGGACAAAAAAAATGGTAAATCCAAACTGGAACTAAAAACTGTAGTTGTGAAACAATATTCTCTTCTGTCTTTTAAGTGATAGTTGTTGTTTATCACCACTGGACACTTGGTGCATTAAGGCTGCAGTATAAGTCAAATTCATGCAAGTGTTTTGCAGAGTAATTACTTTCTGGATCGCGAGGTGAGCTTTTGTTTTTCCATTCATTATGTTATCCCAGTGTGATTCATTATGTTATCCCAATGGAATGGCTTCCACATATTCCACTCTGTAGGCCATTCTGTCTTTTGTCAAAGTTACTGTAGCTTTTGGGTTTAGTTTTGTCTGAGATGTCTTCGGTTCGACGTGTGCTTTGACATCTTAGCCTTTCAGTGAGTTGGTCTTCTACACAATCTGTATAGGCATTGCGCATGGTTCACTGTACCAGCTCTATGTTTGATGCAACAAATTATCCCTCCAGAAGTGTGTGGTTTAGAAACATCTTTGTATGTGTGCATACAGTGTAAACATGCATGTAGTGGGATTTAATTTGATGTTTGTACTGTGTGACTTTTATCAAGAAGGAGGATTTTGGGACTGACTGGTCTTGGCTTAGAGACCGGATATGACTTCCCATATCCTCCAGAAAGCAAAGTGCAGTATTCATGTTTAAGTCCCTTCTTGCATTAGTCTTGAAATGAACCTCTTTAGTAATTGAGAGGACTTTATTTGGCCAAGATATGTACAAAAATCCTTTTTGACAAAATTGACAGGTCATCAAATGAATGAGTTCAGCTTCACGCAAAACAATATGTCCCTTTACTGAATATTTTAGGTTTAGTACCCATGAGCAGCAAGAGCCTCTGGTGGACGGCAGACCATGTTTTTGTCAGAATATACAGAATGTGGCTCTAGTTTAAAACTAAAAAACAAACACAGGTGCAGATTTTCAAATTCACTGCAAGTGTTGACCTGTCTTAATCGATTCACATCAGTGTCTTTCATATTGTACTATTAGATTACTAATGAACTGAGCCATTTAAAACAACTTTTAATCCCACTTGAGCCATTGCTTACCTCAGAGTAACAACATTTTGGGGAGATTAAAAACAATGTTTAGTAAATGATGGGATTTGTGGAATGGGGTGGAGGGAGCAGTAGCAGGTTGGTGGGGGGTGTACATGATGGGATTGGGTTTACTGTATTTAGGAACATTCCTTCGATTTCAATTACGTGTCGTCTGCAAAAGAAACTATACGTCTCACTTCAGACCTGTTCTCCGTCATACACAAAATCTGAGTGCACACTGTTTCGTTCCGGCATTTTCAAAACATGTTTTTTTTCTTCTCCCCCACAAGGCTTGCTGTTCTACCGATTTTAACCTATAAATTGAGCTATTACATTGTGATACTGTGTGTCTGATTAATGAATGTGGACCTAGGGGCAATATTGTAGAGGGATTGCGTTATTAAAAGTGTGGAGGTCTACTTCTGAATGTGATGGAATTTTGCTGCGTGCTTTTTTTTTGTTTGGCTTTTACTTTTTAACATTTGTTTGTTGTTCTGTTTCTGTCATTTGCACATCTCTATGTTGCTTTGGGCGAGGCAGGATGAAGGCACAGGCGACAATTGTACTGAGCACCAGGCTGGTAGTTCTTCCCCTCTCCTTCTGCTTGCTCACTCTGGTGCTCTCTTTCATAGCTCAGTTTGACCATGTTTTTCTTCTTTCTGTACATATTATTATAAATATATATAATAAAAATGATCAATGTCTTAATTGTGGCTTTTGGGGTTTTTTTGGGTCATGAACATCTTTGATTGCCTGATTTTTTTTTTTTTTAGCAAAAACGTAGATAATATGGCTATGTGGAAAGGATGCTCTCGGTGCCTCTGGTCCTGTGGCAAAATATAAGTCGGTCATGTCCCACGCTGCACACACGGGCCATGCAGCAGCCATTTTCAGGGGAATGAAGACATTTGCATATTCATTGCGTCTGGATTACTTAATGGGTGCCAGTGCTATTTTTTTCCCTTGTCTATTAATGATTATTTTGTCACCTTATAAGGCAAGTTACCGTCTACAGTCATGGGTGACTAATGCATACCTGTTGCTGTTAAGGTATCTGTATTCTGAGTTTACAGAAATGCTTCTGTTTATTATGACTGATTCTAAATGTTTACATTCTGTTTTGTCAACTGGGTTTGCTTTAATATTTTACATGTTCCACCGTTCATCTGTAAAGCATCATCAGTTGTACTGCGTAGCTTAAAATAGTCCAGAGACATGACTGATGTGTGGGTCTAATGTACTAATCAATAAGGCCCAGTCCAACTTCAGACTAAATTCATTAAAAGAACTGCTCATGTAGACATTATTTACTTGTTAATGAGTAGTTGTACGTCAAGCTATTTATATACATGTAAATAAATCTTGTTTCCTTATGACCTGTAAATGGCCTCTGTGCTGTATGTCTTGTTCTCTTTCATTACATGCTAAGGGCAGTGTGCATAGTGTTGGTGGGGAAGCAATGATGACCTTGGGTTATTTATAGCCGGGGAATGAGCTGCAGTCTGCAGACACGACTGTACCACTCTACTCAGACTTCCCTCAGAAACTGATGAAGAGATGGGTGGTGGTGGTGGGCAGAGTCTGCTTATGCCTCTCTCTCTCCAACCTGCTGGATCATCACTGAGATTTGTCTAAAATGTGTAGTATTTATAATATATTCTGATGCAGCTTTTTACTCACTGGTTCCAATGTCTGTTACAATGCTGGTGTATATTTTGAGATCCTGGCCCTCAGCCACACACATTTCATTATCAGGGTGTTTTCAGGCACAACAAGCTACCTGCCCTAAAATCATGCTTCTAAAACTTCCTTAGTACAGTACTTTGCTTGTCCACACAAATTTGACAAAAAGCATAATCATTTGCTTTATATTCCATGACCTTTATTTACATATTCTCTCAAGAACATTTTCTCCTTTTTCAGCATGTTGTTCTCTCGGTGCAGTAACAGTTTAGTACATTTACTCCTTGCGTCCTTTTGTCCTTTTTCTTTCACATGCAGTCCTGCTGTCTCAGTCAACCGGGCCTTGGAAGATGAGCTTGACATGGCCGTGCTGCCCAGTGAGCCACGTGCCACAGAACGGGCATGCTGCGTGGAAGGCATGTGTTCCGTGGGGCAGTGGGATCTGGCTCCAGCCTTGAGCTGTTTTCTCTGAGCATACGTGACCGCAGGGGCAGAAAGCATGTGTCGGGGGTCCGGCGTCCAGATACAGGCCACCCTCGCAGCCTAGCCACAGGGGCACGTAGGGCCCCACCTTCCTGCACATAGGGCACTCCCTGTCAGCTGCCCCCACTGTTTTATCCTTCTCCCTGCGGAAGCCCCAGTTGTGGTAGCCGTGCACGTGACCGCAGTTCATGTAGACCCAAGGTTGCTTCTTGTCGACAGTGGCTCGTTGCACCAGGCTGGGGAAGGCTAGTGTGTTGAAGCCCACCGGACACTGAGGACGCGCAGCATTCAACTCTTGGCGCAGTGACTCAAGCTGCTTGAGCGTAGGTGTGTGCCGTAGGCCACTTGGGCTCCGCCACAGCAACGTGGCTCCACACAGGTCAATCAGAGAGCCGTCCTGCAGTGTGTTTGACTCATTCTCGACCTGCAAGAACAGAAAGCCCACACAGTGATGAGAATTTGGACACATCCATATGTTATCGCCTGGTTGGTCTGTTTTATTTTTTCATCAAGTAAACTGTACTGCTTTAAATTTCAAGGATCGTGCCATGCTGTGCTATCTCACCCCTACTCACCAGTTTGCCCCTCTGTTGAGCTGAGCGTGTGTCTCTCAGGGCGAAGACGTTCCCGCACACTGATATCTCCCGCCACACACCAGGAGTAGGCTCAGACACAAATTCCCCTGCAGGGTGCATCACTAAAACGCCATTGGTAGTCAGCCCATCCATCAAGCCGTCTGAGGTCCGCCATTTAGCTGCCCGCTCCTAGCACAAAGCCACAGAGCAACATGATTTTTCCTATGAAGCAGGAGTTGAGATTTGAAGCGTTCAATTTCACTCAGTAAGGTGTAAATCACAGCGTTAGACAGTATATTGATTAAAGAAAGAAATGTCATCAAGTGCAAGAGTGAGGCTTTTTATAAAACAATACTTTAAATCCTTATCTACATACAGTATTTATTTCTTATATATTTATTTCTCAGGCTTTTTCTCGCCCTGCTCCTCTCCACCTCCACAGAATGACAGTGGGCAGAGGGAGTCCATTCTGTGCCAAGGACATTAGTATGTGTTGGGACTCATGCTGTGGTAAATCACTTACCACATGAATCACTTACTGCTACAAAACCATCACCATCCTTTGTTCAGCTTACAGTTACATTTTTGTTTTGAATTAATGCCTTTTTCTAAATAAGTGTGCAATGTTTTTACTTTCACCACAGTGTTTCAGATTTGGAGGCCTTCTGTATGAAGTTAAAATTCAAAATATTATTAGACGAAACAAGTTCTGTCACAATCCTAAATATCTTTCTGAATAACTGAAATTGCTTGCAGCAAATACACATGCTAGCAATGTAATGCTAATGCTAATAATGAGTAAAATCTCTTTGCAAAGCAAACTTTATCTAGGCTGTGACAGAAATTTACCACATATTACATTTTTTTTGTCCAAAAAGATAATTATCTGAATTAATGTGATTAACAAAATGAAAATCGAATAGCTTGATGCTTCCTCAAGCAAACTTTCAAAAATTGCGCTTAGTAAAAGTATCAGTTACTTAAATTATTCCACTAGTAACTCTATTTATTTACTCTTTTTTTTAAATAAGGGTTTATATATAAATACATAATATAGTATATATGATATACAAACTATAGACAATAACATCCTAGCATATGCGAGTGCCAAAAGTCTGCATTACATCTTCTCACGCTATTACGCTACCCATGCAGAAACACTGCTCAATACACCTGTAGAAACAGCCTGAAGAAACTGTTCTCCTTTATTTCCGCAGACACAGTCATTACAGAACAACACTTGAAGGATGAAAAGTGACCGAATCCAATTCATAGAAATATTCATTCATACATTCAAGTTCATTCAATATTGCCTTCTCTGACTGAGCAGCTTGGCAGCTGTTAAAAATCAAACAGCTTACAGAATGTACAAGCTATTACTATCAATCATTTTAAATCAGTCAAATCCAGGCATGGCAGTTACTTTTATTTACCGCCCCCTACCTCAGTGACTGCTGATATGACTCACCCCGAGGAAAATGTTTTTGGAGGAGTCGAAGCCAGCAGCATAGATGCGGGCTGTGTAGGGAGCACTGCGCTCACACATGATGCGGCAAGCGTAGCGGGAGATGGTGCTCTGTGCAGACTGGCCCCCATCTCCACCCGCTCCCCCCTGACTCTGACCTTGGCACTGGCCACTGCTGCCTGCCATGTCGGTCACCACGAAGTCTATCATGCTCTCTGTGGAACGTCCAATCTTGGAACAAAACAAAAGACATGTACATGGGATTTAACAGTTAAGGTGGAAAGTAAGCTCTAGTGCCTTTTACAATAACTAAGTACAGTACTGTGCTTAAATATTCACCCACTCAACCCTGCTTCAACCTTTCCACATTTTGAAGCAACCTGAAATGGATTTAATTAGTTGCTAACATCGCGTAGAAACTTAACCTTGGCCACTTAAATTTTTCTCTGACTAATTCTCTCCTTACCTGGTCTCTGAACTTTGGTAGACAGCTTCCTCTGTCAGTTACAGTTATGCCGTATTCTTACTGTTTTTTAATCACTGATTTAATGGAGCTTCATGGGGTGTTAAAGTCTTTTCACTAGAGGCAAAAAAATAATAATTTTTGCCTGTGTTGCAGTGCTGAGATGCAGCTCTGAATGTATTTGTCACACTTCAGAGTGGTAGTTAATAGCTCATATGAAACACACTCGGGGCTTTAGGAATTTGGATTTTTTTCACAAGTAATTCTAGAGGCAATATATTCATATAAAAAATATATAAAAAATAAAAAAAGGTCATTTTTTTAAATCCATTTAACCCCATTTATATTCTTTAAGATGCCCCTGTCTTTAAGATGCCCCTGTCCCCTATATTCTGTCTTTATGACAGAATCTTAATGGTTAAAGATAATGCCTTCAAACTTTGAAGGCATTATCTTTAACCATTAAGATTCTGTCATCCGAACAGCTGCAAAAATGTCCTGACAAATTTTATATTGGACTTGTGGACATGAAATCATTTTTGTTTATGATTAAAAATTGACTGATTGAAAATATCTGATAAGTCGATTTCCATTCCAAGGGCAGAATGGAACACCAGTGTACTGGTATAGAAGATTTAAAGTGATCCCGATCTGTTATGGTGATACAGTTTCTTCTCTAACAAACTAATGGGGCCTTCCAGGAACATGGATTTATACTAAGATCACACAACTATTAAGTGATGTCCAACTGGTTGCACCAGAAATAATTTAGGGTTTTAATATCTAATTTCATGAGTACTTACACAATGAATATTATAATCAAAGCATTTATGGTTATGTATTGATTTGATTTTGAACTTTGTAGTATTGTGAGCTATTTCGTTTAGATTTGTGACATTAAAATTCCAATGAAACCCATGTCTGTTCCAGGTTTTAACACTACACAATATGAAATGTTTGAGGGATGGGTGAATTATAATGCAAAGCACAATATGTGATTAATTTGTTTCGAATAAAACCATTCCCATTTCTTAACAATAATTAACAATTTGTTGGCAAATGTGTATCCGCCCCATATGCGTTACAAAAAAAAAAAGTGATGGACTGTTTCTGAGGTTGAGATAAGATGTGTCATTTGAATAAGGTTCTGCTATTATATACAACAGTGTTTTACCTGAAACATATCTGTGTTGGAGTCATGTGTATACTCTACTATAACAGAATGACTCCTTGATAGTGTGTAGGAGATACTGTGCTGGCTTTTGTTGCTCAGTGCCTGAAACACACAGAAATATGGCAATCCATCAGATTTTCATACTTTGTTATCTCGTTCATTACACCAGTATATGGAACAGTACAGAGAGTGCTCTCAAAATCTCAAATCTTATGCAATGGCCACTGCAATGTTATATAATGGGTTTGTACTCATGGCATTTAGTGGGAGAACCAGGAGATATGCAGGTGGATATGTAGGACTACCTGTAATATCAGGTTATATTTTAAACTTTGGCTTTCATTAGCATATTGATTATATTTATATTTAGAGTCTGTGTGTTGGTCTATTTGTGGTATGTGCAGTAGGTTTGCATTTGCCATTGAAAAATATTCTGTAGCTTTGTCTCTCAAACCAGAGTGTCTTTCACCAGAGAGTCCCCACTTTTTCAGGAACAGGTGATGACATTTCACTGTCATTATAAACAGGGCACAATGTTTACTTGTTATTGTGACAAAGATATTTTTACTTTCAATCTAGAGCCTAAATGTATTTGATTGATACATATTTGGACATTGACAGTTATCGTTATTGAAGTTACTGCTATTTTAGATGTCTACCACAGCGTATTAGATTGGATAGTTCATTCCTCATTGGTGATGTGATTGCAGACAAATGCGGCAGGATGAATTCTGATGTGTATAGGGCTACATTATCAGCTCAGACCCAAACTGTACTTCCAAAATAAGACTAGATATAAAGTTGAAAGTTCTGCAATGGTCAAGTCAATCACCAAACTGAATCCATTTGAACATGCATTTCATGTGATTATCATGTGATAATACTGTGAATCCTACGTCATTCACCCAATGTAAATACATTTAGATTAAATCCAAAATAATAATTTCTTACTGAATGTCCAAATATTAATGGACATGAGCATTTTGCTCAGCAAAGCTCATTTTGTCCAAGGTTTCAGTGCATACATGGGCATGAATAGCCAGAGAGTTCCAAATGAGAGTTCATTGGAAATTATTAAATCTCCCTGTGAACTCCTACGTTCACAAGTACCACTGTGTAATGAAAAACAAAGTACAGGCTACAGACAGTTCTTAATAGACTTAATATTAGGTGATGCCATGAATTCTCACCTTTGACACCAGCGGTGTGGATATGTTGTGGATGACATCAGGTTTGACGCCATTGGCTTTGGGTCTTTTGTAAAGGGCTAGTCGACTCCTCCTGCGCCCTTTATCACCACCCGCAAGTGAACCGTTATGTCTGCATATAACAGAATGAAAGGAATTGTGATGAGTAGTTTAATGTTGTAGGTCAAACTTGTTGTAAATGGGATGAATTTCAGGAATGCTTCATAAGGTTCACCAATAATTGCTTCTACAATATACATTATTTTTGATCAACAATTATGTGTCTAATGTATTTTAGTTTGGTCAGGAGTTTCTATTGGCAATAGCAATGCCAAACGTGATTAACAGGATTAATGTTTTTGTCATTCCTGTTACTTAAAATACAAAATAAAATATATAGGAAAATGCCTCAGTTACATGTCATTGATGGGGTTTCTAGTATTGTTAATAAATGATTTCATCATATATACTTTTAGAATTGTTTTACTTAAACCTTAATTCTCATATTTTCACTAGGACAATAAGCTTCTGGAGATGATTATCTATATATCTATATATCTATCTATCTATCTATATATATATATATATATATATATATATATATATATCTATATATCTATATATCTATATATATATATATATATATATATATATATATATATATATATACAGGAAGTAGAGGAAGTTATCCTGAACTTTTAATATTGGCACAAGACATTTAGTAGAAACCAGATTAGAAAAACAGAAAAAAAATTTTTTCCTTCTTTATGCGTATTCTAGAAATGAATTAATGTGTTTTACATCCACAGCTGATATCTGAAGGTAAGTGAATGTGCACCACTAGTAAAGCCTGAAAGATGTTACATTCTTTCTTCCAAAAGAAAGGATCATAAAAGGAGGCCTATTTATTGTCAGGTAATTTTTCCCTTGAACTCCCTCTAAACTACATTCAGCAGAATATTAGTGACACGCAGCTCTGTAAAAATGAATCCTGTATATTTAGAATATACATTTGATAACTATAATGTAATAACCTCCAAAATTTGTCTTATATTTCCACAAATGACCAAATAAACATCGCAGCAGATTCCTGTACAATCAGCCATGATGAGATAATAATATATTATAAAATTATTATAATAGGTTTTGTCTGATGAAAAATCTAAAAACCAACTTCTTGGGAACAGCCTACAATTATACAAAAAAATAAATAGCAAAAACTAAAGCTTAGAAATGAAATATTATGGGATGTCTGTGTAGAGTTCTTCAATAATTTAAATGGATTGTAGACAGCAAACATAGAAATACAGTTTTCTTGCAGTAGATCACAGTGAACACACGCCTCTTTATTTTTCTAAAACAAGGCCACTATGAATATCATGTATCATGCTGTCCAAATATTTGAAGTGTGTAAATATGAATTTTCTTAGTTAAACTGTGAAAGAAGAACTTTGTGAGCCAGGAAACACATTTTTCCTCATAGTTTCTTTCAATATGTTAAATTTCCAATTCCCAGTCAATAGCTAGTTTTCCCTTATTACACCACAGTTATCGATCAGGGAGGGTGAAGACTCTTGCTTGCTTCCTCTCAAACATTTGGAGCCAGCCAATTGGATCTATTTCAGCTGCTGTTCATGCCATGTCATACGGCATCTGAACAAATGTGCTATAAAATCCCTCTTCTTCCAACATGAGATCATATTCACCCCTACAGGTTAGTATTTTATGGTTGTGAGGATGGCTGCGGCATTGTCAGGATTTAAATAGTTACAAAGCATTTCCACTAAGCCGTAGGAAACTTTCCATGGATGTCACTTTACGACCCCTCAGCCCATCTCTAGATATTATTTTTGCAACACCTTATTTTATTAGCTGTGGCTCTTGTCTAGTCCTTGCCTGTGCTTTGATTTTCCTGTATCTGCTGTGCCAAATAAAAAAAGGTAATTAAATCTCCTTTACATTGAGTCTGTGAGCCGACTGTATGCAGTTGTATACAGTGGACACACATTGCATCAGCGTGTTCATTAACAGGTTCTCTGATAACCTGAGACACTTTCCTGTATACAGAGCTAAACTTTATAAAAACAAAAAACTGTGCAAGAATATTCTTTGCCACACAGTTCGTTTTTTGCTTCGTGTTAGGGAAAGACTTGAATATGATGCTCAAAGAAAAAGGATCTGTTACCAAAATGAACCTTTTAAAATAAAACTGAAGACCAATATTAGTTCACAGGTAAAGTTTGACTACTTAACTAATCCATTTACATTTTCAGGTTGTGTAAAGATCACATAGGATCCATTCATCCACTTAGTTGACAGCTTATTAAGAAAAAGTTTGCTTTAACTGCACAGAACAAAGAGGGGAGGAGAGAGACACAGTTTTGATGGAAGCCAATGCACATACTACTCTCACCCTCACTCATTTTCTACCGCTTATCCGAACTACCTCGGGTCACGGGGATCTCAGGCGTCATCGGGCATCAAGGCAGGATACACCCTGGACGGAGTGCCATCTCAGGGCACACACACACTCATTCACTCACGCAATCACACACTACAGACATTCTTCCAGAGATGCCAATCAACCTACCATGCATGTCTTTGGACCGGGGGAGGAAACCGGAGTACCTGGAGGAAACCCCCGAGGCACGGGGAGAACATGCAAACTCCACACACACAAAGTGGAGGCGGGAATCGAACCCCCAACCTTGGAGGTGTACTACACATACTAGTTAAATAAAATGATTGTGATTTATTCAAATCTCATCTATGGGTATGCTTATATTCCATATAGTATTTAGAGAAAGTGAAAACCATGAAAAGTAGAGAAAAATGGCATGTAGATCATGACTTATACAAAGCATTGTATTATTTTGAAGAAATAAACATTCAGCCAATTCACATAGTTAAGTAACTCTAGCCTTCCTAAAACTATCAAATGAATTGAATGTTGGTGTTTCTGAGGCTTCAGGAAGTTCTTACCCAAGTACGATCAACTCTCCATACTTGATAGGCTCCTTGTCCCCAGGAAATATGGCATCATGGGATTGTGAACCTGGATCTAGAGGGGGCGATGTCTGGCTCTTGTTGCAAGATGGGCGCAGCTCCAGGGATGGAGGAGGGCACAGGGCCTCAGAGCTTCCTTCTAGAACCATGTCTGTGGGCCACGTGCAGGGACTCACAGCTGAGAGAGAAAAGGAGGAGATTGTTTGGTAGGTGTGATGTGTTGCACTTTGCACTTTTATTGTACATATTCTCACCTGAAGTCCTAGGAATAGAAAAAAAAAACAACAACAACAAAACACAAAGTTCTATCAACTCAATACCTACACAGTTATTGGAGGCTTATCAGTATCGGATATAATTTTCCTATACAATCTACAAATGTGTTTTATGCAGCAGGCTTATTGAAAATAGATCTTGTACATAAACAGTCGTTCTTTTTTCTGTTTTTTTTTTTTTAAATGGTTATTACAGTGACAATCATAAGGGGGTGTAGTATATCAGTCCAGAATTCTTTATCTCCAGAGACAGGTTCTATCTTCTTCTAGGACATCCCTGTTCATTCTCAATTCAACTTGGAGACAGAATCTGTCTGGTGAGGCCTGGGTCTACCCTGGAGTCTCCTAAAAGGTCTGTTACAGTTTTACCACTGGGCATCAGTGTAAGCTGCCCAAACCACCTCCAATAGCCAGCAGTTCTACTTAAGAATAAGCAGGAGACCCTGTGGAGGAATTTCAATAATACAGCCAACTGACCACAATTTGTGACTATAGATAAGGGTGAAGATTAACTGATAAACAGCAAACTTTACCCATGTTATCTAATATCATGCCAACAATATTTCCCCAAACTTGCCAACAGAATCCTAAAAAGGGCTAAAATCATACTCAAAAATTGGTGCATTTACTGTATATTATTGATAATTGGAAATATAGGGGTGGTATTACAGACCAAAGTGATGAGGTTTTTGTTTAAAAGTTTTGTTTGCTTTAACGTTAACAACCAGCTAACTATCAATTAACAATGTGCCAGACTTACTGGCTTTCTGTCCAGTTGAATTTACCATTCAGTCCCTATTTTCAAGACTTAGCAGTTCACATGGCACGACGATATCTAAGACTATTGTATGCCTATCTGTTAAATACACTGGCTGGCCACTTTACACCTGCATAAGCATGCTATTATCCAATCCACTAATCATGTAGGAGCAGCACAGCGCATAAAATAATGCAAATACAGGCCAAAAACTTCAGTTACTATTCACATAAAACATCAGAATGAGGAAAAACTGTGATCAACAGTCACTGTGGCATAATTGTTGGTGACAGATTGGCTGGTTTGAGTATTTCTGATACTGCTGACCTTCTGAAGTTCCCCACACAGCAGTCTACAGAGTTTACAATCTGTACATCGATGTGTTGAAAGAGGACATGACGGTAATTGATGCGAGATTAGATGATGCTGAGGATAAAGTTAGGTGGAAACAGACGAGTCGCTGTGGCAACCACTAACAGGAAAAGCCAAAAGTAGAAGAAGACAACTGCGGTGAGCAGAAAAGCATCGCAGAACACATACAGCACGTCAAATATTGGGGTAGATGGACATTTTCTGCTCATCATGAGCGCCAAGACTGCATATTTGAGTTACTGTATTAACTGTTTGTAACCAAAAGTGGTTTGAGTTAACGGTGTCTTTCTGTCAGCTCCAACCAGTCTGGCACTCACTATTCTCATTCAACAAGCCAGTCAACAAGCCATTTTCACCCACAGAATGGCTGCTCACTGAACGTTTTTGGAGAATGGCTGCTCACTGAAGCTTTTCTGGAGACGCTGACACAGGCAAATCCCTGGAGATCATCATTAATAACCATGCATGATCAAAGTCAATGGAAATGATATTTTTCCCCATTCTGATGTTTGATGTGAACATTATCTGAAGCTTTTGATCTGTTTTTGCTTGATTCTAGGCATTGTGATGCTGTCATCTCTCTGGCTAATATATATATATATATAACTGCATGAATGAGTAGGGGTATTAATGTGGTCATGGAATATACAATACGTCTGGGTTTGCTTTAAAATATTTGACTAGATCTTAATGTACCCAAAGATAACACATTAGTTAAAAGGCATTGAATTAATGAAAATTCTATCACTCCTGACATATGCACAATGAAACACTAATATATACATTTGAATCATTCATTATGCATAAAAAAGTAAAATAAACAACATAGTGTACATCAAATATAGAAGCTTTGTATATGGCTCTTTTGGATTATGCAAAACTTCTATGTAAGTCTACATAATGTTGAAATGATAAACAGCACAAATCAAGCAGCAACAGTACTGTTATGGTGCAGCATGATTTGCGGGGGTGTGATGGTGGGAAAGAACATACATAGGGTAAGGGGCACACGAGAGACAGAGAGAGAGAGAAATGAATTGCGAAAAGACAAAAATAGAACTGTCTTGCACTTGCAGGTGATGGAGGATAGAGAAAACCATACACTGCACAGTGTGACAGAGTGGTGAAGGCTACATCGAGCTACACCATGCAGACATGGCTGGAACAAATGTGTGCGTGTATGCGTGTGTGTGTGTGTGTGTGTGTGTGTGTGAGTGTGTGTGTGTGTGTGAGTGCGCACGTGTTAGAGGATTATATATGCTTGTGCATGAGCTTTTACGTGGTGATGGATTGCCTACTCTGTGCCATGTACTTTCTAATCAAACCAGTGTCACGACCTGGAGAGAGAGAGAAAGAGAGAGAGAGGGAAAGAGAAAGCGATAGTAGAAAAAAAAAAAAGAGAGAGAGAGTGAAAGAGAAAGCGATAGTAGGTTGGACGTTAGGGTTAAAGATTAAAAACATTCATACAACAGAAAAGAAAAAAGCATGGGAGAATATAGTAGTAAGGATACAGGGGAAATGCTAGCTGGTATAATAAAAGACAAAAAAATAAAAAATAAAAAATAGTGAGGTGGTTAGTCCTTTCCCCCCCCATATCATGTCTTAGCTACGCCCTTGTCTTTATTAACAACCCCCTTACTCCAGTCATTATCTGACACCTTTTTCTGTTATTTCTATATCATGCCTTTCTTTAGATCCTCCTTTATCAACACCATTTGATTCTTCATCTATTTCTCTCAACCCTTGTGTTCCAATATGTGCCCCATGCTATCTCACTTTCCTCCCACAATCCTCTTTGCTGCCTCTGCAGCATGGTGTATGTGTGTGTGTGTGTGTGTGTGTGTGTGTGTGTGTGTGTGTGAGAGAGAGAGAGATATATAGAGAGAGGGAGAGTCTGTATCATCTATCTCCATCATGAAACTGACGAAGAGGGCTGCTAAATTTACACATGTACGGAAATGATCTCCAAAATAACTAGCCTATTCCAGTCTAATCTCACCAAACTTAATTCTTCATCTTCTGTACATGCTTCACAGCAGAACTATTAGTGAGCTCTTGATTTTATGTCGGTGCTGCAGTCTTTATTATATGGGGCTTATCCTGGATGCTGTTACTGTAGCAAGGCCAGAAGCACCACTGAAGTTTTGTGGCTACAATTGTGCTTACCTTTGATATAATGAGTCAAATTAATTGCCTGTAAATGTCCTGTAATGTTTATTATGCTAATGTTCTATACACAAAAATATCTGGTATATGTTAACAAAGACTAGCACAGACTTATCTACAGGCAGTCCTGGAGAAGATCTGCTGATGACGGTGATATTTTTATATTTCTGTATATTATACTGTGTAATCATATGTGTGTTTACTGTAGCCTACTATGCGTTTCACTGTCAGGAAAAATTAAGTAGAGCTGCATAATGTGGATAAAAATAGCATACTGCTACACACTGTGTTGTGCAACACATGGTGATGAATCCTTGATCGAGCATGCTTAAAGAATATCTGATATTATTGGTATTTAATACATTTGACTTGTTATTTCGCCTGGTGTATCAAAGCACTCAGAGAACATATAGGCACATGCTGAAAGTTTACAAGATACAATAATTGTGTAAGTTTGTCAGGATGCACATTTGCACATTGCAGGTGCCTCTTGCAAATTTGCAAAAATGCAAAAGCCAACAAATGTGATAATGACTAACAAAGTTTCTGTACTGTAATGATGCAGTTTGTTGTGTGTGATGGTGACCTGTGTATAACCTGGTTAATGTTTCCTGAACCTGCCACAAGCTGTGAGTGTAAGATAAAGAACCTATGGAATTGTATTGTTCTTATTTCTCTTGATTTCATTCATTCTGCAATAAGAGATTAGAGCAGGTGTGTAACATGAAGCTGTATGAATCTTCACTGTACACTTAAGGCAGATTGATATTGAACTCACATGCCTGACTTTGCTTATAACATATAAAGCCATGCAGTCACAGAATCTTACAATATGGCTATCATCATGCAGCTTAATTTAAAGCAGTAAACAATATAGTCTAAATCAGACTGTGTTGAACTTCACCAAACTCAAGTGCTCATCAGCATGGTTATTCAACAGCCAACCTTTCCCACAATACCAGGATGACGCTGATAATTCTGCAGGAATTGAACACAAATACAAGAACCTTCCAAAAAGCCCTGAATCTGTATGAAAGTCAGAGCCAAGTAGTGAGCAGAAAAAGGTATCAGCAACCTCTTACACCACAGCAAGTGAATATTAGAACTTCCCTCCAGCAATAGCTTCAGCTCATTGTGCAAGATATCCACAAGACACTTGAAAATCTACTTTCCACATGAATTCACATTAAAGAACAAGTCCCACACTTGTGATTTGGTAAAACACAATAATGTTTCTGTGCTGTATGCACAGTGTAACATTCTATTCTGTGCAATATTATAAAAAACTCTGTCCCCTACAGGTCATTGTATTTTCACAGTTTATATTTATCTCTGTGCATACCAAACACATTGTCATTGTCATTACCATGACAAGATCGAGAAAATCTGCAGGACCTTCACTTCTGCACTGACTGCACCTACAACTCACAGTCAGGAGTCCCCTACTCCTTCGCTGTCGCATTTCTCAACCGTAGCAGCAGAAGAGATTCTACAACTCATCCGGTCTTGCAATCCTACCACCTGCCCATTAGATCCACTCCGTTCCACTATGCTCCAGACCATCTTGCAAGACCTTCTGCCCTTCATCACCACTTGAATGGATCCCTAACATCTGGTCATGTACCAACTACTGTCAAGAGAGCAAAGGCTATTCCCATCCTGAAGAAACCTGCTCTGGATCAAACAGACATCAGTAACTACAGACCGGTATCACTTCTCTCTTTTTTTCAAAAATCCTTGAAAGCATTGTCTACAATCAACTGTCTGTCTATCTCTCACAGAACAACCTCCAAGATCCCAACCAGTCTGGCTTTAAAGCAGCATATTCAACTGAGACAACCCTTTTGGATGTCTCTGTGAAACTACATGCTGCTAGATCAGCCAAGCGGTCATCTGTCCTCATCCTCATCAACTTTTCAGCAGTGTTTGATACAGTCAACCACAAGACTCTCTTGTCCACACTCAGGAGTCTTGGGATTTGCAGATCAGCATGGGAATGGTTTGCTTCCTACCTGGAAGGACGCTCATATCAGGTAACATAGAGGGGAGTGACATCTGTTCCATGCAGACTCTCCACTGGTGTCCCACAGGGCTCAGTACTTGTCCTCTTCTTTTCTCCCTGTATACTTACCCTGTATACTTGCTAAAGTTATTTCCTCACACAGGTTCTCTTAACACTTCTATGCTGATGATACACAACTTATTCCCCTCAGATACCACAGCTTCTGTTAGCAAAACTGAACTGCTGATCATCCCAGGTGATCCACCCCCAGGTTATGATCTAGCAATATCCCTGCATAACGATCTGATCTCTCCTTCAGTCACAGCTCACAACCTTGAGGTAAATATGGACACTCAACTGTCCGTTTCCTTCAATGTGACACGCTCATGTCGGTTACTCGTCTACAACAATAGAAGGATTCTGCAATTTTTGTACACACAGGCTGCTCAGGTACTTATTCAGTCTCTTTTCATCTCAAGACTGGACTACTGCAACTCACTGCTGGCAGGTCTACTTACGAACTCAGATGGTCCTCTACAAATAATCCAAAATGCAGCTGCACGACTCGTTTTCAACGTGCTTAAGTTCTCGCATACCACCCCGCTGCTCTGCTCCCTCCGCTGATTTCCAGTAGCTGCATGCACGATGACTGAAGACCTACTTCTTCATGAAATACTTAAAATAGCATTTTCTCCCGTTTGTTGTGCAAGTGTATTTATTTTTTAAAAAAAACCTTGTTCTGAAACTTTGAACAGTGTTTCAGGCTCATGGTATCTTAAGTCTGTACCCTAGTGAACCAGAGTTAATGTATTCAATGATGGGACTTAAAAGCACTTTTGTACATCGCTCTGGATAAGGGCATCTCTCAAATGCTGTAAATGTAAATGCGATCAGATATAATATGTAATGTCTACTTGTTTAATGTCTATAATCTCTCAACAGCTAAGAATTCCTTGCATACTGTACTGTGTGAGCAACAACTCAGTGCTATACTAGCGCTACATTTCTCATAGGCACAAATCAAGGTTGTCAAAGTCATGCATAATACTCTGAAGAAGATTATGTGCTGCGTGTTGAGGTCCAGATCCTAATAGCCCTGCTACCAGTCCGGATGTAGCACTAATCCTGTAAGCTACAGCAGGATAAAATCTTTTCTCAACTCCAGAGATGTCACAGGTGGATCTCAGAACCACATCCACACCCAGACACCCACACACTACAGACATAGAAACCAGTAATAGTACCACCAAAAAAAAACCTAAGTAAATATATTCAACAGTTCTCTGTGCCTAAAAAAAATTCAGCACAGGCTGTGCTGAGTCATTGTGCCATACATACAGCCATATGTCAACTTGCATGTCATGTCTGGGTGCCTTTATGTCCTGCATGGGTTTGATTCTGCAAGTGATTCATCATCATCACTGAAATCTGGTGGAAATCACACAAAGATAACAAACCTGACGTTGACATCAGCATCGTTATAAAGACACGATGGAAGTTGATACGGTTAAAACATAATGTTGAGGGTCAAAGCAGCATGCGACTGCCACCTTGTTGCCACCTTCAGAAAAAAAGGGCCTTGTAACAGAAACTTTCTTCAATTCCAGGACATCATTATGTAACGGCATATTATGGCTTTTACAACCCTGCTTAAAAAATCCTATGCTTTTAGATGATACTGCATGGGGTTTATGCGTCTACAGGAATTGCACTCACACAGACACTGTTGACTGTCCGTACAAAACCCGGACAATTCGTACATTTCTCCATCTCCATCAACCCTTTCCGTCATGATGCACCTTAAATCATGACGTCTGAACACACATTGTGCTTTAGTTACAAGCATAAATCATGCATTGCAGGGGGGTGAAATCGTTATAAGATGTGCTTTGGCTGCACGGCTCGAAATAGTGATCAGTCCAGAGGAAAAGCAAGCAGTCTGGGAGTGACGGGAGACGCGCGAGACACGCCAGGGGTTTGTAGTCACTGCGCACAGACAGTAAACAACCATCACCATAAATCATCTAAAGACAAGAAACAGTGCGGTGCTTGAAAAATAAAAGCAAAACCACTAAAAGATGAAGAAATAAAAGAGGGAAACCAACCCAACACAATCGCTGATGTTTGCGTCGTCAGTCCTGATTTCTGCTTTAATCCGCGCGTGGCGTCAGAAGGTCGCGTGGCGCTGCTGGTGTCCTCGCGCTACGGTGATTGAGACGACGCGCTCAGCGCCACATACACACACCAGGGTCATTACGGTACACGTTAAAACGGCACAAGGATGTTAATCCGAAACAGGGATTTCGCTCCGAACACGACATTCAGTTGACACGCCCATCGCTCCTCTGCATTCCTGTTTTTTTTTTGTTTTGTTTTTTTGAAAAGGAGAAGAAATCCAACAGAGAACGTGTTTCACCGTCGCCTCCGAGTGGGTGTGTTTGCACGGTTTGGATGCATCGACTCGTTTTAAGACACGCCTTACATGCTACAGATAGCGGGGAAAGCACAGGTTCCGCCCACCCGTGGTTTCACCCCACGAGGTCTGATGCACGGCACGAAACGAGCGCACGAGCGCACGGCGCCATACGGTGTACACAGAAGGACATCCTCAGACCTCACAGTCGGTTCTCAGCCATGACAAAGCGGCATCGCGCCTCATATTACACGTGTCCGGTCTCGTACAGTTAATCATTGGGCACCTCAGACTAAAAGTCATCGGAAAAAATAAACAGCCTCAGGTGGAAGATTATCATACCTGATCCCAGGTGACGTCATGTCTGCACACCGCTCGAGCGCAGTACAGAACGTTCTATTGCGTTGCAGACACAGACAGACAGACAGACACACAGACAGACCTATTACTTTATTATTATTATTATTATTATTATTATTATTATTATTATTATTATTATTATCATTATTAACTATGACTAACTATTAACGAGGACCTAAAATGTGATATTCTATAAATAAAGCTTTCAAAACGACAATAAATTAACCGGCTACACAGCGTTATACTCATAAGCAACTAACTTTGTAGGACAAGATAAGTCTAACTTGATCTGACATGATTGTACATTGCAATGCTTTATGGGAGACATTTTACAACAAAGCAATTAAAAAATCCTTTAGATGAAAAACACTTGCATGAAACAATAATATAATAAAAACAAACGTATTCCACACATTTTGCCCCTTGGTAAATATGGGCAAAACCAGCTGTCAAAAATGAACTTATATATAAACTTTGCTGTTTACTGTATAATGTTAGTATTTAAATAAACATTCAGCTATCATTTTGCGACGGCCATCACAACCCTTGATCTAAACTTAATAGTAAACCCATGGGATGGTCTGAAGAAGAGTGAACAATAGTGAACTTCAGAATATGAAGTATCTAGAGAGATGTTATAGGCAGGAATATTCTCAGATCCCTTTTAATGCATTATACAGAAGATTCAGAGCTGTTATCTTGTAATAATAGAGAGATAAGAGAGAAAGGGAGTACATTTACTCTCTGCCAAGCTGATGGTACAAGGTGGACAAAGAGCTGTTTTACAAGGAATATGGACCTGTTTCAGAGATTCCAACCCCATGAAAGAAATTTCTTTACATTGGACATAGATAAATGAGTATTGCAGATACTGGAAGAAAATCGAATATGTTTGTGTTATGTTCTTGTCTTAATACAGTAGCAATCGCATATGTTGTATCTACAGATGTCATCTGCCATAGTTTATTATCAGGTATGTATGTATGAAGTTTTGGTGACATAATTGAAGTCGTATGTATGTTATACTGAATAGTTGTTCATTAGTTATTTATTGTATATTCCATTTATTTATGTATTACTTCTTTTCCAAGGAATCAGTGAAAGTGGAGAGAATGTGGTAAAAGCATTAGATTGACTAATTTTTTATTGTTTGTATAATTGTCTTTATATGCAATTTTAGTAAAAAGTAGTCTTTACATTTTAAGATGTTTGATAGGTCATGCTGCTTAATGTTTTGGATATTTAAATAAGACTAATGATCTTGATGCTTTATGTTGGATTTCCATATTTTTTCAAGATATCTGGATTTGTAGGAAGATCTGCGGACTCAGTGAGGTGAGGTGTGAAGGTGCAGGGAAATTCCTAGGCTCAGGTCAACATGCTGGGAGGTCAGTTATTGGAACTACAGAGAGAGCCCCAAATGCTGATCAACGTCCAGTTCCAGGGCCAGAAGAAACATAGATAAATCCGGAAGTGCTCACCCAAATTTAGAACCAGATGCAGTGATATCCTATTGTGCTGATCAAGGTCCTGGTAAATCTTTAAAGGGATAATTCACCCAGGATTAAAATTTTATTACATAAATCACAATTTATAGTAACCATGTCTGTCCAGCTCCAAAAAATACCATAAAAATATTACATATGTCCTGTGCACTATAATTCTAGTCTTCCTAATCCATGAAAACATTCTATAAATTTAATTTTAAGGTGAACTGATTATTTCAGATCAGAAAGGAGGTATACACCTCCAGCAGCTGTTGCAGAGAGATTCATAAAAGAAGACAGAGAATCTAAATGCATTTGTCTACAAAATGATGCGTTTTATGCATCAACTAATATTGCCAAGTCATATAAGGTTCCATTTTTTTTGGCAAGTTATGATATGTATTTATGATAATGTATGCATTCTTTTATTTTCAGTTGCATAAAATAATTTAGATTTTTATCTTTTAACTTTGTAATTTGTCATTTTATAGTATATGTTCTATGCCTGCTACAGTATATGTGGATGAGTCCCTAGCCCATTACATTGAAGAGAAACTGTTAAAGGATTCTGTATAGCTTGACAGGACCCTCAGTTATAATATAACGATGTTTGTAAATGATGTGCATATAATTTTGATAGTTTGCTGAATGCCTGTTACACTTCATTGCATTTCAGAGATGGATCGTGCCTAAATGTGTCTTCTTTCATGGACTGCGGTGGACTTTTGCACAAACAGCAGCCTAGCTGCCACAGAGCCATCCTGTGATGATGGGAAGTTTGTATCTTGAAGTATAGGCTCTGATGTTCTTTTGAAAGCTTTAGTTGCCGCCAACAGAAGCTCATCTATGTCACAAACTAGTTGTTCTACATACTGCAGGAAGTTATTTTGCAAAGCATATCAGTATCAGAGGGTGAAAAGCAGCTTCAGAATTTCTGATTTGCTGGTGAAGTTTTACTGTGCTTTACCCACTTTATGATTTTGGGGTGATGTGTAGTGCCATTTGACCTCCAAACATAGTGTGTATTATAGCATCCTAAGAGTTACATTTTGGTCAGACTATATTCTCCCAGTATTTCACAGGCTTGTCTAAATGTTGTGCAGCAGACCTTAAACAAGCTTCAACATGACTTTTCTTCATCAATTGAGTTTTGCATAGTGAGCTTGCATACAAACCATGGTGGTTGAATGCATTACTTATTGTTTTCTTTGAAACAATTGTACCTGCTAATTCCAGGTCTTTATGAAGCTCTCCAAAAGTGGTCCTTGGCTCTTAGACAACTCTTCTTATAATATTCAAAAATCAGAAATATTGCGAGGATCACCTGTTTGTGTCCGGTTTATGGCAAAATGATGTTCTTTCTACTTTTCATTCTGTAACCAATGACATCAACATCTTTCACAATCTAAAATCATTGTATTGTATAAGCCACAGAGCAAGAAACATAGCTCAAAATAAACATAATGGCATCATGCAAAAGGGGAGCTTTCCTGGTGTAATGGTTAGTGCAATGGTCCCTGCCTCAGGAGACCCAAGTTCAATTTCTAGAAATCTTCTAAACTCATTTTATGTATAGGCCACATAATAAACATAATAACATTGTATTAAAGGAAAGCTTTCCTGGTGTAATGGTTGCTTTTGAATTCCTGAACACGCATTATAAATTTGGTGAAAATCGGATTTGGTGGAAATTTTCAGCTAAAACACTGTAAACCAAAGTATTTATGTTATCCATAAATTGACTGATGATGATTAACCACCATACCAACTTACTATTGAATTCCCAAACGCATAGTGTGAATTTTGGGGCCAATAAACACGTAAACCAGTGGCCTCAGAATTTTCCTATTTTTTTTAACCAACAATTTCACATTGTCTTCTCTTTACCATGTCTTCATCATGAGCCTGAGATTAGAGAAGGTCCCTCTGTTATGGAAGACGTCCTGCCTCATCCCTGTTCTAAGGAGTCACGCCCCAATTACCCAAAGGACTACAGGCCCATGGCGCTACTGTCCCATATTATGAAAATATTAGAGAGACTAATGCTGGAGGAGCTCAGGCCCATGGTTAGGCCATTCACAGGCCCCCTTTAGTTCACCTACCGGCCCCACTCGCGAATTGAGGACACCATCCTCTACTTGATGAACCGACCCTACACTCACCTGGACAGGGAGTCAAGAACTGTGAGAGTCATATTTTGACTTCTTCAGTGCCTTTAACACCATTTGTCAACTCTGCTGGGTGAGAAGCTGACAGTGATGCAGGTGGATGCTTCCCTTGTGTCCTGGATTGTGAACTACCTGACTGACAGACCACAGTATGCATGCTTGTAGCACTGTTTGGCACTCCACAGGGGACTGTTCGGTCTCCTTTCCTCTTCTCCTGGTACACCGCAGACTTCAGCTACTGTCCTGCCATGAAAGAAGGAAAGAAGGATGTTGTCTCTAAGCTACTGGGCATCTCAGACAACATCTTCCACCCACTCCAAGATGTTCTGGATAGATACAGGAGTATGTTGTGTGAATTTGGTGCAAATCGGATTTAGATACATTTTTTTGGTCAAAAAAATACTCAGACCCACGGGCTTGAGTGCTGAAAAATTCACCCAAATCCGATTTTCATCAAATTCACACTGTGTGTTAGGGAACTGAAAAGTAACATGGGAGGGTAATTAGGTTCTTCCTATTTTCCAAAAACCCTGTGATATAGAAGAGCAAATTATTTGCTGATAGTGTATATGCAGTAAAATAAAGAACACTAGATATGATCTCAGCTACCAAACATGATAGGAGGATATTAATTAAGCCACAATCTAAGTCTTGACCCCCCTAACACACAGCACAAATTTGGAGAAAATCAATCAATGTCAACGTTTTGCCGAAAAACACTAAATGGCTAAACAAGTGAGTAAATATTTTTGGCCCAAATTTTCACAAAATTCATACTGCGCATTATGTATCTCAACGGTAACATGCTAGGGCGATTAAATTCATACTATTATGCAAATATTCTGTAATAAACAGAGCAAAATATTTGATTATATGTGCATTACAGAACTATTTGAACTTTTACACCATCTGGCCACCGCTACAGAGCCACAAATACCAGCACAACCAGGCACAAGAACAGCTTCTTCCCCTCGTCTACCTCATGAACAGTTAAATGTTCCCCCATTACACAATAACAATGTGCAATAATCTTACATTTATTTGTTACCACCTCCATCTTAGTACATCCCTGCATCTCAATCTAATCTATTCTATTGTATTCAATTCCATTCTATCATCTATAGCACAGATGTACATACAATTTATTTACTTTTAAATGTTTGTCTCTATTTTGTATTGACATACGTGTACATACAGTATGTGTACATTTGTTATTCTCATCTTATTTTTATTGTCTCTGTGTGTGTTGTCTCTGTGTGTGTACTGAACACTAAAACAAATCCCTTTGAATGAGCAAAAGGAACATTATTTGACAATAACGTTCTTTCTGACTCTGATACAGTACAATACAGAAATACTGGCTAATGCATAATGACGTCCCTTCATGCTTAAAAAAGACAGACGCGCGTTATTGACGTCACTTTCCAGCGCCCTAGCGGGATCGTTTAGCTTGAGAGACATAACGCGTTAAACCATCGGTGTTAAACACGTTCGCGGCGTTTAGTTTTATACCGTCTGGAGTCTGCATTGTGTCAGGGTCACCATGCCAGAGGACGATGGTTTGATGCCGGTTTTGAGTTCTCAGCAGATCCACAACGATGAGCTTATTCTTCCGGATGGAGTCTGCTGGATCTCTGTACTGTCCTGTTTACTGCTCGCGTGCTCTTATGTCGGAAGTTTATACGTGTGGAAAAGTGACTTACCGAGGTATTGTTTGTTCTGCTCTGCTTTACGTCCTGGGATATACAGCTACACTAACGTGCTTTGGATTAAAATGTCATCATTCTGCCTAACTAGCTCGACAGGACCTTGTGTTTATTTACTCTCTGCTGTCACTGTGGCTGCAGGTCGAATGAACAGATTTTGATGGATAGAAAACTCTTTGATTGTTTTCTAGTGGCTTTTAATATTCTTACATGCATGTCTTATTATTTTTAGAGCACATTTAACACAACAGAAACTGACCCAGAGTGAGAGAGATATTATCTTCAGTCGACATGACAACATAACAACAGGACAAAATCTTAAGCCTTAAGATTAGCTTTAAAAAAGACTGATTTGAACAGATGTTTATGAGAGACAAGCTTTCCTAACCGATGAGCCTATAGCTTTAAAATGTCAATTCAAACCATAAAGTAATGATGTAGAATAGCATCCTTCTTTGTATGGTTCTTTACTGAGAGGTAACCTGTGCCTCTAAACTTTTTGCACATCCATTTGATTTCATTTATGATCTAGGCATTTTTGTTTCATGGTTTTAAATATGATGCATATATGAAGGTCATGATAAACTAATACGCTGAGAGATTTACAGTCATAGCACAAGGTTAAATTCCACACTGGTTATGAGACTATGATATTACACTCTGTATTATATGAGCTTGTGTGTGTGTGTGTGTGTGTGTGTGTGTGTGTGTGTGTGTGTGCGCGTGTGTACACGACAAGGGACCATCCATCAGTGATAAAGAGGCGTTTCACTAGTGTGCTGATTGTGTCAGCTTTATCTCCACTCTTTGTATGGGGATGGAAAGAGTTCACAGGCATTCAGGTGAGAAGATCTTGAGATTGTGCTTCAAGAATCTGCATTCTGCCTTCTAATATTTAAATCTTCTTGAACATTTTCGTTAGTTTACTATAGGCCTCATCAACAGTCGAATCTTCTATAATAATCAAATAATTTATTGTGTTTTGAATGCTGTGCAAGAAATGTGATTTTTTTTTTTTTTAATGAAATCGAAAATCCTGGATACCTCTATGTGCGTAAACATATATAATATACACACAGTTTATTAGGCACATCTGCCTTTTATGTATTCATCTGAGAAGTGTGTGTGTGTGTGTGTGTGTGTGTGTGTGTGTGTGTGTGTGTGTGTTTGTTTTCCTGGGATGAGTGTAGCAGATACAGAAGAATTCTTGAAATATTTAAAAACCTCTGAATCCTGGTTTGGTCTGTGGTCAGATACTGCTAAAGATCAAGAGGGCAATTAATACACATTCTTACAAGGGAAATAATAATAGTATTACTGAAAAATTAATAATGAACGTATGACTAATACGGTGGCACATCAGAAAATGTGTCCAGAACCCCAAGAGACATATGTGCTACCAAAGGTAGATAGGCAGTGTAACATAAACTGGCACTTCAGTGTGTGACACGCATCTATCAAATAGAATAATCTGTGTTTAAGTTGTAGTTTAAAGTGTGTTAGAGTTATATTTAGAAATGGCTTGAGTAATATTCACCATAAATGCTCTGTTGGTCTAGTGTTGCTTTTTATTTGTCTCTGTCCTCCACTATACAGCCTACTCCATCCTTATTAGCTCTCATGGGAATCCGATTTGATGGCTTCATTCCTGCTGTCATTCTTCCCCTCATACTGACCATGGTAAGGAATGATTATCTGTCATACGGTTTAATAAGTGCATCTCGTATGATTTACCTTAATGTATTATAATGTAAAAGACACAGAGTATCATCTAAGAGGTTTGCATGAAAAGAAAATACAGGATGAAGGTGCATTTTTAAAAAAATGATTGTTTATACTCCATTTCAGTTGATTTCTCAAATAAAGATTGGTCAGAAGGTGTCGGTGGATTTTGTTTGTTAATAGTTCTGACAGTAGTTCTGATTTATATTCGTGCACTACTGTTATGTTCTAATATTTTACAGTCTATAGTAAAATATTAAAACTTTCAATTTTTAAATAATTTTTAAGGACTTGCTCCACATAGCCCAATGTTCACATAACCAAATAAATGAATTAAAAAATGTATTTACCAAAGCAAATAGTTTATATACAGAACCATTATGTATGTTTATGTACAGAAACATTCTGTATGTAGGTCTTTATTTAACATTTATGGGTGGAATTCCCATCTGTGCTTTATACAGTGATTTATGTTTCATTTTAAGTTTTTTTCTTGTTTTATATGCATTTCTGGTGTGTAGTAAGTGACTACTGGTACTTTTTCTCATCCTAGTCTTCTATTTATCTCACTGCTCTGCTATGATACTAGTCTAGTCTTATTATAATATTTCAGTGATCAAGACTGTGATGTATGGGACTTTCACTATTTATTAAATTGCTTCTACAAGGAATAAAAGAATCACATTTTAGAATCATAAACTCGAAGCTATATGGATTGTCACAAATCTATATATATATAAACTCCTTTGAACAATTCATTTCCAGGTAAATAACGAGTGCGCTTTGTTGTCTCAGGTACTGTTTCTGGGTCCTCTGATCCAGCTGGCCATGGACTGCCCTTGGGGCTTTATTGATGGAATCAAAGTTGCTGTTGGTGAGGAACACAAACGTTTTTGTACATTACACAATGTTTGTACAAGTCTCAGTGTTTGCATTTTTTAATATACATACTTTTCAAATATATTTGCTAAAACTGTGCTCTCCACCACATCATCAAAACACCTGAGGGTTTCTCTTTTGGAAAAATGATATGCAGCCCTCCAGTATATTTTCGGGGAATTGTAATAAAGCAGTTTTTGCAGCTCCTCATTGTTTGTTTGTTTAAATGTCTTCGTTTTATTCCTATACTGTCCTCGTTTTGCAGAAAAACATTTATGTACTGGGGAAGCACTCAGTGTTCACATTTAGCAGAAGCATTACATATTAAAAAAAAAAAAATTTGAGAAGCTCATACAAGTGTTTGAGTAGGAATCAGTGTTTTTCTGAAACGTTTTTGGGAGTGAGCCTGAGATTTGAGCTTTGAGAATATGTCTGCAATGTGTTTCTATGTCTGTTGTAAATCTACACTATGCAAAACACTATGTAATTTACTTAAATTAACAATATTCACAAGCCAGAAATAATTCATATAGAATTAGGATTCTATTTGTCTATAAGCTAACATGAGACATATATTTCAGCTGTTGCTGTAGTCTTGCAGCTGTAAATGTGAAGTGACTTTTCTCTTGGTTGCAGATCCTTGCTTCTGGGCGTTATGTCTGAGTGACATGCGCTGGCTACGGAATCAGGTTGTGGCACCGCTAACAGAGGAGTTGGTGTTCCGTGCGTGTATGCTACCCATGCTGGTGCCCTGTGCTGGACCCTCCACCGCCATCTTCACATGCCCACTTTTCTTTGGTGTAGGTGAGTGTTAGTCTGCAGCTTATTCACAACATCTCTGATCTGGTTAAGAAAAGTGTCTCCAAAAATCTCCACATTTTCATTATCTGGTGTGTCTGTGTGATCATGTGTATCTGACTGATGATGGCAGCACATTTTCACCATGTTATTGAGCTCCTGCGCTTCAGACAAGGGACCATCTCAGGAATTTTTCTTTCTGCAGGTATGAAAAAGTTTCCTCCTCTATATATAAATTCTATAATGTAAATATACATTTGGCTTAATGTTCATGGATATCTGCACTTGTGTTTCAGTGTTCCAGTTCTCATATACAGCAGTATTTGGAGCTTACACTGCGTTCATTTTTCTCAGAACAGGTGCGTTGAAACCGGATCATTTCATGTTTGATATTGGAGCTCAACTTTAAGTACTATATTATAACATGTTTATATAAAAGCATCATTTTCAATACACTAAATGAAACATTAATAAAAAAAATGTTTATCGAATTATTATTTCAAAAAAGTTTGAAAATGTTTTGCATGTTATATTTAACTTGCAAATAATCAGATCCACAATGTTGTGCCAGTCGTATGCAATTATATTTTATGTGGCATTATGTGAAAAAAGGACTGGAACTGGAATAAAATGTATTATAATTTTCAAATGGAAGAAAGATTCAAGAACATGCCAAAACTACCTTGTCTTACCTCAAGGCATAAAAAGCAATGCATAACATGACTAGGCAGTTCATTTATCAGTTATTTATTTAGAGCATATAATTATAAATTAAGCTTTGAAACACTTGAGTACATGTATACTATTTAAATTATATTTGTTCTATCAGGCAGCGTAGACAATTAAGTTAATTTCAAATGCAGATATGCAGTGTCACAAATAGGAGGCCTAGTCACCAGGGTGCTTACAAATTCTATCTCCTCCTCTTTTTCATGTTTGCTTTTTCTGCCCTCCCCAGGTCACTTGGTAGGCCCTGTGCTGTGTCACTCATTCTGTAACTACATGGGTTTTCCTGCGTTGAGTTCAGCAATGGAACATCCACATCGCCTTACTGTTTTGTCCTTCTATGTGCTGGGAGTGTTACTCTTCCTGCTGTTCCTCTTTCCTATGACTGACCCAGTGTTCTATGGCTGGCCCACACCCGTCTGCACTCTTGCCTCCTCACTTGGTTCCCTCTGCTCTTAATTTTACACATTCCACATTGTCCAGCTCTTCTTAAGGACTCATGCTCTTTCGTACCCAAGAGGTCACCTGTGTCACCAGGTTGTGCGTTGTAATGAGGATTACAAGGGCCCCATGGAAAAGGTATGAACTCTCCCACAATGTATCTGTGGGCAGTTTGCACAAAGTTTGTGTACTCACTAGTTCACCAGAATTGCTCTTCGTGCATGGATCACACAAGTCAATAAGTCAGACTCTGGAAGAGTTTAGCGAAGACGGGTATTTATACATTGCTGCATGTTCATCATGTTTTTAATATATGATAATATATTTTGATTTGGGTCTATTTGGAAATAATGTTTTTATTATTTTATTGTTCCACTAAGAAGGGTTATACACTGTATGTTGCATCACCACAAGAGGATGTAAGACTTCTTTTTATTATTGAATTCACTTTGCTCAAATTAACATAAGCTGCTTGGTCTGGTGCTAGTACTTGAAGAACAGTGTTTAGATCTGCCCTGAAGCCTTTAGTTTAATACCCCTTATAGCAGGACTTGGCTCTTTAACATTTGCATTTCATGGCTCACCCAAATATCACTTCACAAAAGTTAAATCTAGGATTGTAATTTCAAAAATGATTAAGTCTTAATTCTCTTTCATAGTTAGGAATAGGTTTATGGATAGACATGCACGTAATTGACCTCATGCCGGACAGCTTTTGCCATTTTAATTATAGTTCGATGCACAATAGAAAGCTGTTTATAGATTTAAATCTACATGATCTGTTTTTGTTACTTTAAACAGATATTTGTAGAATGTACCAGCTTTCTGAACAATGGCATGTCATCTGTATGTGGAGAATTTTAATAGCATATGTGAAGTCAATTGTTACATATGTAACTGTGCTTTTATGAAGTCTGGTCAACCTTTAGGGGTGGTAGGAAACACCTGGAAGCCTCCTTGTTCGCCTTAGTACTCATGCTATTCCCTTCTGAGCAATGTCCCATTTTGAGAACCACAACCATGAGTTGACTTGGAATCAGCAGTGATCTACCTGAACCTTATCACACCATTGCCAGATCTTGGCTCTCACTTTTTTTTTTTTTGATGCATGAGTGGACTTTCCTTTGGAGATTTTATGCAAGACCAAGAGAGCTTCTCAACCCTTTGCCACCGTGATGGTTCATACTGCTGACCATCACAATTATCTGAATGGACCAACATATGGAATTGACCCAGAGCCAGATGTGGGCTGTAATTCCAGCTTGTTGATGTGTTTGATGATGTTGCAACAGGAGGCCACATGCTCCCTGTTATAATGCAGCATCACACTGCTAGCAGGCTGTGGAAAACATTGCTCCACTGGTGCACCATCTCATGGGGACAGTTTCTGTTAAAATTACCCTGTGACACTAGCAATCGAATGCTTGAATATCTATCTCTGAGACAGGGAAGATTGTCCATGGTACATGGATCTAGCTGTTGGCCTATAACCTACTTCTGAAATATCTGTTACTCCACAAAGCCTAGAGAGAAATCTCTCGCAGTAAGCATGCAAAAATGGCATTTATTAACTGAAAATGCCATTTAAATCCTAGTGACATAAGCTTTAGGATACACTAGTTTGATGTTTGTTGGTGTCCAATAATAAAGAATTCCATTGTTAGCCCTATTTTACTGTTGTGCTTCACAAATCTCTTTGGTTAGGATGCATTAGATAGATGAGGAGCACTTGGATCCCTTGGATACAAAAGGCCCTGGATAGAAGTGCACAGGTTTAGAAATCTTGAATTATTACGGCTATATGGAATATTTGTCTGGCATGCACAAGGAGGTGTTTCACACCACCCCTAGAGGATAGAAGGAGTAATATGAGACCACTTTCTGCACAACTAGATTGAGTGCTTTTACAAGTTGTACCTAAGGAAAGAAATTATTGCTGTGACACTCAACAACCTTTAATATTGAGTTTATACTTGGTTTTGAAGATCAAGCCATCGAAATGACAATAATGACAAGGAGTTTTTCATTATGGTCAAACTTCTAAATATTGTTTTATTATATTATGCATGATTGATTTCTATAAACAGTTTTACAATGACCACTACTCTGTATGCTGCTACACTGCTGGCCTGGGGATTTTTGTCATTGTACTCAAACTGGCACACACAATTTGATATCGGCATGAAATTGATCTGATGTAGAAACTGAATAACTTGTCATATATGGTTTGTAGCTCAGCATGGATAGAAACAGACTTGCAACGCGCATTTGTTCAGATCTTATGGGTAATGTTGGTATTTTGCCCTCTACATGTTAAATCTCACTAGGTTTTAGATTTTCTTTTTTTTTTCACAAAATATTGTTAATTGTTACTTTTGGAAATAACTGAATCATTGTATAGACTTGCTCATACTTATTCCTTTAATAGAAACTCTTCAAATAGGTGCTATCATCATATTAGGCTATTATTATGCTGTGAAGTGTGAAGTTATTACTGTTGTGTATGTCAAACGATTCAAATGAAACTTCTAGCAATAATAATAGATGTGACCAAATCAGGGATTTACATGTAATACAGCTACATATTTAGCCTTTATTAGCTCCTGCTGGATCATTTTCAAGAAATGTGCCATAGCGATTTTGATTAAAATCGTTAAATGCTTGGCATAACAAGTTAAGTTTGATATATGTATCATCAATAACTGACATGTTTACAGAGAAACAGATTGCTTGCAAATGCAGCTCTGCAGTTTGCTGCCTAATTGCTATTCTGATTGTATCAGGTCAAATGCTGCTTTTTGCTGTATAGGTCTCAGTCAGAGGTTTATCACATACTGCTTATGTGATATTAAAATGAAATTAAAGAGCAGAGAGCTATAATTTATGCTCATGTTACTTCCTAGAGTAAAGTCCTAGAAGTTAGATAAGGTTTTTTTTTTTTCCCATGATTTTTTAAAATATTTTATTTTTACCCTGTCGTTAATCTACATTATTATTATTATTATTATTATTATTATTATTATTATTATTATTATTTTTAAATTACAACCTAAAATATACAGAAACTTCTGTTAGTAGAACAGTAACACATTTATAGGAACTTATGTTTTGTCTGCTCACTCCTAGTGAAAACGGGGGGAAGTGACGATTTCCTGTAGAACTGAATCATTTTGTTCTGAAGTACTTTTGTCTAAGCTCAGCGTGTATGAGGCATGTTCTTTTGTGGCATGATCTTAAGCTCTCTTTAATGTTGGAAAACCGACTGTTCTTTAACCGATGTAGCTTTTTGGGATGGGATGTTTCTGAACTTCTGTCAAAAGCAGTTGCGTAGTCTTATATTGATTTGAAAACTTTGAAAAGTATGTTCTTTCCTTTCATTAACGAACGTCCACTGCTCATTCACTCTCTAGATGTTTTTTTTTTTCCCTTTGCTTTGGCTGTCAGCTTTTAAAAAGTGATTTGTGAGCCAGACATTTACTTCTGAAGATCTGAATCTTCACTTGAGCAGAGACGCTTTTAATATACACTCATGAACAGGAGGAGCAATAGACATTAGAATTTATTTTTTCAAATACACACCGCTGTATTTCAGTAGGATAACATTAAGCAGTGTTTGCATTGAGGAACACTGCTGTACAAATGTGCTGTTTTATAACAAGACTTTTAATTACCAAGAGTTCATATGTTTATACTGAGGACTATAGTTTTTTTATTCAAATGTATTTTGGTGTCACATGGAGGGTTAATGTACATGCAGGATGTTTTTAAACTAAGGCCATGTGCAATGCAGTTGACACACTGAAGGACAAATATTTTTTGACAATCTTTTCTGGGGGGTGTTTTTTAAATCACTCATCAATAAACTGTTGTTTGAAAATAAACTTAAAATGGTTAAACACTCCATGAATCTTCTTTTTTCTTGTTCGAATGTCTGTTAAGGGAATTAAATCTTATTCTTAATTAAAATACAAAGTTTTCTGATAATGTACATTTCCTGTCATACCACTAGGTGGAGATGTTGCGTTACTTTGCAGTACATATATGACATTGCCCAGATAGAGTATATGATATTTGGAGGGTGCCTTAATGATTTGAGGTACTCTTGAAAACCAAGATTGCAGGAAAAACAAATTTGGATTCAAATTTAATGTTAATAATGCATGCCAAACAGTAAAAATTAACTTTGATTCACATGGAGTCGATTGCAAGCACAAAACCACACACACTTGCATACATACATGCATACATACCTACATATATACATACGCACATACCCACTGACTTATGGCACACTGAGAACTTGCCTTGGCCTAGTTATTTTTATTATATTTAAAAAGGGTCAATCGGGGAATGTGGTAACTTAGTGGTTAAGGCATTGACCAACAGCTTGAGATGTTGTAAGTTTAAACCCCAGGTCCACCAAGCTGCCACTGCCGAGCATTTGAGCAAGATCCCTAATCCCTCAATTGCTCGGCTGTATAAAATGAGACAAAGTGTATGTCGCTCTGGATAAAAGTGTCTGCCAAATGAGATAAATTTAAACGTCATTCTTGCACATGCAAGTCATATTTGGCAATACGGAAAGGTAAAGGCATACAGGTAGAAAAGTAATGAGAGTACACAGATGAGGTCTTGCGTGCATGACCACTCCATCAATCTTCACTATTTCTGTCAAAAGATACTTCGTTGAACTGTTTCATGCTCAAGTGATTTATCTTCATTACACAAAGCTGAAGAGGAGAAGCTGACCGAGTTGTTGAAAAGCTGCACTAGAAGGTTACGTTCATCTTCTTTGGTTTCCTTCTTGATCTCTTTTGGCTTTATGACTTCTATGACTGCTATCTCCAAATTACATATTCCTGTCAGTTCTCTGTTCTGCCACCAGCATGTGTTAGTCATTCAGTTGTATGTTGTATATACTGTCAAATAAAGTAAAAACAAATAAAGTCTTTCTGTTGTTCAAATGCTCTGAAACATACACCGATTTTTGGTTGCATTACCTGCATTACCAATGCATTACCTTTTCTGCTTAGAAAAACAGTTTAGTGACCCTGTCAAATGTCTTTCTGTTTATATTCATGTGCCATGACAAGGTGTGTATTATTACATCATCTTTTATCCCAAGTAAAGGTGTTCATAAAGATAAGATATTATTACTATTAAACATAACCTCAAATTATTTTTTTTTTTTATAAAACACAGACAAAAACAATATGATGTAATTACATAAATAATTAAATGTATTATTTATTATATTGCAATAAACATTTTTTCTACTATGCAATGTAATCTATTATGAATAAGCTTTTGTTGCTAAGCAACACAACGGTCAAAGATCAGACCATTATATTGTATAGAACAAAGGCTGTAGAGTAAACGGTTTCATTTGTTTTGCACATTATTTCAGAATTTAAGCACGCGTGTGTGTTGTAGACACAGCTTTAAACTAGCTCAGCCAATCAGATTTTGGACCAAATAAAAATATCATATAAATGTATGTTGAGAATTTATGGTACAGTGAGTTGTACCTGTTATAGCATGTGACAGTACACATTTGCTTGATTTTACAAAAGAAAAGAAATATCAGAACACAGATCTAATATATTGTATGTTTGCCAGTTGCTGGTCTATTTTTCACGGACATTAGGATAAAAAGCACGTTAAAAAAAAAGTTCAATAGAAAACCATGATGATTATGCAACGAGGATTATTCAATAAATCTCTGAATCAGCTAAAGACAAATATACTGAATGATGGAACCCTATTGCAGTGCTACTGTATGACTGTCATTTTTATGTGTTTACATACAGACCTCTCTGGTGGAAGTTTCCACTTCAGGGTCAGATCAATGCCCTCAGATCAGCACACATATTTATGCCACAGTGGTCAAAGACCCCACATATACTTCCTAGTATGCTATGTATGCTTCACTGTATGCTTCACTGACTATTGATGTGCATTTCTCTATGTGGTGCAGGATTTTTAATTTTTTTTCCTGTTTGTTTTTGTGTCTCACACATTGGTGTGAGGTTAACCTTGACCACTTGGAGATTAGGAAGTACTGCAGCTGTGTATTGACTAAAAATATACATTTAGCTGAATCGTGTAGTCCCTCAAACACAATTTGGTGTTTTTAAAGTAGTAACAAATAATAGATATAGATAACCTAAAATGTTTGCAGAAATGATTGTTGGACTGACATCATTAACAACAGTGCACCATATGCCTGTCAAAAAAAAGTTTAGAAAAACTGGGATGAACTCCTTGATTGTGTTAAAATGTCCCTCCTGTCATGTTTTTACATGCACACTTCAAACACCCATTCACTCTATCCCCTTTTAGCGATTAGAAACAAGTTACCCTTTGGCCAAGCATTTATACTGAACCCTTTTATCCAGTACACAAACACAACATGTGTTATCAAGACCTGACCTGTACAATTTCCTTTTAACTCTTTTTATCAGAATTGATAAAAAAATGGGGGGCACGGTGGCTTAGTGGTTAGCATGTTCTTCTCACACCTCCAGGGTCGGGGTTCGGTTCCCACCTCAGCCTTGTGTGTGTGGAGTTTGCATGTTCTCCCCGTGCCTCGGGGGTTTCCTCCGGGTACTCCGGTTTCCTCCCCCGGTCCAAAGACATGCATGGTAGGTTGATTGGCATTTCTGGAAAATTGTCCGTAGTGTGTGTGTGTGTGTGCCCTGCGATGGGTTGGCACTCTGTCCAGGGTGTATCCTGCCTTGATGCCCAATGACGCCTGAGATAGGCACAGGCTCCCCGTGACCCGAGGTAGTTCGGATAAGCGGTAGAAGATGAATGAATGATAAAAAAAAGGAATTTGTGCCTGTTTTGTGGTGTCTATGTTCAGCAGTGAATTATTTTGTCAAAATTTTGTTACTATTTTGAGCAAGCAAAACACAACAAAATCGTAAACTGTGAGTCCAGTTGAATTTTGTACATATATAGACATCATTTCCTTTGTTTCCAGCTTCACTTCTGATGCTGGTGTATAAAAAAACCCAGCATGTGCTTTAATAAAAATGATCTATGGGGAAATAAATCAGGCAAACCCCTTTTTAAAGACAGATACAGTATATAAATGTCTTTCAAAAGAACCAGCTTCATAGATTGTATGATACTTCAGCTGATGATGCTTTAAATCTATTTATTATTATTACTAATGGCAGTGATTTTCTTTGATGACACTCAGTGTGATAGAAAATGATTGCTGTCTCTATGTCTGCACTTTAATAATCCATTGATGCCTCCATTGATCTTTTAGAGTGAAATTGCACGTTATTATGAATAAGTACCTTATGACTTGAAAGTGATGTTGTAATAGGTTGATGTTATGATAAACTCTTGACTGGCATTGATTCTGAACTCTGATTCATTTGTGCATGATTGGAAGGTGAATGGAACTCCTAATCCTCCTAGTTTGCCAACTGACTCTTTCATGATATGTTTCTAATAAAGACAGGTTTAAACTGTTTCATACAGAATTTTAAGTTTTAATTTGTAGTCTATCACAAGTATCTCTGTATATACCTAGCCTAATAGGGGAGATCTATTTACTGAAACATTCCAAGAAACACAAAAATGCATTAGATTTTTTTTTCATGCAAATGTTTATATATTTAATTTAATGGTTATATCCCTTTAGTTAAGTATTTCTACCACATTGAGATTTATCTCAGCAGATCTTTCAAATGTACCTCATGAATGTCATTCAACATAAAGCATGAAATATTTCCAGACCAAAGCTTGCCAATTTACAGTAATGGCTTGGAGTGAAATTTGTGAGCAAGGGTGATGGGTTTGGTTGCAATCTCTAAATATTAACTGGGCCAGAGTATTCCAGTAATAGTAAGAGAACAAGTTTTTTTTTTCCACTGGATTAAATTTGACACCAATAAAAATATTTTCTTAGACCAAGTAAGTAATATAATTTTCAAAAAAATATTTGTAACATGGTTAGCATTTCATGCAAAACTAGCAAGCTGCTAAACACTGCAAAATATCCTAACAGATTTCTACAGCTTTTACAGGTACTGTAGCAACACTGAACAACTTTCACTGCTCTTACAATGATGAATCAGTAGACAGCAAACTGGTGTTTCATTTTCAGATTTTCTTTGTGTATTTGTGTACTTGGTGTATCTTCAGATTTTTCACCAACAGAAGTATAACATCAGAATGTTTTCAAAACCTCAAGTTACCCATTGAAATGGTCTAGTTTATATACAAAAGGAAAAGAGAGCAAATAATTCTATCACCTCATTGTCACTATCTAAAATGTAATATAAACGATAACATGCACTTAAAGTCTCAACTGAATGTACAAAAATGGCATGCATGACTTTCTGAAGAAGAGAAAGTGAGAACCTACTAAAAACAACCAAAAACTGTGGTAAAAACCTGTAGAAAGATCATAAAAGAAGAAAGCAACAGATTTGTGATGTCATTGTGTCACCAGCTTGATGAAGATATTACAAGTTGGTGACACAATATTTTTGTGGGGGGACTGTATTGTAAGATAAATCAGGGATCTCACTTTTCTCTAACTGCTCCTGTTTCTTACAAGATAAGACTTGTTTTCTATAATGCTTGAATGTAATTTCATTTTCCCACTTGCTGAGAACAGAATGTGGCAAGTCATGAGATGGGATTTGTTTGGGTGACATAAGCGTATGAGACAAAATTTGACAGTGTGTGTTTTATGCCAAAAGTTGAGCATTATGATCCCTGAGGAATAATGTTGGCTCTCAGGATGCATTTAATGTTTTCACAGTAAGTATGACTACATGTATTTTGGAACAATTTGAAAGAAATACTGACACTTAACCTGAGATTTTAACTTATGACCCTGACATAGGATCAAAGTGTACACTCTGGTGCGAGGACGTACTGTATGTGTGTCTCGGTGCTACACTTTCTCTGCATGGTCACTTTACTGCACCATGATCATGAATACCTTTGTTTGCACACAGTTCATGGTACTGTGTTCTTATTTTAAAGACCAAGCTTGCTAATATAACTCTGTGGCTCAGGTTGGCTCACTTTCTATAAAAGATAATGTTTAAACAACATAACATTTATCAGGTTTCTTGCATCGAAGGAAAATGCTGTAGTATATCCTTTTGATAATTTCACAGAGCACAGTTTGCTTTTCCAGTTTGCCATTTCTTTTTTATTTTGCCATTCATTTTGCCATTTCACAAGACGTATTATGACATGATATCAGATGGGGGTTTTGAAGCATTTGTAAAACTAGGCCTATGAGTAAACAAGCAAAATAATGAAACAATACTAGTATCAGTATTGATGGTCTCTAATAATATCAGCTATACTGTATTAGACTTCAGTACCCCATACTGGTTCGAATGAGATCTACAAGACTGCTTTCTTTCATTACCACTGTATTTCATCTGCCATAGTGTTGTTTAGGTTTTTAAGAACATTCCCTTTTTTTTACCTTGTTCTTTACCAGCTGTGTACATACTGTACTTTCACCTATTTCTGCTGTTCCATCTCATAATTTATTTATTTCTCCCATCCTTCAGTAAAATTCCTTGATTAGAATGAAAACTAAATAGGGTGAGGAGTAGACGGACATCGATGAGGAATCTCTTTTCAGCAGGCAGCTGGAGGCTGAGAAGCTCTTCATTAATTCTTGGAGCAGTGGTTTTGCTCACATCTGCCATTGCCAGCAGCTGTAGATTTTAACACAACCAGAGACACTTACTGTTACGTTTGTAACTCTTACTGTTTGCTCACAATCTTCAGTTGTGAGCTTTTGCTTCGGCGTGTGAGACTTTGGTGTGCCAATCTTTATTTTGTACAACTGCCTTCCCTGCATTAATTCCCTGAATGGCATTCCCTGCCCTTCAAGTCCCTCTTTATACACAAACATTGGCAGTCGTATAAAACTGATATATTTTTGCAAAAGATAAATGCCATCATTCCAGAAAATCAGCATGGATTTTAATGTTTTAATCAGCCTTTTTGGCGTGCTGGACTAATGCAGCAACAGTCTGAGCAATAGTCCCTGATAAAGCATTGGCCTGCAGAGTGAGTGTACTGGTTCATTTGTTCATTCAGATGTGAAAAACTCTAGCAGCTCTCTAAGGTTCTGTAAAAATCTGGAAAATTGGTGAAACGGTTAATCTGCTTATCTTTAACAACTGAATAAATCACTTTATAATTACGTGACTGTTCCTTGAGTCACATTGCCTTTCTCACTTTTTCGCATTGCCTTTCTACCTATGAAGGCAATTCGTCCTCTGCAAATGATCCGTAACGCAGCTGCACAACTTGTTTTCAACCTGCCTACGTTCTCGCATATCACCCCCCCTGCTGCGATCCCTCTACTGGCTTCTGGTAGCTGCATGCATCAAATTCAATACACTGATGCTAGCCTACAAAGCAAAAAATGGACCAGCTCCAACTTACCTCAAAGTCTGCCAAATGCAGTAAATGTAAATGTCACTTTAACACAATTGATATAAGTGTGTTTTGTTCTCTTGTCACATGTTCATGTTGCTAATTTGAGAAGCAGATGCTTGAGCAGATCATGATCAGAGTCTTGCTGTGAGCTTGCTCATTTTCAGTACATCACCCTTTACCATTGCACAGAACAAAGAGGCAGTTTATCATTAGGTACTCATCAGCATCCCAACAGGAAACGTGTCCAAACATATAACTAGACTGCTCAGTGGTATTCATCTGTAATCCGATGGTAATTTGATGGAATAAGAGGCATGGTGACTGCTTTTAACGGACCTTTTCAAATGACTGTGTTATGGTACTACAAACCTTAAAAAGTTGGTTGCTGTTTCTGCCTTATTGTACAGTGTATAATGTAATGTGCAGTATTTTAGCACACTGAAATTGTGTTTGGTGACAGGTTAACTTCATCTCTAAAGCAGCATGTATTTTGACAGTCTCTGTGCTGTCCACATTACTCTATCATGTCTCTTTTGTGCTTGAATTTCACAATAAACTGATGATATGTATCGTAAATCGCAAGCTATTTCCATCAGGCTTTAAACACACATTCCAAGGAGCTTAGGCCGTATCAGACTCTTTGGAAAATGTATATGTATATATATCAGACGATGTTCCCTGTCAGATATGCTGCTGTCAGTCTTGTAGTTCAGTCTGAATTCCAAGGACTTTCTTGTAAAATGGTTACATAAAAAGTATAAGTATTCAGCCATTCAGTTGCTGCCATGTTTATTTGTTTAAACATGTAAAGGGTTTTGTTAGTGCTTTCATTATCTTTGGCTTCAATGTGCACTTAACCAGACAGTTGATGCTACATCTGTCACATAAATGTGATACAGACACAAAACAACTTAAATGGCCATCAGCTTCTCAGGAAATACGATAATGAAATAAAGTGGTTTCCAGAGAGGTATCTGAGCCATTGTTTTAATGCTTCAGTGTGTGCAGCCTGCACATATAAAAACCAGATGAGATAAACAATGGCGTATTCTTACTAAGTATTACATTTTGAAATGTTCATACTAAGTGAAATTGAACGGATGCCAAGCCACAAATACAAAGGAAAAGGAGTCACTAGGAGCCATATTAGTTGTCATGCAGATATGAGGAAAAGACCACAGGGTTATAGGACATGGGTAGTAATTCCATTGACCTCAAGAGACTCTGAGCACACACAGCCTCAGAACAGACTGGCAAGTATTTCAGAAACTTGAAAAGCATAAACAAAATACTGTACTTTTAGCCAAAGTTGAACCCCTCTAAATATGAAACAAATGCATGGCCAAATATATTATGCCATTTATTTTAATAGTGAATATTAAATAGTGAATGCTTCACTCAGGTAAGGACTCATGTGTAAGGACTTGACTTTATTTAAAAAAAAAAGAAAAAAATCATCATGTTTTTAGATAGATAGATAGATAGATAGATAGATAGATAGATAGATAGATAGATAGATAGATAGATAGATAGATAGGTTTTAGAAGCAATTTGAGCAATTTGACTAGCAATGGGGTTCTGGCAGCTTGATATATTATTAAATAAAACCAGATACTTAATCCATGGATGAGGGTTATTTATATAACCCAGATGGAGTGCACTGTGACTCCATTTTACACTGAAGATGGCAATAAATAATGGCATTAATCACATCTCTCATATTGTTTCACTTTATCATTCAAAGCACAGGGAATAGGATCTTATTGGAAAGCGATAATGTTTCCATTCCTGCTTTTCTATCTAGTCCCAGAGGCACATCAGCACCTGAACACAAAATGCCTCCGCTACTGTGGTACAATTGCTATTCAGGGCTACTCAGCATGAATTTTATGTATTTTGTATATCTGGGGCACTTCTTCCAAAGGGTCCTGCATTTGACACTCAAAAGATTCACACCAGATGACAGTAACATGCAGAAACAATGCCTGCCTGTCCCGTCACACAAGGATTTGTCATTGGTTTAATTGCCTTGTGCTTGTATTTTGCGCTATGGGATTCTGGTGAATAGAGTCTATGTGACCACATTCCTCCTAATTCTGTGTGAATTCTGTGTGTCTGTGTGAATTTTCTGTCCATGTACTTACTGCGGGTTCCCCCAAATTCTCTGTTTTCCTTTCATCAACTAAAAACATGCAAGTAGGTGGATTACCTATGTGTCCGAAAAAGTAGGTGGATGCAAATGCAATGAATGTTTATTGTGACAACCACAATTTTTGTTTCACAAAATCTTTTTCAGGACAGGCTCTACAATCCTGACCAAGATAATGTGGTTACTGAAAGTGAGTGAGTGTTATGGAGTTCCACACAGCACAAAACTGACCAACTGTCTATGGTTATTACTTTAGTTTCCATTGTGCCAAGCATTGTCTCCTGATCAATATAATATAATATAATATAATATAATATAATATAATATAATATAATATAATATAATATAATATAATATATCTGTGAAAAAGAGGAAGTTTTAGCTTGCACATTTTTGGAAATGACTATTTATTTGAACAATCATAAAGTGCATTGTATTCTGCCTAACTGTTATGTAGATACTCTTGGAATGCATCTCAACCAATTAAATCAGTAGTCTGTTTTATGAAATGAATACCTTTTTCAAAACCAACAGGATTTAAGAATTCCGCATAATGAATTTTTACAAATACTGTTTTAATATCTAAGTAGAGGTAATCATGGAGACAGTAGAGCAGATTCTGGAACAGTCTGTAGTACAAAACACAGCAAAACACCTTCCTACCTATTCTGACATTTTCTCAGCCTTTTATCTATAGCCTATCAAGGTTTCCTGGAATCAACTATTCTACACAAGCAGAGATAGTGGTTCAATATTTGATTGCTCATAAAATATCATCACATTCATACACTTTTTTAGTCTCATGAGCTATAATACTTGGCATCCTTCTCTGTAATCTGTATCACCTTTCTTATACGACATATATCTGTGACAGTCCAGTATGAAGAAATGTATTCTATGCATTTTCTTAGAGAGGAATTGTGAGAGGTGTCTGGAAGTGCAATAGTCCATATGATAGACTGCTCGACTGTGACATTACAGATCTGTCAGTCTTTATCCTTGATATAAAATGCAGCACAAAAGAACTGACTTTAAATTGCAAATCAGCTGCCTCACTTCTTCTTGAACACCACTGGATCTTTGTGAAGTAATAATTTGTGGTAAAAAAAAAAAATGAGTGTTTAATATTTCATATAGTGAAAGTGACTATTTTATGGCTGTCTTCATTAAAAGCTGGATTTCCAGAACACATAACGTGCTGTCACCCGACAACATGGTTTAAAAATTGTTATGGCTCAGTACGAATCTATATAGTGATACGTACCGTATGAGCTGCATGTTATCAAATGTTTACCTAACTTTACCTCACCAATGATAATGGTGCTCTTAAGAGTTTGGTATGGCACCCTGAAATGCCATCTTAACCATCCTTCTTGTGTTTCTTTCATGTAACATGAAAATGATCTTTTCAGCATTTTCAGTTTTTGGGTTGTTTGGGTTTCCATTTACCTGATGTTATCATTCTTTGCAATATAAGTATTGCAGTGACCTTTGGGATATGAACCTCCTTCCCAGGAAATAAATTCACCTTACAGTATATGCTGCTAAGACATGACCCACAAGGGGCATATACACATTTCTGAAAGGGGAAAAAAAACTTTTTCTACAAAAAAAACTTTTTCTACAAAAAAAGGCAAATGATTATGTAGTATTTTGTGACCAGATGTGTAAATTTGCACATTTGTTAAATGATTTAAATAAGGTGTCCATATCCAAATTAATGGAGATTAACATTATACTTTAAAAATCCTCCAGGATGATCTTGAGACCCACAATTTTTAGTGAGGTATGTTTTTAATCCCAGAGACAATGTGTATATGTTTAATGTTCCAAATATAACATACTGTTTCTATATTAGGATGTAAACTCAATAGAGATCTAAGGCATACTAATTTGTAAGCACAGCCTTTACAATTATATGCGCTTATTTGCTCATCATGCATCTTGATTAAATCTCCTTCAGATGTATGTGTTATCTGTTGAAAATCATCTTAGGACAGTGGTGACTCAACTGAGAAACAGCTTTCTAGCTTTCTGGGATATGCAAAACAATATGAACATGTATGAATGTAATGTATATGTGACAAATAAAGGCTGCTGCTGCCGCTATTAGTCTTCATATAACAAAAAGTAGTGATAATTCTTTTTTGCTATGGAGCAACAAGGAGAGAAGGAACTTTTTTGAATAAATGTTTCCATTTTAATACCAGCTCTTACTCTACTGCTTCATAAGGCTTTAAAAATCTGATTAAAGGCTTGTGTATAAACCTTGGTTCTTCCAGGAAACTCTATACTAGAGTTTTTAACCTCTTTCCCCTCTATATACAATCCATAATTCATGACGGGGTTCAATCAACATATTCTGAAATTGCCTTTCAAAGCTATATCTGCTATGGGCACTTCTTTACCTGTGAAGCTGAATGCAGCTTTTTCAAAGTCCACTTTAGGTTCACTTTATGATCCAGCCTGCTCTAGCCTCTCGCTTCACCACACACACGTCAACATCTACCCCATCTACACGCTTTTCATCTTTGATCTCGTGGGTAACGTATATAAATAATTCAGTGGGTGTGCTGTGAATTGTCAGTGCAGTACAACATATACTATCTCACCAAATGAATGATTCATAGATGTCATTTTAAGAACTATCTTGAGGAAGTAATGCTTAAAGAGGCCAGACTGAGCTAATCCAGCTGTGAGGTGTGTATTGGAACATTAATGGACACATTCTTGTACACATTTGCATTAGTTAGAAAGTGCACACAGTTATTCATTTGTACACTCTGTTTTTCTTTGTGCTTGTTTTGTCATAACTTACAAGTCACTTACAAATGAGGAAATACAAACAAAGCAATACATCAAGCAGAGGACAATACATTTAAAGAGACGTGTGTTAAGTCACTGGAATGCGCTGCAGATCTCACAGCTCTCTCGGGGGACAAACAGAGTCGACTGACAGCAGCCTCACACTACACCTGCACATGAGCAAAGAAATCCTGCGCTCTTAACATTACCATATAAGATTTTTAATTGAGTGCTAGAGGAGCAAAGTGCACAGAGTAAAGATAATGTAAGAGCTAGTAAAAGTGAAGAATTTTTTATTAATAATCTTTTAACATATATATGTTATATTATGTTATATGCAAATTCACCACCAGATCATCAAAACAACTTCTATGTTCTCTAGAATAGTGTGATTAAAAATAATCATAATGCTAATCATAGTCATTAATTCATTCATAATCATACATTATGAACCACATTAGAACTTAATGATACAATTCCAGTCCCACACTGATTTCATTTTACCCAATTAGTAAAAAGTCTTCAAGAGCTGTCTTAGGAAAACTTCACCTCAATCCAGCCTAAAATTTTCATCATGACTATGCAAATATAACTATCAGATTTATGTTTGTGGTGTCGGAGGTGCCGTCTTGAAAAATAGTCACAAGTATTGGCCAGATTACACTGTAGAGGATTCTCTGCTTTTACAAAAGAACACAGTGATGGGAAAGCTGCTGTTCTTTTTTGTTTATTTATCTTTTCCTTTCACACATCTATCCATATTCAAGGGCATTTTTTTAAATTATATGTGTGTACTTTCATCTTGCCATTAGTACAATTTATTGAAACATAAACAATTCCCTAAATTCTATCTTAGTGTCAGAGATTTTCAATGTCCCTAAAATCTCTGATACTTAGGGAAGGTTTTGTTGTTGTTGTTGGGGGAAATGTTAGCCTTTCATACCATATTCTTTATTCATGTCAACCTCAATGTTTATTTCCTTTTAAGGAAGTATGGGTGTCTGTTAGGGCCAGGCGAAATGGCCTACAGCCTGAAGCTCTAAGTCATTCTTAAACTTATGTCCTTCTGGTCTGGATCTTTTTGCTCTGTGGTGTCTGCATACAGCATGATCTTTTAAAGTGTGCAAGCTACTGTTATAGTCAAGAGGATGTTCAAATATAGTCACAAAGTGGACTTTCTCATGCTTCTCTGTCAGTGAGAATGCGGATGACTAAGAGGACACTCTGAAACGCCCCATGGAAAAAATTGCTTACATCCTACACAGTATCCTCTAAAGAGTAGTTCCATTAATTATTGAAGCTGCAACAATTAAAGTCATATGTGACGCATTTTAAAATTGGAAATGGGTGTAATGTGATGTGATTATATTATAATTTTTATATAATCACCAATTAAGTACAAAGGTAGGATCCTGCACTTCCATTGCCGTGGCCCAGGTTTGATTCCCAGGCAGGTTAACAACCCAACAACTAAGTGTTTAACTCTCAGTACCGGTGCCAAGCCTGAATAAATTTGGATGGAAGGGCATTTGGCTTAAAACCTTTGCCAAAATCAAATATGTGGATCAGATGAGCCACTGTGATGACCCCAAACAGGGAGCAGTGAAAGGACAACAACCTAATTACCTCTTACAATTACAGTAACATTTATATTTAGGGTGGCATGGTTGTGCAGCGAGCACTGTTGCCACCTCACAGCTCCAGGGTCTGTGTAGAGTTCTATAAATTGTTAGATTGGTTAACCTTATGATATTTCTGTTAGATGGCCCTAAAAACAGTTTACAATGACTTAAATGCTACGATGATACATTTGTTTAAATTTATGTTCCTTTATATTATATGTGCTAATACATAATTATACTACGTTATATTCCGGTAACTTGGACTATGAGTTAAATGTGGAGTGTTGCTAATGTTTTGGTATTTATGGTGCACTGGAAGAATCTCAGCTGGAAAACCGGAAAAGCTAAAAATAGGGAGTAATGAGAAAATGAGGATCTCTTACTCACATAGCCTTTTATACAAACGCACACACACACACATAGACACCCACATGCACACACTCTAAACAAACACACTGTTGCCCCTCCACCCTTCATGCCTGACCTCTTCTACCATTATGAGACCACTCGACTTCCTGTCATATTTTGGGAGGCTGAGTGAGACCGTGAGAAAGGATCCAAACCGAAAGGAGAAGTCCCAGAACATGGAATAGACCCCATCTCATTTTCAAAGAATGTGTACTACTCAAAATGTTTAGCTCCATATCCATTTTCCCCTCAGTTTCATTGGAATTCAGTTCACATTCTAGTTCAGTGTTTGTCAACTCTGTATTTTGGCTATATTTTTCTTCAACTTTTATGACTGTGTTTGAAGAAGCTCTTATACCATACAAATTTGTCCTCACAATTTTTCCCTTTTCATTATTGTGACAGGTCTTAGAACTTAGTTCCACTCTGTCTGTAACTGAAAGAAAAATATTGATTCGGCGTCAGAGTGACTATATTAATAGGTCGTGTTTATATAGTCAATTTTCTATTCATCTTCTTCTCAAGCAATGTTATACCAGTCACAGATATTATAGGACTTAAGTAAATTTGTCAAAGGTTACGTGCATTAATTAATTTGGCAGGTAAACAAACACACAACCTCGTTCTCACCAGCTACTTGCTGTGTGACTATAGGCTAATAGTTTCCATATGTGGGAGTAAATAAGCAAGTAGGCTGTCTGATGTGAACATGAATCCCACATTAAATTTGAGAGAAAATTGCCCTTGTGATAAAACTAACTTCATATAAACTAGTCATTAGCTTTCATCACACAATCAACTGTGGGATCTGAGATCTTCTACATAAGAAGAACAATATGAATTAAGTGGTGGCTGCCCACAGACTGAATTAATTATGAAGAAGGAAATGGCTGGAAAAGATCAGGAAACCTGGAGGGGGGCTGCTGCCTGGCAAACAACCCCCAAGCTGGACATCAAAACTGGGCAGCCTTTGCTGAGTGAACCCCTATAAGGACATTAAAGCCTGTAGAACATGATGGAGCATCCAGTAGAAGCCAGCATGGGCTTTAATATTGACTGTAGGTTATTATTTTCTTGATGAGAGTATAGCTTGGGGGTTCCACTTTGTGTGTGTGTGTGTGTGTGTGTGTGTGCGCGTCACAATTAAAAGGCCACAGAGATATGCAGTGCAGAATACTATTTCAACTCTTATGTTTTTCCTCAACAAAAATGCCATAATAATATGAATGCTCAAAAGTATGCAGAAGATTGTTTAAAGAAATTAAAGCACAACTATGTAAAACATATACTGTTGTAGAGTGTTTGTCTATTAATGACTTAGATTAGCCTGCACTTCTCACTTCCCTTTTATTTTCCACCCTCTTCATGAACCCTACATAACGGTTTTGGAGAACCAAATAAATTTATGAAAATCTCATAACTTTGGTAACTAATGTAAACTTTAACTTGAAGAACTTCAAAGCATAATTTGCATGGTTTTCTGCACTCTTTTAGCAAAAAAATAAATAAAAGTGTCTATCAAAAGCACATACTCATGCTAGTTCACTATGTCAGGCTAATGTGCTATCAAGAACATGTTGTGAAAACCATTTGTTTTAGACTATTCACATTATTTAAGGAATATAAAACAATAAAGAAACACAAACTCATAATTTATGACAAAAAAAAACTAGTCATTCTTTTATGAAAGAAAAAATGTTTAAAGATTGTTATGATTTTTAGGAGAACAAAATTGCCTCATAAATCAGTTCCACAGCATCCTTTTATGCTATATACAGTATACTTAAACAAATTTAAAATAGCTGTTTCCTTGTGGGATGCTTTTAATATCCATGATCACTTGGCTATAGTGTAGATCTTTATTCTGATCTATTCCCATGTCACACCATGTTCTTTTTACCTCACTGTAATTTGTCTCTGGATTTGAACTTTATCAGATGCTGTATTGCTTTGTAGTCTGGCATAGAAGTGAGTCAAAATAATGTCCACTTTAGCCTTCTTGTTTTTTCTCTTACTGTTTACTTGTCATTTATTGTTTCCAGCCCTCTGTTTCCAGCCCTGCTTGACCTTATATGTAGTTTTACAGGCATCGCATTTAGTGACAACAAATGCTTTTCAAAAATGAGCACCAAAGAAACAATAATGAAAAATTAAAATGTGTAATGTGTAACTGTTGTGCTTATGAGCTGTGTTAGGAAAATGCTTTGCATTTTGTGGTTGAGCAAAATAAGCACAACAGTTACACATACATTTTAATTTTTCATTATTGTTTCTTTGGTGTTCATTTTGATTATCCGAAAGCTACTATTTTACCTGGTATTATGCTCGCAAGTCAGATCTTAAACCAATAAGTGCATGTTTCCATGTTCTATACTGAATACTGTGTTGTGATCTGGATTTTGCCAGCATGACTAGATGCTCTAACTGAATGTGAATAATAGATCATCAAGTGGTTGAGGAGAAAATTCTTGAAAATTGCCACTTGAAAATTCAAGTGGCATGTCTTCATACTAAATGCAAGTTGTAGTTTCAACTCAATCCTTTATTTTATAAGATATAGTATCTTCAAGTACAACAAACCAATGCTAAAGCAGATTGAGATTAGTGCTGTTATGTTATTTCTCTCACGGTTATCTTACTTGATGTTCCTATTATTATTATTATTTATTTTTTAAATCATTATTTACCTGTCTATAAACCACAAACATCCATATTTAGATATTTGGCCAATATTTTCACATTTTTCACAATACTTTTTCCATATTCAGAGCTTTCTTATGCAAGTGCAGTCCAAATTGTTTTTTTTTTTTTTTTAAATAGATTTAAACCACAAGCTTTAAATAATAGAACTTTCCTTAAGTCTAAAAAAGGCATCATTTTTTTCTTGCCAGCAGCAACAGAGTGTACCATAAAAGCACAGGATAATGTAAAAATAACAAAACAAAATACTGTGCTGTGAACAGAAACCATGGAAATGGCTTTGGACTGCAATTACCACAAACAGGTTCATACTCAAGTCTCCATACAACACTATTTTCTGGTTAAATATAATTTTGACCACATAGTACACAGTAATACATTTACTGCTTTTTGACTGAAAGTTAAGGGTCTTGCTTAATGGCGTAGCAGCTGTCGCTTGGCAGTCTTGAGATTCAAACTACAACCATTCAATCAGTAGTCCAACTCCTTAAATACTGAGCTACCTTTTCCCAGTTATAGAAGGGAATAAATTATAATCACACTATCCTTTATCACTTAGATGAGGACGGCTTTTGAGTACAGTTCATTTTTTGAATTTTTATAAATTTCTCTAAAGCTACTTTGTTAGAAGTGATATACAACTAAAATTGAATTGAATTGAGTATATTAACGAGAAGACTAACAAGTTGAAATACTAGTGTGTCTGGAGTTTGCATGTGCTCCCTGTGCTTCAGGGGTTGCCTCCAGGTACTCCAGTTTCTTTTCACACTCCAAAGATGTGTGTTGTAGGCTGATTGGCGTCTTGAGATTCTCCACAAAATGTGAACAATCCATTGGTTTCCCCTGCCTTGTGCCCCCTGGGACCGCCTGAGATCTCCAAGCTAATTCATGTAAAGGAAACATGTCTCTGTTTTTGGGACACTCCCCCCACATGAGCATGTCTTGAACAGTGTTTAATTTTGCTGCTAGGTACAGTATGAGGGCTGAATGCCCTTGCACAAATCCTGACTTGTACAAATTCAGTCTCAGTATGCATGAATAATGCTCTTAATAATTGACCAAAAATCTTTAAAAAAACTCCTGAAAGAGGTACAGGAAGTGGTTAGGAAGGCAAGGTCTGGGTCTGCACCAGGACCAAGCGGAACATCTTACAAGGTGTATAAATACTGCCCCAAGCTGCTACAGCGGCTGTGGAGGATCTTAAAGGTTAGCTGGAGGAAAGGAAAAACCTTAAAACAGTGGCGGTTTGCAGAGGGAGTTTGGATCCCAAAAGAGGAAGACTCTAATACCATCAGCCAGTTCAGAATCATCTCGCTTCTAAGTGTTGAAGGAAAGATCTTCTTCAGCATAGTTGCAAAGCGTTTGGCAGAGTTCTTCCTCAAAAATGGATACATTGACACCTCTGTGCAGAAAGGTGGCATACCAGGTGTCCCAGGCTGCCTAGAGCACACAGGCGTGGTTACACAGCTCCTCAGAGAAGCAAAGGAGAACAGGGGCGATCTGGTGGTGCTGTGGTTAGACCTGGCCAATGCCTATGGCTCTATGCCCCACAAACTGGTACAGGAGGCTCTGGAGAGGCACCATGTTCCTGTCATAGTGAGAAACCTTATCCAGGATTACTACAGTGATTTTATGCTGAGAGTCTCATCTGGGTCAACAACATCAGAGTGGCATAGGCTAGAAGTAGGAATCATCACAGGTTGCACCATCTCAGTGATCCTGTTCGCCCTAGCAATGAATATGTTGGTGAAATCTGCTGAACCGGAGTGTAGAGGGCCCAAATCCAAAACTGGAACACGGCAAACAACCAATCCGTGCCTTTATGGATGACCTCACAGTGACAGCGGAGTCAGTGCCTGGGGCCAGATGGATCCTTAAGGGGCTGGAGAGGCTGATTGAATGGGCCAGGATGTCATTCAAGCCTGCTAAATCCAGATCCTTAGTGCTGAAGAAGGGCAGGGTGGTGGAGAAGTTTCTTTTTACCATATCAGGAACTCAAATCCCAACCCTGTCTGAAAAACCAGTTAAAAGCCTGGGAAAGACTTTCGACAGAAGCCTCAGGGATACAACATCCATCAGAAACACCTGTGAGGAGTTGAAGAGGTGGCTGAATAATGTCGATAAAACTGGGCTCCCTGGAAAGTTTAAGGCATGGGTATACCAACATGGGATTCTACCAAGGATACTGTGGCCTCTGCTTCTGTATGAGTTTCCGATTACCACCATCTCTGGAAAGGAGAGTCAGCCACTTCCTAAGGAGATGGCTGAGACTCCCGAGGGGCTTAAGTAGCATCGCCCTTTACGGAAACACCTGCAAGCTGCAGCTCCCTCTAAAATCCATCAAAGAGGAGTTCAAGATCTTGCGCGTAAGAGAGGTGCTGCAGTACAGTGAGTCTAGGGACACTAAAGTCTCCGGGGCAGGGGTAGTGGTCAAGACTGGCAGGAAATGGAGGGCAGAGCCAGCAGTAGACCAGGCAGAGTCACGGCTGTGCCATGGTGTTCTGGTGGGAGCAGTGGCCAGAGCAAGGGCTGGGCTAGGAACCTTTCAAGGGCCCCGGTTCGACAAGGCTCGGGGGAAGGAGCGGAGGCAGCTAGTTCAAGGTGAGGTGAGGGCTGCGGTGGAGGAAAGGTCCAGCAAAGCAGTGGGAATGGCACATCAGGGTGCCTGGACTAGATGGGAACAAGCTGTGGAGAGGAAGATCACCTGGGCTGACCTTTGGCGGGCAGAGCCACACCGCATCAAGTTCCTGGTGCAGGCAGTCTATGACGTCCTCCCCAGTCCATCCAACCTGTACACCTGTGGTCTGGTCGATACACCAGGATGCGTCTTGTGCCAGAGAAAGGGAACTCTTGAGCATATCTTGAGCTGCTGCCCAAGAGCTTTGGGGGAAGGCCGGTATCGCTGGAGGCATGACCAGGTGCTTAAAACAATTGCAGAGAACATCCAGGCTACTATCAACAACTGCTGGAAGTCAAAGCACCCCAAGCAAACCATCAGCTTCATCAGGGCTGGAGAGAAACCAGAAAGATCTGCCAGGGTAACATCAGGGCTTCTGAACACCGCACAGGATTGGCAGCTGAAAGTGGACTTGTGTAGACAACTTAAGTTCCCCCAGCATGTCATCAATACCACCTTGAGACCTGACATTGTCTTGGTATCTGAGGGAACAAAGAACCTGGTCATGTTTAAGCTCACTGAGCCATGGGAGGACCGAATGGAGGAAGCTTTTGAGCAGAAGAGGGCGAAATATGAAGGCCTCGTCAACAACTGCCATAACCAAGGCTGGAAGGCAAGGTGCTTACCTGTGGAGGTGGGGTGCAGAGGCTTTGCAGGGCAGTCCCCCTACAGGGCCTACACTGCACTCGGGATCACGGGTGAGAGAAGAAGGAGGGCTATCTGTAATAGCACAGAGGCTGCAGAGAAGGCTCCGAGGTGGCTCTGGATCAAAAGAGCAGATCCGTGGACAATTGCTGCTAGGGCACAAGCTGAGGCATGATCAACCTCAGTTGGGTCACCTGAAGGAGGGTGTCTGATGTTTCGAAAGACCCGAAACACCCAATGAGATCAGGAACATCACTGATGATGTGCCCTAGCTTAGCATCAGTTGATGTATCATTACAACTAAATATGAAAAAGACTGTGTCTGGCTAGCCTTGTTAGCTTAAAACAGCTTGAAGCAAATATAAGTCATTTCTTACATTGTTTCAGCATCTGGGATGGTTACAATAAGACAATGATGCATTGCAAGGTAAACACTTTTTGTAATATGATGTATCAAAATGTGTAAGTGATTTAAGTAAACACTGAACACCATCACCTCTTGGTTGTCCCATCATTTCTTTTCTCTTGGGTATAAAAACATCACAGCTGATTTCCTTCAGCTATCCTGGTTAATTATAGCTAATTAACATTTGACTACATCCCTTAAAGTTTCACAATGCGTACTTTCACTCCGTTGTCCCTCACTTGATTGATTTAACAAGCAATTAATACTTGATGTGGTGGCAAACAGTTGCAATCTTTTTTCAATAGTCAGAAAGGAGAAGTTTGTCTAAAAGTATATACCTGTGAATCCTCCACTGCCCAATAAACTGTCTCCTTCTAGCCAATAAAACAAACAGCCTGGAGTCTGCCCACATAGTGAGTAAATGAAAGGCCAGAGCAAAACATGGAGATCTGTAAACACTCCTCCCTGTGCCTCTGTGTATGCAGCAGAGAGAAAAAAGAGTATACTGTATGTGTGAGAGGGCATGTGTGAATGTACAAGTTTGTAAGTTTGTGTCGGGAAGAAAAGGTGTCACTAATGAGTCAATGTTTTATAACGTGTTCATGGTCTGGCAGGCATAAGAGAGATTAGTGTTAATGTGTGGGCTTGTGAATGCCTGGATTTGTGGGAGAGAAAGGGTTTGTGTGTAGCTTGTGTGGTAGACCTCCCATACATCTGTGTGTGATCCTGGCTTTTGTCCAGCTGTCCTATGCTCTTTAGACATCCCGTAATGCAATACAGAAAGTCAAGAAATGAAAAAAAGGGGTGATGTGAAAGACAACACACTCTTGCCTGGGATCATTTAGTGTGACACACTCATATGGAGATAAGAAGCTGCTTGCTTTATAAATTAATAATTTGAAAGAAGTAATTGGAAAGAATTACGAGAAATGTGTCCTCTCATATGCTCGTAATTTGTAAAATATTCTACTCCACAGCAGGGATTTGTGGGAATTGCTCCATTGGCTGCTCTCAGTATTGGATGTGTGGGCTAAAAATTACACTTTTCATTAATAACTTTGCATATCGATACTTTACAGTAACAACAATCGTGCACTAATACCAGAATTAAAACTCAATTAAATATGAACTAATCAATTATGGCATGTACTAATTACAAACAAATGAAGCGCTAACCTTAACTAAGACATGAGTCTTATGAATTCATGCATGAATAACAACCACACTATAATATAAGTATTAATTAACAGGTAATTAAAGGTAAAATAACTCAAATGTGCTATAAAAAATTTTTTTAATTTAAATGTAAATATGGTATCTTGAATTGTTGATATAATTTGTTATATGCAGCTGTTTATACAAACATCACTGAATGGTGCTGGATTTTGGTCATAATTTACACTGATCATCTTTATACAGTAGAACATGGAAACATGCACTAATAATAAACACCAATAATTTCAACCTGTTTTGTGTCATTCTTCATTTCTCTTCCCATCCCACTGAAGCACTAGTACATGCTTTGGGTGGCTCGGACCTCCTGCTCTGCTGCATCACTCACAAGGGGGAACAATTTGGAATTTTTTTCACAATAGAAAAATTAGAGAACATGGAGAAAACCTACATGGATACAGGAAGCTCCACACTGTCAGTAACTAGAACTAGACTTGTGAGATGGAGGTGCTACATGCTGAGCCACTATGCCACCCCAGCTCACTCAGTTCCACAGTTAAATGCATAATATCATCAGGACATGTTACATTTGCAAATGTAATGTGTAAGTATGAACACTTATTAATGTATGTATTATTGAAAATCAACAAAATGTTTCTAATGGTTTTTAAAGGGACTTCTTTGGTGGGAAGAAACGATTAATTCACATATTTGCTCTTGGGTCTTGTTTCACTTCCATGTTTTCCTTTTACTTATCACTTTATTTTCCCTGTTCCACTCTGTGTGCTCATTATCTACAGTTGTAGTATGCAAGGTTTCTTCCATATGTGTTCTGTGTAATATCATGATGCTCTGATATCCTCTCTCTAATATCTTCTAGCTTTTGTTTATGCTTTATGTCAGATCAGTGAACAGCTCTACATGAGGCTTGACTCATTTCAAGCCTTGCTCTCACTCTCGTATTTCTTGTCATCCTTTAGTTTGTGATATGTAGAGGACTCCTGGAGGAAAAAACACTTTGCTGATTGGTATTCTTCTGCATTATATGTAATGGATTCTGGCAGTAGGAGGTATGAGATATATATAATTCCATGACTTATTCCTTATGTCAGGACCTTAAAACATGATCATTTATAATGGCCTCTTATAGATAACATTGCTAAAGTGAAATGGTGGTTGTATTTAATAAGGTGTGGCCATGTCATTTGAGGTTGTGAACATAAAAAACATTGCATTCCGAGGAAATAATCACTCAAGAATGATGTTTCAACAACACATTAAGCCCTACACTCAAGTCACACAATATATATCTTATCATCACACCATCCTCAAATCATGGCCAAAACATTATGAAAGATTTTATATGAAATATTGTCATGATAGAATATTATTTATGGCACACACAGACATACACAATGATATGTGTATATGTCAGCAAAGTAATGTTATATCCTTGAAAAAAAAGAAGAAGAAATGTTAAGGAAATTTTTGCTTAAAAATGTTTCAGCGAGTGCAGATAGATAGATAGATAGATAGATAGATAGATAGATAGATAGATAGATAGATAGATAGATTGAACTTTATTGTCATTGCATAGTACAGTACATAGCAACAAAATGCTGTTTAGCAACTACCAGAAGTGGAAAATTAGTAGAAAAGTTCAGAAAAATATGTCAGTATACTGTATGTACAACAAATAAATAAAGTTATGGCAAGTGTTATGTGCATAAGAATGGTATGTGCATAGGAATATGTGCCAGTTATTTCGACAGTACAAAAAAATGTACTGTATATATGCTGTGCAAATGTGTGCATTGTGTACTGTACTGTATGTACAAACGTAACCAGGAAATATACAGTGGATGTACAGATGTACATGAATAAACATACATTATTATATACGATTTTAATTGGTAGAAAAGGGTGTGACAGCATGTACAGGGTGGAGCAAAACCGCAATGTGATTACAGATAGAGTAGAGTTTAGTAGGTTTATGGTTGTGAGGGGGAAAAAACTAGCTCTGAACCTGCTGGTTCTAGTGAGGATGGTCCTGTATGCCTTCCTGGATGGAAGGAGGTTGAACGGTTTGTGACTAGGGTAAAAGGAGACCTTGATGATATTGTGTGCTCTGCACAGATATTTGCAGTGGTGAAGAGACACAATGGCAGGAAGTGCCAGTGATGCAATGGACGGTTTTCACTACCCTTTACAGTTGTTTCTTTTCACATACTGTGGAGTTGTCTAACCACTATTTTAATAAATATTACACTGGAATAAATATTTTAATTCTGATGGAAAAGGACTAGATTTGTGTTTTTTTGTGGAAATCTCCAATGATCAGTATAATCTGTTCCTCTCAATTTGGCCTCCAACTTTTGTTGTTTCAGTGCTTTTTATTATATTTTAGTACTCATAGTCTGAAATCACCTGTGCCTTTCAGTGGAAGAAAAAGATTTGCATAAATGCAACATAACTGAATACAGAACGTGACATTTTTTGCTTTTACAACTGTCTACTTTAACTAGTTTAATGTTGTCTTTAAGTCATTTGGCCTTCAGGTTAAATTTGTGACCCAGGGCATGAGCACTAATCTCATCCAGATGTTCACACTAAGAATGCTACTTTAGGTCACCACATTAATTTGACAGAGATGATACTTTTAATACTTTTTAAAAGTCTTGTTTAAATGCTGGAAATAATTGTTTACATTCCTCCATAGCTTTGTCCTAATTCCAAACTTTGTTGGGTTTAAAAAAAAAAAAAAAAAAAGAATTTTCCCAGAGAAAAAAATGTTGAAGTCTGAGTTTTAGTGAGTGACTCACTTGTTGAATTTTACATTCCTTATTTTTGTCTATATGAAGATAAAATAATCTACAGCCTTGAAACGTCCACAAGGATGTGGTTACTGTTCAATGTCTGCATTCTTTCCACCACTGTTGTTTTATTTTAAATTAAATTTAGCCTTGATTGAATTAGCAAAAAGTTTTGTATTGTGCATTAAAAAAACTTCAATACAACTTGAAAAGTCACACAAAGAATCGATTTACAGTCCCATATTGACACGTTTTGTTTTTGCCCAAGGTCTTTTTCATCCAGCATTTAATTGCTGTGGCCCAGGGGTTAATGATGCTGTATAAGCAAGAACTCCAACATTGAAAATTCCTGGCAGATTTACAAACATAAAAGTACAACAGGGAAAAGGTTATGCACAAGCTGTGAGGAAAGTGAATACATTTTTGGAAGGCATGCTTTTGTAACATCATTTTCTTATGTTTGGTGTGTGTTAAAGCAGGGCTAATGTTAAATGTTATGTTTAAAAATGACACAAAAAGGGAAAAAAATCAAGCAGAAAAGAGTGCATTAAGAAAAAGAGAGTAAATGTGAAAGAGAAGTAGAAGTAGGTATTGGATTACAGTTCAGCTGAAACAATAGCACCATTCACCCACAGTAGGTGCACACACTTCATCTGCTCTCACAGTATGATAGCTAAACCAGTGACCTGCAGGAACAGCCAGCTGCTCTGCACAATATCACCCCTGTGATGAGCCGACGTCTGTCCCTCTAACTCTCAGCCATGCTATCTCTCTCTCACTCTTTTCTACCGAGCAGCCAACCAGGGAGTTCACTGACAAGATTTACGGGCGTTATATGTCATTCCTACCAAACCGCTATATCTACACTTCAGTAGGAAATTTCAGACGTTTTTCAGTCTAGACATTTATGGGTGTGGACTAGTGAAATGCCATTGGCTGAGACATCTAATTAGATTTACATATTCTTTCTCCCATACGGTTATCCTTTGAGACTTCTTCCTGTGAACAGTTTGAAAGCATGATAAATGTTACCAGGTTAAGCAACACAGATGTATTATGGGCTGGGCGTCATGTTTAAAGCAAGAACGTTGTTGGATTTGACGCCTCTTAAACCATCCAAGGGTGTTAGCTTTTTCCAGGTTTTAAGAATAATATCATAAATTTTACACCGTGTCTTGCTGTTTTCTGTTAAAAAGATTATGCAGATATGAGTATCTAGAGCTTTCTTGCAGCATTGCAAGGATTGTTAGAATTGTTATAGCTTAAGAAAAATGAAGTAGAAAGAGACATAAATAGCAGATGAATCAATGCAATTTGGTTAATTATACAAATTCAAAATTGCTTCTTTAATCAGATCTGCAGGCTACATGGAGACCTTCACATGCTGCCAATTAGATAATAAGAATTCAGCAATCAGTAATTACCTGTTTTTATTAAGGCTTATTCATAATTTTGAACTACTAAAATCCTCTACTAATAAATGTGATTATTAGTAGATGCACTTTCAAGATAAAATATATGCAAAAACATTCATCCGGCATACAGTAGTTGAGGCATCATTCTGGTTTGTATTAAGAAAGTATGACATTTTACTGAGTAGTAAGGTAGCCCATGCTCTTCTTTCTTGATTCATATTTACTAAACTGTAAAAGAAACATTCAAAATATTTTTTATCTTTTTTTGTTTAAAGAACAATAAAGTCACAACTATTCACTTATTTCAACATAAAAATAATTATGAATGTTTTGTCCTTGTATGGTGCTTTCAGGCAGCACTGTAACTGCATCTGGTCTGTGGCATACATGTTTGTATTAGTAATCACTTACATTGTGGCTATTTGCCACTAATGAAAACTTATGTTGCCTGATAAGATCCTATTTTACTATTTTATCAGTCTGAAATCTTTTTTCAATTTGTTTTACAACTGAAATAGTTTAAACAAACATACTTTGCTAGTCCTATTTGTAATATATTGATGATGTCTTATGCCAACAATTTCTCAGGGGACATTTTCATAGCATTTTGCTTATCCTTTGAGACATTTGCTGCGTTATTTGGGTCTGAAAAGGGTAACACAGAGGATTAATCTGTATTTTAAAGTTTTACACTTATATTATTGTCCCAGTATTTCCCTTATTTCTACACATAATCTGTTATTGTTACTCATAACAAAGTGTATTACTGTAACCAGCCATAACAAATACCAGAAAACAGTTTCTGACATGTGATGGAGCCTTACTCATCACTGCCTTTTATCTGGTTTCTATTCAACATAATTCCTACAACAAACGGTTTGTGCTGTGAAGAAGAAGGAAAATGCCATAAAATGAAATATATTCTTTGCAACTGCTCAATGTTTATGTCTGATCTTGATAAGTGCAGAATGTTTGTATTAGGAGAGGCAAGTGCCAATTACTTTTTATGGGTTTGCTTGATAAGGACATGCTGAAGAACTCCACCAGTTCATGTGCAAGGAGGTATGAATCTGAGTTATGGGAGTCATGGTTTATCCTGTCTGAGGGGGCTTTCACACTGGCAGTTGAACAGATGAAATTCCGTGTGAAAAATGTGGCCCAGGAAGCGGATGGTGGAAATGATCCTGGGACTACCTGTGGGAGCTGCGAATTTAGTTGCACTGGAACTGTGGTGCGAATGTGAATGCAATGTACTCAGGTCTCCAAATGTTCATGAAGTTAAGTAACCTGTGCATGTGTTTTAGTTGATGGCAAAATCATTTCTTTTCACAACACATGTACCTTAAGTGGCAAAGCAACATTGTGTGATGAGATGCCTTACTTGTTTTTTGTTAAAAAACAAAAATCCTGCATGTTTAAATGATTTTCATCCTAGTCACCAGACCAACTCTGTGGGGGCTCCAGGAACACTCATTCTGAGTCCTCCAGAGTCCACCTAAATGTTCTCCTCTGTGCATGCAAAAAACAATCCCTTTATATAAAAACAGTTCAAATATTTAATTAAATCATCATGTCATTGCTATATATTTGCAACACCAATGATGCTAAGACAAAAGCAACGGCAGTATAATCATTTATTCCTTTTGGCAGATGCCCTTATCCAGGGCATGGATTTCAGAGGGACAAACAAAGAACCCTTAAGAGCTTGAAAATGCCTAAGGTGGTTTTCACACTGGGCATGTTTGCTGCAGTCTGAATCTGAGTGTGAATATTCCCCTGCAGCATTGGTCTTGTTTCAGACTCACTTAATTCTATTGAAACCCTTTTCCCAAACCACATGACAACTTTCACATGATCAATTTCTCATGTGAACCCTTCTCTGTTTCCGACTAAAGTACCAGTGTGCAAGCAAGTACACTCAGAGAGTTTTCTCAATAGACCATTTAATTTAACATGTATCTCTAAAAACCAAGACTAAATCAAGCAAGGGCTGGTTCAGTGACATCAGTAAACAAATGAGGTTCATGAACAGTAAAAGAAAATCATGCAGTGGAAAATAATCCTGATCATAAATATTGTAAAATGAACAATATAAAGCCTCCAAATTTAATAAAATATCACATTATTGGATGAGCCATCTTTTCGTTTATTTGCATGGTAGAAAAAGAGGAATGCACAACCTTGATAAGTTCAAGGAAAATAATGATTGTTCTCTTGTGAGGAGAAGTGATACAGAGCACAGAAACCAGTGTCTTTAGAAGAACAACAGGCACATACGCTATAATCATTAGAGAAGGGAAGTAAGGATAGTGAGACAGACACGTCACATAGCACATCTCCCTGACGGGACTATGGGCCGGACGATAAGGAAGGGTTAACTCCTCAGCACATACAAATGATTTGAAAGCCAGACAGTGAGAGAACACAGCAAAAACAGACACTTGAAAGGGACTGTTCTGCACAATATTTATTCAGATTATATTTATTTTACAGTTTATTGATTATTTTAGATTTATACAATGTGTCAGTTATATTTTCTCTTTATAAGTATTTTCCGTTAATTGCACTAGGGTGTAAATGCTTCAACCTGTCGAGCAAACTAATATTTAAATGATAAGTTCTCAGTTGGTGTTTCTGTCATTTTTTGTTTTGTTTTTCTATTTTCCAACAGTCCACTGTGTGCTACCTAATTTCCACATTTCACTTTTAGAAAACAGTTTTACTTACCAGGTTATACTATTTCAAACAGATCTGCAGTAAATCTACCAAAAATCCAAAGTAATAAATCCATACAGTATGTAGTTTAATCCTTGTGCTATTACTTATTCAGTCCAGTATAAACAATAAAATACAGTTTAGGAGAGCATGTGAAGCCAAGCCAAGATATATAAGCAAGCTTTAACATTAGAGACATTTGTTGTCATAAGCTCCAGCTGATTTAGAGAAAAATCTGTCTTGAAAAGCAAATAATATCTGCTGTCTATGGCTTTAAACAAATTCTAGTGGGATGTCTGCCTAAAATATCTGCTGGTCAAGGCTACTCTCCTTACCTCAGCAGCTCTGTCTGTGTCTCTGTCTTTTTCAGAATCTCACTCACTTACTCACTCACTCACTCACTCACTCATTTTCTACCGCTTATCCGATTTTTCAGAATCTTACCGTTAAAATTGCAAAATCTGTCTTGTTGCAAAAAAAATAAAAAATATGACACAAGATCATTACTCACCAAATTTGTGTTCTGTTTAAAGTGACCAGAGAGCTCTGTGGGTGTTTTAACCAGGAAATAATAGCATTAAAGTTATAGGTTTACCAAATGAAAGCATTTATAAAGTTCTGAGAGGAATGTTTTTTTGGATTAAGTGAACACATGTCTGGATTTTTTTTATTCAGGTTGAGTTTTTTCATGACATGAAGACTGAAAGAATAAGTAAGCAGTGTATAGGTTCAAAGGAATGGCGTTTCTTATTATTCCATAGTTGATCCACATCACTAATCTGTTTATAAAGTTATAGGGTGTAACACAGTGCCACTATCTGCATCTGTGTAGTGCTACAAATATCTATATCTGTATTTGGGATTATACCGTAATTGTGTGTGGATTTTAATTGACAGTGCCGTTTTATATGTATATCAGTTCCTTCCAGGACTTGGTGAAGATTTTTTTATTGTTACAACCAAAAATGATTGAATTAGCTATTTTGTGTTTTTTTAAACTCCCTCTGCTGAAGACACATTTGTAATTATTTTCTATGATAGCTGTACTTGTGAATTGAAAAGGGATTTGGCTGAATGTGTATAGTGACGATGTCACACAACATGTCTTGTCCCAGGTCAGTGAAATATCTGCTGTGATTGGCAAGCCTTTCTACCCTGGTAGAGTTTTTTTTTCTTAATACAAGCCTGTTTGATAACACGATGATGAGGATATTGTTTGCTAATATCATTACAAGAACTCTACCAAGGCAGCTTCATGTGTACTTTGTACTATTTTTGTTAACTCATTTGCTTGCAAATTCAAGCACCTTATCTGAAAAGGACTCATTAATCACTGAATTAAATAAAACATTCTAATCACACAGTGGCTCACTGATAGGGAGTTTTGTTATGTCACAGTTCAGCTGTTAATATTGGTGTTATTTGTGCCAAATTATAATCATGAATGCCTTGATGCCTGATGACGCCTGAGATAGGCACAGGCTCCCCGTGACCCGAGGTAGTTCGGAGAAGCGGTAGAAATTGAATGAGAGTGAGAGTGAGTACAATCATGAACTGGCACAGGTTATCGGTTTATGAAAAAGAATATGAATCTTGTTTCCAAATACTAAGATAACAAGACTGCATCCTGTATTGGCAAACACAAATTATAGTAAAGACTAGTAAAGACCTCTGGATAAGGGGGTCTTCTAAATGATATAAATATAGCCATCAGCAGTCTTACTGTATGTAAGCTCCAGTAGGTATTGTTTATCTGCAGATGTTCCATCATCTGAACTTTAGACTTTGCATTTTTTACTTTTGACTCTTGTTCTGCTGAAATAGAAAACATCTAATGCAGATAAACGTAAATAAGAAACAGAAAAAGTAATTCACTCAAGCGGAAAGGACGTGAGATATGAAAGATTTGCTTCCAACTTTATCTAGGCGTATTTTCTTTGACCTGTGCATTCACAAGCCAGAGTTAAATGTGAGAACTCACTCACTCACTCATTCTCTACCGCTTATCTGAACTACCTCGGGTCACGGAGAGCCTGTGCCTATCTCAGGCGTCATCGGGCATCAAGGCAGGATACACCCTGGACGGAGTGCCAACCCATCGCAGGGCACACACACTCTCTCATTCACTCACGCAATCACACCAATCACGCAATCGATGCCAATCAACCTACCATGCATGTCTTTGGACCGGGGGAGGAAACCGGAGTACCCGGAGGAAACCCCCGAGGCACGGGGAGAACATGCAAACTCCACACACACAAGGCGGAGGTGGGAATCGAACCCCCAACCCTGGAGGTGTGAGGCGAACGTGACAACCACTAAGCCACCATGCCCCCATCTGTGAGAACTGCATATTATTATTATTATGTAGCAGCCATGTCGTCTTGCCCACTTACATGCTGATGTATGTTTTTAGCAATGTTTTAGCAATGTTTTATGTATGTGTGTATGTTTGTGTGTGTGTTTTCCTGGCCTGATGATTGAGCCACAAGTAAGTCTCAAAGAATACACACAATTCCTCAACAGTAGAGTTAATCTTTTATTTATTTATTTATTTATTTATTAAATTGAGTGCATAAAATATTTCCAAGTTTTTATTACTATATAGAGAATGTATGGCTTTCTACAGGTTTCCACTTCTTTCTAAAAGTAAAAGCTGTGAGACTATTTTATATACTGTATAATATTTCACTGTTGGATTATAAACATACACAGAATATTAAAAAAGCAAAGGTTTTTTAATTTATTGGCTAAAATACCATGGGTTGTTAATACACCTGTGTTGAGTCACTCTGTGCACTTAATTAATCTAAAAGCATGATTTGAGTAACGGTTATCTGAAAAGATGTTGAACATTTACCTTGCTGCAAAATGAGTTTTGAAATTGCTGTCACTATGTGTTATTTGAAACATCTATTAGAACATGGCAGGAGGTGATGTAAAAGAAATGGTATGCACACACATCCTCCTCTCGGCTTTTGTCGTGTGATATAGATAAGAGGAGAGAGGATCACACAAGCACTTTCCATCAAATCAAAAGACATCTAGAGCCTCTAATCCTTAAAGGAGACAGATGATATGCACTTTGTTACCCATGGAATGTATTACATCAGGTGTGTATGAACTGGTCATGACCATGCACTGGACCCTGTGGATTTAAGCATCTAATGTGATTTTGAAGAGATTAATTGTGTCTACAAAATATCAAATCATTACATGAGCCACAAAAACAGTCCAATACAGAACCTTTGAGCACAATAAGGCAGTACTTGCTAAAATGTACCTTTATGCTGTGTATATGATTAATATGATGTGTACAAGAGAGTGTATTTATTGTGTGAATGTAATTATATGTTGCATAATTATATTTTAGTATATAGATATCTCCCAGAAACCCAAAAACGAGTCAGCAGTTACTGTAGAGTTGCTGCTCTCCAAGCTGTGAATGAATGTGTTACAGTATGTACTGTACATGGTGCTGCAATGGAATAGTGCCCTATCGTGGGTTAATTGCTACCTAGTGAACACTGTATCCAAAGTAGGCTCAGGAAACTGATCATGATAACGTGGTTACTGAACGTGGTCATCACACCCCTTGCTGAACCACACTCCATCTGATCCTCCATCATTGCCCGATTGCTCACACGATCTGACATTCGACTCTCTTCTGGCACCTACATACTTAAAAATAAAGCTGTCAGGAGAACCAAATAGAGGTTTTCAAAGTGATCCATAGAAGAACAAATTTTGGTTACTCAAAGAACCTTTCAGTAAAAGGTTCTTAAGAAAATCAAACTTATTTCTTAGTGCCATGAAGAAAAATTGTATAGTTATATATTCTAAGGAATTATTTATAGTCTGTTCCCTTTTTCACTCCAAAGAACCATAGGTGTAATGGAAACATTCAAAGGCTGTTAAATGTTCTTCATAAAACCAAACCCTGACTATTTATGAAACCTTTATTATAAGAGCATAAGTGGGGAATGAGCATCCCATAGATGTTCAAACAGCTGAGTCTACCTTCACATGACAAATCTAAAGACAATAAAGACCGTCTCTTTCTGGAGAACTTAAAAAGCTCAAATTGTGTTGTCTGCATGCTTTTCTTACTATATTTCCTCCCAAAACAGTTTTAGACTGATGATATTCCTGGTGAATCAGTATCATGGTGTATTCATTGATAGAAACTTCAAAGCACTTCTATGTTCTGCTCTGGATAAGGTTCATTCATGAAGAGTGCATGAATTAACTTTATTTATAGATTCCTGCCTTTTTAAATGTTTATTTATTTATTTATTTATTTATTTATTTAATTGGTTAGCTTTATTAGTTTTATTAGGTTTTTGTGAAAGCAGTCAAAAAGAATAAACTGAAATGTTCTTTCTTCTTACTGCTGACTAGGGAATAGCAAATTCTTGCTCTAAAAACCAAGGCCTGTCTGAGATTTAGGTCCTTTGAGAAGTGTCTCTTCAAAGAGGCGTAACAAAATAATGAGTTTTTTTGCTTCAGGATCTGCCTTTGTTGTTTTGAATAAGAGCTAAACAGTTCAGCTTGTATCATCATCCATTCCCTGGTCGGTATGTGCTCTCATGTGCTTATAAAAATACTGTAGCTGAAAAAGGTAGGAATTCTAAAAAAAGCCTACTTCAAACCCTTAACATAGCTGTTGCTGGTTTGTAGTATACTCTTTAGTCTGTGCACAGTATTTAATTGATAAATAAGGACTGAATCCATCCAAAGCCTCTGAACAGCTTAATTATTTGTTTAGAAGGAGAAACCCAACTTAGCAGACAACTTAATTTGCAGTCAGAGAATAGTTATTGACTTACAGTCCTAACAAAATGAGCAAATAAGAATTAATAGGACAAGGGTGAAGAGTTCCAGGAGAATAAACAATTTGTACATGTATGGAAAAGTATTTTCTCTGTCTCCTTCATCCAGACTTAATGACACAGCTATAGACACTGAATGGATTGCTCTTCACCAGTGGAAACGCTAGCATAGAGAAAAGAGAATAGTTATAAAAGGAAAACTCATTTGTATGTTTTATTAAATGATTATCACACATTAAATATCATCCCAAAATGTTTGTTTAAAATTTTTTTATTTTTATAGTATTTGAATTTCTTACAAACAAAACAATAACACAAGTGTAAAATTATTGAATAACCGTGTAATTTGTATGTATATTTTTATATATCCCCTAGGATTGCATGCACTTGATTTATCTAGAAATGCTGACCACTCAGTGGATTCATAATATTCCAACAGATATGTGAATATGGGCTTGTTTAGAATTTCCCAAGCACTACAGTACATGGGTACAGTGGGATCTTTGTGTGTGTGTATGTGTGTTTTAAGTAATCTGGACCCCATTTTCAACATAAGAACTCCAGGCAATTCAGCTTCTCAAATAACAAACTCTGCTGTAGTTTGTTTGAATGGTATCTGTTACAATTGTGCATGCAACAGTTTTTTGTTTTCATTCAAGAATTTATATAAAATTGTCTCAAAGCACAGTTTTTGACTATTTGGAGACAATTACTTGTTGATTGATTACATGATCAAAATGAAAGGCAATGTAAACAGAAGAAAAAAAGAAACACCAAAGAATGCTTAGCAAGAAAAATAAAACTGGATGAGATGGAGTCTTGCCATGATCACTACTCTTTGACTTAATCGTATATACATGCTCTATTTTTCAATGTAATGTTGATGAGTAGTGTATGTGGAGATCCTAGTGGAGAGAACAACTGTATCATCAGACCACAGATAGAGGGTAGCGGCGAGATACTAAACCATTTCCATAAGTGTACTTATGAGAACCATACGGCACGCTCTGAGAAACAGGGAGACTGCTACACCTCCCCCAGATTTCCAACACACACACACAGGCACACACACACACACACACATCCCTCCCCCATCCCTCCCTCCTCTGAAAACATAAAATTCTGTTTTTTTTTGCAACACTTCCATTGCTCCTGCCTCCTAATTCCCCAGCCTCCCTCCTTCCCGAAGAAATTCCGAGGACAGACTGCAAGTCCTTAGTCCAGACGCAAAGCCCTGTTAGACTAGAGAGTGAGCACAGTGCAAGAGAAAAAGTAGACAGAAGGGTTTAGGTCAAGCAGGTTTCAGTAAATGTAGAATAGCTAGAAAAAGTAAAACAAGGGATAAATTAACAGAGAGCAGGAGAAAAAGAGAGAGAAAGAGAGATAGAGTTGTGAAAGAATGGGCTCTCCAGTGATCCATGTGATTCTTCTCACTATACTGGTTCATCTTTCTGGCATGCAGAGTCAAGAGCTGCAGTATGAAGATACTCTATGCAGCGAGAACAGCTGTTTGGTCATTTACTTTCAGCGCAAAATCTTCTTGGATGCCTGGCGCAGCTGCAGAAAACAGGGTGGCAACCTTGTCACCATCAAGAGTCCAGAAGAGGCACAACAAATAGAGACTCTCTTCTCTAACCTGGACCTGACGGAAAGTAGCCACGTGTTTGTGTGGATTGGTTTGCAAAGGCAGCCCCGTAAGTGTGCTGCCAGCCGCCCCATGAGAGGCTTCTCCTGGATTACTGGGGAGCAAGATACACAGTACACCAACTGGCAGCAAGAGGACTCTTCAAACACCTGTTCAGTTCCACGTTGCGTGGGCATAGGTTACAGTACCTCCACTCAAAAAAGCCAAGACAACTTTAAATGGAAAGATGGACCTTGCTCAGTCCCTGTGGATGGCTACTTGTGCAGGTACACTTTCTCTGGCATGTGTAAAGCTATTTCAAATGAAGGGTTTGGAAATGTGCTGTACACGACCCCATTTGACCTTGTCACATCGCTCTTGACTCACATTCCATTTGGGTCAATTGCCACTGTACCCTGCTTAACTAAAAGTGACCAAACAGTACTGTGTACTCAAAGAGAGGATGGAACTGTTGGTTGGAACAGAGATTCTCCATACTGCTCTGATATTTCCAAAGCTAGCTGGTGTGATAAGGATAATGGTGGCTGCCACCATTACTGCATAGAGGATGACAATGACTACTATTGTGAGTGTAAAGAAGGCTTTCTCTTGGCTGAAGATGGAATGAGCTGCTTTCAAACAGACCCCTGTCAAGGGTCTCCCTGTGAATATGAGTGTCTGACAGTGATGGACAGTTATCGCTGTGCCTGCCCTGATGGCTACATGTTGGCACCAGATGAGCAAGGTTGTCTAGATGTCGATGAGTGCTTGCAGAGTCCATGTGAACAGATCTGTATAAATGCACTAGGCAACTTTGAGTGTCACTGTCATGATGGCTATAAATCTAACGAGGAGGGCACTTGTGAGGATGTAGATGAGTGCGCTGAGTCTCCATGTGAGCATGGTTGTGCGAATGTAGTAGGTTCTCATGAATGTCATTGTCATTATGGCTTTGCTCAACTTCCAGGGGATCCAAGTCGCTGCTACGATGTTGATGAATGTCAAATTGAGGGAACTTGTGAACAAATGTGTATAAATTCAATTGGTGGATTTGAATGTTACTGTAATGAAGGTTATGATCTCCAAAGTGACCTTTATTCATGCAGACCCAGTGATGAGCAGCAACCCTCCACAGTACCTACATCCATCATCTTGATCACAGAGCTTACTAATCATACGACAGAACTTGATGAACATCAAGACCTTGATTACGAAAAGCTAACTGAAAACGAACCTCTGGATTGGCTTACCGAGCTTCCTAATTTAGCGATGGTTCCTAATGACCTGCTGTGGCCCACTAGTGCTACCCAGGAGGTGACTGAAACCACGTCACCAACCGAAAGCCCTACTAGCCTCATGAACATGGAATTGGATTACATAGACCAACAAACAGTTGCTATGGATGCGTTTGTATCTTCCACCAAAAGCCCTTCTAGCCACATGAACATGGAATTGGATTACATAGACCAACAAACAGTTGCTATGGATGCGTTTGTATCTTCCACCGAAAGCCCTTCTAGCCTCATGAATATGGAATTGGATTACATAAACCAACAAACGGTTGCTATGGATGCGTTTGTATCTTCCACCACTTCAACTCCATTGTCTGAATATTACGAGGAGGAGAGTACCACAGAATTCACAGTTTTCCTCACCACTACTGTAGCAGGCGGTGCTTGGAAATGGATGTGGTTCAGTCCTAGCCCAAATGAGCTTGACAAAGAGGAAAGTCCTTTCATTACTGAAGCAGAGTATGAAACTTTTGAGCCTTATCTTGATAATGGCATTCATGATTATGAATCTACATCCTCTAACACTGAATTACAAACACTTACACAGACCCTCCTATCTGCTCCGGTAGTTAAGGATGGCAGCAGCAATGAACAGAATCAGGGCAGCAGCTGGTTGCTGGTAGGATTGTTGGTACCACTCTGCATCTTTATTGTGGTTATGGTGGCACTTGGTATCATCTACTGTACTCAATGCAGTAACTCTAAGCCACAGAACAAAAATGCCACTGAGTGTTACCACTGGATTGCTGGTGCTGGTGATAAAGCAGCTGCTGATATGACAAGCAGTGGTCCAACAAAGGTGTAACCAAACTGTGCAAGGACAAACAAATGACAGATGTACAGAAACATTTTTGATGTAATTACAGCACATGGTAGGACAAGGAAATTAGATGAAGAACCATCTTGTATCAATACAATCCTCGATTATTAATGGTGGATTACATGGAATATCTGTCAGTGATAAGACAGGGGAAATGGGAGGAACTGGGAAGCCCCTAGCACTGTTTCTCTGCTGTATTTTACTGAAAGAAATAAAGATCCCGTTATTTTCTTTCTTAGCCGCGCCACCTTACCTGTGACATGGTTGCTAAACCGTTGCAATGTACAGTAGCAGCCACAAGATCAGAGCTAATGTGAAAAGACACTGTAGCCATGTTTCACATATTTATTTTACTTTTTTATTGTTTGAAGCATCATTTTAATCAGAATATTGTTTGTGCCTCACAGCAGCCTCAAAGAAGTGTAATTTTTGTGAAAGTACTCTTGTGTTTTCCTTGATATTGAGCTGTACTACTTGTTTCAACTCTCTGAGCCAGATCCGATAGATGAATTTTTTTGTTTTGTAACCCTGAAATGAAAAAGTCTGTGAACAGACATCACCATGCTCTTTCCTCTGACTAAGTCACATTTAACTGTCAGCTATTAGTGTGAATTTATGCTTTATTCACAACATGCCATTAGCAAAATTTTACAAGAAACAGCTGTAAATTCGATGGAAATGAACTAATCCAAATTATAATGTTTGGATTAGATTAGTAAAGATGTTTTTTATTTTTTTAATTTATGCATATTCTTACTGGTGATATTATACTCACACAGGGGGGGGGAGTGGTCAACAAACGGAAAATGCTTTTAATCAATATATATTTCATATCTAAATAGGCCATAAACCCACTAGCATGTGTTAGAGAGGTGGGAGGAAAAAGAGGACACACCAAAAGGAAACCAGTGTGGACATAGAAAGAACATGCAAAACTCCACACAGGCAGTAATCTGAGCTCTGGTTTGAACCAGACATGCTGTTGCAGTGAGGCTCCCTGTAGAGAACATATGAAACAAAATACTTTGTTTATTCACTGTAGATTGTAGCATGAAAAAATCTAAACATTATGAAAGTTTTCTGCTGGTTCATACAAGTTCATACAAATCCATTTTTTCCCTGCCAAAGCAGTCTTTATCAGAGAACACAGCTTTTAGAAAATATGCATGTTCATGTGAAGGGAAAGAGGATTTTAGCAAGCAAGAAGTTTTTTGGCTCAACACCAGACACAAACCCAAAGTAAATATACATACATTATGCATGTCTTCTATGTAGACTAGTAACTTTGTAGAGTTTATGAGTTTGCAGTGATCTTACGAGATGTATCTCAACCTCTACAACGTTTTACAGAGCAGCATCTACAGTACATGCGACATCTGCATAATGCTCAATGTCAGGTAGTTTCTGTAGATTGGTGTCTTGTAACATAGTAGGGGATTGATATAAAAATACATTCATCTAATAAATATTTTTGCCATTTGCATTCTGTCTGCCCACACAAAGTGTTTGTGGACATATTCAATTTGTTTGGCCACAGTCTCCAGCTTTATTAAATCAGTATATTGATTCAGTGTTTGATCTTGACCTTGTTTGTGAAATCATAGAGAACAATTTGTCTTATATAGATAATGACAAAAGTTAGCTATTTCCAATTCAATTTATTATGTACAGATTACATCCACTACTCTAATGCTATTATGTACCACAATACAAAAGTGAAGCTTTTCACTTCACTTCACTTTTTCACTATGCTCTAAAGAATTTAAAATTGTGAAAACATCTGTAAAAGTATTTAATTAAACCATTTAAACCATACGATTGGTTACTTATACACTGTCAGACATTTTAAATGAGTTAAACCTAAAACAAGAGTGCCTGGAGTTTGTGTAAACTCACCTTGATGATGCACTTTGTTTCAAGTCACAAGTAGTCAAAACAGTAGATTACATAAAGTTATTTTTTTTTTTTAAACTTATAAACTTTAATTCAATAACTGACAACTGCAGTTAAAGAGAAAGAAATACGTTCACATAACATAAATGTGCTACAATGATTAACAGTGTATTGTTTTGTACAAAGGCTTTGAAATGTTTGACTTTCAACCTCATGTGATGTTAGTTTTGGACAGATTTGAGATTTGGTACAATAGGTTCTTTTCTAAGAATGATTTGCAGAGGCACAATCCAACAGTAAAACTTTACCACTATTAATATTCTGTCTAATAGCAGTTATTAAATGAGGCCTTTGACTCAAGGCTGCATTTCCATTTCCTGTCAGTGGATTTGGATTGGCTGTAGTGAGCCTGATTAGAGGAAGGAGACATTTAGTGAGTTCTAGTCAATCTGCTCAAATTCATCTTCACTGCTGTTGTTATAAGGTTATATGTAGTCAGACTCTAGTGTGTCCTGAGTCTTGTGTTAGACTTATGTAGACATGCAGTGTTTTCTCATGATTCAAAGCTTCCAACATCTGGATAGTTTTATCACTCAGCTATGTGAACTGCAGTATTTTCATTGTTTTGGGCTCTTTAATAACTCGGTATTCCTGCTGAAATTCTCTGATATTTTTCTAATGGTCTGCTCATTGTTAATACATACTAAATTGTATCCAATATGTAAAGTGGTTAAAATTACAGAGATAGTAAAGGGTAGTGGTTGTAGCTTTTCAACCGGTTGGCCATTTGAAATGTATTCTTATTAACTGTAAAATAATATCCATAGGTTTTATATTTATAGGACTTATTTTTTATTAATTTAGGTTTGGATTAGTTATTAGTTAGTTAGTTATTAGATGGTACTCAAGAATAATAATTTTTGTGGATTTGCTTAAAACACCTTCAATGCAGTTTAAAGGTTTCTGAATACCAGATGAATCAAAAAGTAAAAATGGCAAGTAAAGAAATGTGAAACATTAAAATCAAGCATTTTATTAAAGTCTATGGGCTTTATTAACTAGCAAGCTAAATGAGATAGAAATGGGATTTATATTGTGCTTTATTAAAAACAGGCCACAATAAAATACACAAGAGCATAGAGAGAGAAAGTGTATTAGGCACAAGCATACAAAAAACAGAACTAATGCATAACAGGTTTCTTTTCATCTTGTGTGTGAATGAGCATTAGTGAATACATGCATTATACGCACCCTGGAAATAGAGAAATTAAAAAAACTTCCAACAAACTTTTTTTCAACTAAAAATGAACTATGCATATTTACTGTCTTCTGAGGCTGTAATACAATTACATTGTTGTGTTGACCTGGAAGTAAATGAATATTTTACAAAGAGAGAGAGAGAGAGAGAGAGAGAGAGAGAGAGAGAGAGAGAGAGAGAGAATAGAAAATGTTAAATACAGTGCAACATTATCCTAAATTAGAGTACACAACATATTTGTATTTATAATTATACATAAACCTATGATGACAGTATGTTTTTTTTTTTTTTTAATTGGTCTGTTTTTTCCCAATAAAGCTCAACCCAAATATGTCATTTTTATCTAATTTCTGTAAACCAGTGATCCATCAATATAAAACAGAACACACTGTTGGCTTAATTTAACCACATGTTGTTATGCAGAACTGAACATACTGGGTTGCTTTAAATAGCTAAAGATTGATTTATTATGACTCTATCACAGACCATTTTACCCTCAGGGGAAATCCATCATTATTTAGGACCAAGATTAAGCATTTCAATACATTTTAATTTTTCAATATATATTTCTTGAACATGTTTAGAACACTCATTCATCTTAAGTAAATGCTTTATTGTGACCAGAGTCACCATAGTCCACAATCCAGAGGTACAGTAATCCCAATAATCACTTGCTCTTATTCCCTTCTCAAAATGTCCAGTTTGGGTGAGCCTGTGCCCATAATAGCCTCAGATTACCAGTCCTGGCTAACAGGAGTGAAACCCAGTGAGGTCTTCTGCTGTTGTAGCTTATCTACCTTAAGCTTCAAGGGGTTGTGTTCAATGTATGTTGAGCAGGAGCCGAAACAAACTTGTGTTTTTATAAGCCCATTAACCATTAAAACTAAACGAGTTTATTCAGTTTGCTTAAATAGTCAGTTATGGTTTAATAGCTGAGGAATGTGTGATAGAATTCTGCTGCTATGAAATCTTTGATACATGGTTTATATCTGAAAGATGTGGAGAGATAATACAGATGCATTTCACCTTGGCTACAGAGAGCTCTGACTGGCAGGTTGCCTTTGAATTCTTTATCCACCAACATCTCTCTGAAGTGCCAACTCTTTGCTGATAAAAGAAGAGTCTGAGGAAATATGTGGATAATCATTTTCTATTCTGAGACATAACTTGAACAAGATACCAATATGTGTATAAGACACCAATCAAGATTGAAGTTTGTGTATAAGATATTGATCAAGATACCAGTGTGTGTGCATTTAACTTCTTCTTCTTCTTTTTCTTCTTCTTCTTCTTCTTCTTCTTCTTCTTCTTCTTCTTTCATATCTATATAGCCTTTTTGATCAATTTCCTTTATACATTACAAACATTTATCTTACATGGCATCCCATTTTCCCCATTGCTGTAATGTAAAAGCATTGACATGGAGTGCTTTTAACCACCTGGAGGTATGTTGGAGATAAAGTTTTTCATATGTTGGAAGTGTTTTTCATATGTTAGAGTCAGGTACATGGTAATATTCAGTGTAGATAATAAAAAACAAGGTCAGGTTCTGTTCAATCCTTGAAACCGCTTGGACAACTGTGTAACATCTGAAAACCGATCAGATACCATCAGATAAGAACCAGCTGTGAAGAAGTGACTTATTTATTTCCAGGCATACAACATATTGGGTTTGTGTGTGTGCAAATCTCTATATGTAGCCTGTCTTGCGTGCCGGACTTGCACTTTGGATCTGATAGCAAAGAAGCTCTAGTTATGAGAATACAGGATATGGAATCATGATGCCAGAACGAGCAAATAACTTTTTGAATGGTGCTTGCTTGAAACCATGTAATAATCTGGTTGTACCATACCTGCATGGTCTCTGAATGGTCAGGAAGGAAAAAGCAAACCTTTATAAGTTTAATTGTTTGTTTTTTGAAAAGAAAAAAATAGTCTAAATAAGTCTAATTCATTAATAAGTCTGTCATTAATGTGGGTTTCTTCTACAGTTTTGTACATTGCCCAGATAAGCTGTGCAGAGGATTTGGGAAAGTTCTGCACTTTCATGGATGCAGTGTTGGTCTTCCTCAAAAACCAGTTCTCCATTTGCCTGTCTTGCCTTTCTTGTAGCCACACCTCTGCTCTCATTTACCCTAAACAGCACAGTACTAACGAATATAGAAATTAATGAAGTTTTTCTTGAATACCTGCCCATATCAAATTATGTCTTTAATGTCAACATTCTTTTTGCTGCATATTTTAGAGGATGCTGACAACAGAGAAGCTCATAAAAGATGTGGTGTGAGTGAGAATGTCAAGAAATATAAGAAGCAGATGTGAACAGGTGGCTCACGAGTCTCCAAGTACACTATATATCACTTTTATTCTCTATCTCAGGAAAAAAGTCAGGAAGAAGAGGATTAAGCACTTATGCCTGATTGTCTTTTTCTGTATACGAGCTGTCTTTGTGTTTTAAGCGATTATGATGCGATTAGTCCGATTAAGTGTTATTAATCTTCCTCTCCCTCTCTTACATATAAGTCTGTTGCTTGCTTTAATATCTAATGTAATCTTTCTAACTTTACACCTGAGACACTGGGCCTCACCAATAATTCTGTCTAATGTAAGTATCACTGAGCTAGAAGTAATATGGATTTATTATTTTCCGAACAAAGTACTATTACATTACAGACATAATTGAAAAATAAATGTTTGTTCTAAAAATGTATTGAATAAGAGGAGAGAGTCATTCTTTCACTATTGCTAAGTGTTTTTCTAAGTGTTGCTAAGTGTTTTTCTGTTTTGCTATTTTCTAATCCACTTCTAAGTGTTACATGGTTCGGCTTGTGGTGTGAGCAGAAGCACAGTTTGAGTCCCATTTGTCCACAAAAAGACAGCATACTCCATCATTAAGTGAACGTGCTCTGCACGTGTGCACTCTTTTTTGTGTGTTTGTTTGGTGGCCGTTGTGCACTTCCTCATCTGTCCTATACCTGCACTACACCTAGTGCAGGTATAGGACAGATGAGGAAGTGCACAACGGCCACCAAACAAACACACAAAAAAGAAAAAACACTGTCACCAAGTCACCAAGCTGATTACAGGAAGAGTGCACTTGAGGATGCTCTTGCTTGTGTGATACAATGAGTGGTCAGAAATTTCAGAGCTTGAGAACATAAGGATCAACAAAAAACATTATGTAATGAGGCAGGAAATGAGAACCCAAATTGTCTTCTTCCTAGTTGAACTGAAAACCACCAAATGATATTGAAGCAAATCATTCTCATCTTCAAAAATGTCTTCAAAAATTCAAAAAGTTTTATGTTTCTCAATTTTTTTTTTGTAGTTGTTAGTCTGTTTACTCTTTAACTCTTTTCTTAGCCACCACTGCCTTGTCTATGATAAAAGCCCAGTAGGTGGCCAGAGATTTCCCTGCTGTTGAAGTAAGATAAACAGCAGTAAGTAAACAGCAGAAATACAATAGTATATATACTCACTATAGTTAGTTTAAAGTCATTTATTCATCTAAATTTGCTATATTGTTGTACATTATCCATCAGATATTTTGGGGAAAGTTCTGTATTTTGATATTTGACATTTCCATGTACTCAGTGTTTGACTTCAGGGTGCTCCACAAAAATCATTGCCTCAAGCAAACAAAAATTTCCTGTAGAAATGTATCTACCCTCATCTTCCCCAAGAAGAGGAATCTAAACAGTATAGTACTAAAGAATCCTAGAGCGCTTTGTAGCAAGGTGTTATTTGAGGTAGAATCTCCCAAGTGGCACAACAGAAAAGCATTCATCCTATGGTCTGAAGAACTCAAGCTGTAACCTTGACGATGCCACAACCATCCATGTCCAAGTGCCCAAAAGAGCAACATTTACTCACTCTCTTCATTAATAATAGTGACCCTAACCAATCATGGAAATCTGTGGTATTGTGAATAGTGTGACGCAGCATGAGCAACAATTTAATAAGGCATGCTTGGCTGGCTTCATGTGTCTAAGTCCAGACAGTTTTCCTGCATTGCACCAAATGTTCCCAAGGATTCCCTGATCTAATTACACATTCAAATGAATAAGTGACAACCGAAAGTAAGTGGATTATAAATCATGATTAATGCACATTTTGTTTATCTTCAAGAGAAAACAAGCACATTTGGCATATTGTATATTTAGTGAAAAAAAATTAAATCATTATTTAATCATTTTCTGGTGTGATGAAATAATTTTGATTGTTCAAATTTATTTCTCAAAACACATTCAGCTGTGGGTGTCTACATCAATAGTCCATTAGGTATGTGTAAATTTGTCATTCTTTGGTTAGTTTTAGATGTTCCTAAATGTATTCAGAAGATTATCATTCTGGAATTATTTATAATTTAAGCGGGTTCTGCTAGTTTTAAGTTAAGAAATGGTCAATGACATAATGTTCACATCAGCTCTAGATTTGTTTGTTTTTTTTAACCTGGCAGGTTTATTGGGCCACTGCTTCATCAAAAAAACTTTTTGCAAAGCTAACAATTTAGAGTTTTTATTCAAATTACATATATTTATTATAATCTGAAGCTATATGAATAATATGATATAATAATCATTATATATATATAAAATCTTATATAATATGAAGCTATAATCTTCAGTCTGAAATTTATTAAAAGTTCATAAGTCTACTAGCATTAAATGGCAGTTTATTGGATTGGAGCTACTTGAAAACCCTCATTTTCTAAAAACAAATATGCTGCAGTAACAAATGAGACAAGTGCTAAGATGCTGCACAAATACATGTTAAATAGAAACAAAACACATAATGTCACCACAAAAATTCCCATACCTACTAACAAACATCCTGGTAAATAATATGTTGCACATGTTTAGCAGCTACATGACCTGGCCACCTTGCACTCATCAAGTCCAGAAAACTCTGATTGATATAGTACCTAAGCAATCTGGAGAAAAAACAAGGCCATTTGTCTGACAGATGACGCCTGGCCAAAACCTGGTCACACAATAGGATACTGAACTTTTTTAAAGCTAAGAAAGGCTCAGCAAGTTAATACTTTATTCTGATGGCTGTTGAGGATCACTTGAACACACCACAGAGCACAATAAAGTAATATTCAGCCTGTATAATATGTCAAAGATAGACAGTGAACATTATCATCTGTTTCACAAATTTCTGTTAAGAGACATTTCTCTCAGAGTGGCCCAGGAGGTATCCCTAGGAAAAATGGAATTTAATGACATTTGATAGAAAATTACACTCTTCCATCAGATGCTTTCAAGTATGCTTACTGTACATTTCATTACACAATGTGTCAAATGTGGAAGTCCTAAGGTTGTGGGTTCGAGTCTCGGGCCTGCCATCACTGAGGTGCCCTTGAGCAAGGCCCCCAACTGCAACCCCCCAACTGCTCCCCGGGCACCGCAGCATAAAATGGCTGCCCACTGCTCAAGTGTTCGGGTGTGTGTTCACGGTGTGTGTGTTCACTGCTGTGTGTGTGCACTTTGGATGAGTTAAACGCAGAGAACAAATTCTGGGTATGGGTCACCATACTTAGCCATATGTCACGTCAATGGGCTGGCCTTGTTTTTAGACAGTAGTGGCTGTTTATGGTGTTCCTCACAACACACGTTGATAGGTTTAATGATGTGCTGCTGCATCAACAATTTTGGTAGGAATATAAAGATTTGCACACACTACTTAGTATCAGTTCCAGATACAACTGTGTGATCAATCTTTTTGTGAAGGACAGAGCCCCTTTATTTCCACACCATTAAGAAATGTTTTGACCAGTTATTACTCTCCCAAGGAAAAACAAATCCAGTCTGTCGCTTATGTGGCGTCACTGTTGCCACATTCACTTTTAGACCCAAAAAAGAGTTTCTAGTTGACTGCAAATTCTAAATTGTTGTGCATGATGCAAGATCAGAGGTCGATTGTTACTGTTTTACCCCACTGAAAATTTTCCACTATTCTGTTGACAAAAACAGGACTGTCAGATTCTGTCTGACCCTGTGCAAACATCTCAGAATGATGGTATCACTCCCAGGGGTTATACTCAGAATTTCAGGGAATGCAATGTGGCATGTGGAAGACTTCTCCACTATGAGCAAATAATCAGATCATCTATCTCTCAACTGGATGAAGCCTCTGATAAAACATCTGGGCCTCTCTGTATGTAAGACGGCTGTACCAGTCTCCCTTAAGCACTGGACTTCAATCTACTGTTGTATTTTTGCCAACAGATATTTTATTTGCCCTTTGCCAGCTTCCAGTTTCTCTAATCTGCTTTCCAACACACTCAAGGCACCCATCATCCTATTTTCTAAAACTGCTCAGCAGAGTCTTCTTTAAACTTTTTCTTTCTGCAATTGCACTGTGTGGTTCTGAATAAAATGGTTTCTACATTTCTAGCTGGATTTGTGCATTGATAGAAGAAGAATGTGAATAGACAGCAGCATTTGCATAACCTTTGAGGCGTATTAAATATATTGTTAATGGCAGTGTTCTGCGGTTAGGGCAAGGCTCTGTAAGTGCATACAGCAGATGTTCCGGTCCCAGTTTGGGGATTGATCCTATTCATTGTCCAACTTTGAGACTCGCAGATCAAATAAATTCACCATCTTGCTCAGACAAAAAGATTTGGAAAGATTTGACAAATCAGTTCACACATGCTCTATATTTGTGAATTATACAAGGTTCTATAAGATTCTTCTCTAAATTACACTGCATCAGCAGTATCCATACTGTTACACAATGTCTTAAATACTTGCCAGTGGGAACACGATCAATCATGTCAGATTGATTATTAAACCAGATGTGGAGATTTTAACAATATCAAGATTAGAAAAAAATCAAAGGATAAATTTTATTCACTGTCTCAAACTCACTTCCTTAAATCCTTTACAGGACATGGAAGCGATAAAGACATTGTGGGAAATTTGAGGCTGTGCACCTGAGTCACAGGGTGTTTGCTATTAGTATTTGATTAGAATAAAGAAAATGGAAAAAACTCCATTAGTTTTAGTAATATAAAACTAGGAAAGTGAGTAAAGGAACATGTCCTGGAGGTCCAGAAAGAAAGGAAAAGCATTGACTTGGACATACAACAGACCACAAACTCCACAAAGGCCTAAGGCATAAAAGTTTATGCATAATGAATTCATTATATCTCCCTCCTCCAAAAATGCTCACTGATTTTTCAATACAGTATTTATGCAGGAATAAATTTGAGGGGAAAAATATGTATAGATAATATTCAGACCCACTAATGAACTGCACAAATTAAATTACAGTAAACAGCCAGTATTGTGCTGATATGATGGAGCGGTGAGAATGTAACGCTGAGAATTGGAACTTTAATGCTCACGCCTGTAGTGAATTGTAGAAGTAAAAGAGGTAGCTATTGCAAAATTTTGTAGGTAGACTTTGCTATTTTTTTAACATTGTGTGTGTCTTTTAAACTATTCAAATTGCAAACATGTCATTGCTCTTCTTATAGCATAGTTTCAATTTCACTAAAAACATTAACTGTTACAAATGTACTGTATTGTAAAAAATATTTATATACATGCGCTCACAAATCACTCGCAGCAAAAAAAGGTTTATTATTTCAGTAATTCATGTAATCATTTTAACACATTTAACATGTAAAAGAGTTTCTCCTTCTTTGTCTTTATAGCCACATTAAGTGCAACATGTGTGCTTGATTTGTGTTTTTCTATGGGCTTCAATTTGTCTCTCTTCTTGTTATGTGGGTTTTTATTATAACCAGCGGGACATATGGTAACCCAGCTGCCTCTCCCCAATAAGCCATGCATACATCTTTCTACTTCTTAAGAACCATGAGTTCTACAGAATCTCAGATGTTCCCTTGATGAAACAATATTTCAGTTATGTTGTTCATTAAATAAGATTCACACATGGTCTCCTGATTTAATTTTTTATTTCTATAGACAAACTGTAAGAAGTTAGAATTACTTAATCTTTTATATACTGATATACAAAGATTACAGCCTGAAATATAGCCTGTGTGCTATTTAGATGATAGACCTAAACTGCAGAACTGGTTTTAAAACACAGAAATACAACTAAACAACTTGAAAAAAAAAAAAAAGAAAAAAAAAAAAAAACGTCAATATGCTTCAAAACATGAGTACAAGGATTGACTTTATAATTCATTCATTCATCTTCTACCGCTTATCCGAACTACCTCGGGTCACGGGGAGCCTGTGCCTATCTCAGGCATCATCGGGCATCAAGGCAGGATACACCCTGGACGGAGTGCCAACCCATCACAGGGCACACACTCTCTCATTCACTCACACAATCACACACTAGGGACAATTTTCCAGAGATGCCAATCAACCTACCATGCATGTCTTTGGACCGGGGGAGGAAACCCCCGAGGCACGGGGAGAACATGCAAACTCCACACACACAAGATGGAGGCGGGAATCGAACCCCGACCCTGGAGGTGTGAGGCGAACGTGCTAACCACTAAGCCACCGTGCCCCTGGCTTTATAATACTTAATTTAATCTGAAAAAAAAAAATCTGCACTTAATATGATATTCAGCTTGCAAAAAAGCAAGGTATCTAGTGACTTATTAATCATGGACTAGTTTCTGAGTGTAGGATAGATCTTGATGTGGATAGATGTTTTATATTTGTTTTGTACAGGTAACATACATTATTTGTGTGTATATTATAATACTATAATACAATACATTGATAATATATGGTATATTATTGATAACCTTTAAACATTTTTATAGCACCACTTAGTGAATGAAGAACACATGTCTGCGCCTCCTCAGCATGTGAGAATATGGACTTACTTGCTGTTTAGTCTGTTGTTTGCTCTGAGTAAGATGGAGAAAATGTTCCCTGGAAATTGGCTTCTGCAAATTTACTACTGGCTTGTTGATGGTATTAATTTGTCCATGCGAAGGTCAATCTTTGAGTCAGTATCACTCCCAATATATCACAATACAGGTGCTAAAATAATCTGTTTGCATTGACAGGAGGTGTGTGCATGCTTTTGTATGTATATTAAGTAAATCAAGGCCCGAAGGTGCAGAGGTTTAGCACACATGCTTGTCTTATTTTTACATAGACTCTCTAAGATCCACACAATGATCTTTATAGTCAACTCTGACAGTCAAATAGCAGCACATCTCTACTTCCCTGTCAGAAAGATGCAGAGACATACCGTATGTAAGCTCTTTAGAGTTATACAGTACTGCTGAGTGAGACATGATACAGTATATTAGACGCTCTGCCTCTTTTTAGCCAAAAGTGGCTGATTTGCCATTCTCAAAAGCAATGTCCTTAAATTCATATCTCCCAGGCACAGTTCTTTGGAAACTATATAAAGTGTGTTAAAAAGCTGTCCAGAAAATAAAACTGCCATGTTTTGTATTGGAAATTACCTAAAAGACCCAAGCTTGGTTTTACAATTTGGCATAAAACATTAGATAGCTGCTGAGTTGACTGTGTGATTCAGGAAAAGGAATTTTATAGAATAAAAAACATGAGGGGGGAAAGACATCAGATATGATTACTGTGAATCAAGCAAGAATCCAGCTAGATACTGTAGATTATTATATATGTAATTATGCTTTATACACATCCAATAATTATTGACCTTTAAAATACTATATAGCAGGAAGGAAATTCATATTTTACTTAAGAATATAAATACTCCAAAGATCGATTTGAAACGCAAACATACATTCCTCATTTTAATACATAATCATAAACGTTATGGCCCTACAACACATACCCTACAACACAACACTTATTCCATCTTGATTATGAGAAAGAATGATTTCAAATACTGTAGCAATGTGGATATTGTTAACCTCATCTTGTCCTAGTGATGCCATGCTAAATCAAATATTGCACACATGGTTAACTTTCATTTAACACATTTAATGTTAATTCATGACACATATATTGTACATTCTTCTGCTACTCGGCATCCTCTACTCTCGCACCAATTAACTTCATGTCCTCTTTTAACGCAATACTGTACATACTGAATATCTAAAACTAAGACTTTTAAATATCATAATTAAGCTTTATCAGGAAGCCTATACAAAAGAATGTAAACTACAATCAGTTAACATCACATATATAATACAATAAATCAAGTGGTTTTAAGTACTTATTGTACACAGACAGTAAAACTGGTTCCTATTTAAATATGAACACATGTTTTTTGGTCTGCTTATGAGAAAAGTCTGAGGAAAGTTTACAGGGTAGTGGTACGAGAGGTACATGTCCCATTGCGAAACACCATATCAGAGGCTAAGCAGCACTCTTTAGGGAAGTCCTGTGGACCACATGTTGTTTGGCGCCGTAGGGCCACGGCATAGTAATCCACCGGCTCTGCATCCGGCCCATTCTCCATCCAGCGGAAGCAGACAATTCTCTGGAAGGAGCGGCGGAAGTTGTCAGACACAAATCCATAGAGTATAGGATTAGCACCACTGTTAGCATAGCTTAGAATGAGAAACAGCTGAGTCACCATGGGGTCTGGCGGCTGGCAGAACACACTCACGAGCTGCACTATGTAAAAGGGCATCCAGCAAAGCACAAAGACAGCAACTACCAGTAGCACCATGCCAGTGATCTTCTTCTCAGAGCGCCGCCGCTGTAGCCATCCTGCCTTGAGCCCTACTGCTCGCATACGCACCACAATCAAGCAGTAGCACAGGCAGATGGCTCCCACAGGAAGCAAGAAGCCCAGCAAAAAGATATACACCACAAATGCTTCTGACCATGAAGACTCAGGCCACAGAAAGTTGCAGTCTTCTCTTCCATCCTGCGCTGGAACGGTGTCTGCAAAGATAATGATGGGCAAGATGACGAGAAGTGATAGTCCCCATACGCAGACATTAACCACTTTGGCAACAGTTGGTCTGCGGTAACGTGCTGCCTTGATGGGGTGCACCACTGCAATATAACGGTCCACGCTAAGAACAGTCAAGCAAAAAATGCTGGTGAACATGTTGATGCCGTCTACGCTAAGGACCAGCCGACACATCATCGATCCGAAGGGCCAATGACGCACCGCAGCCGAGGTGGCCAGAAACGGAACACTCAACATGAAGAGTTCATCAGCAATTGCAAGATTCAAAATGTAAATATTAGTTGCTGTTTTCATTTTGGCATACTTCAAGATGACGTATATAACCATAGCATTTCCAATTATGCCCACACAGCAGACTAGGGCATAGATAGAAGGGATGATGATCTTGCTAGCATTGGACTCTGACTGAAAATCCTCATATTCAATGGTGAAATTAAAGGGAAAGTCAGTGGAAGAAAGTGTGTTTTCACTGTTATTATATTCTGTAGGTTCAGCCATTTTTCTGATTTTGTCACACCACATTTGCTCAAGCTACCTAGCTAGCTATATTGCGTACATTTTTAATTAATTTTATTAAAACAGTATCTTTGTTTTGAATGTAACAGTAGTGAGATTTAAACATGGTGTTTATTTGATCCTTCATCCACAAAACTTGAATTTGATCAGAGCACATCAGGAAAATCAATTTTTGAAACTTTTTTGGCAATGGACCACGCAGCAAGTTGGATTCCTCCAACTAAATGATTCCATCTGTGGAATTTCGAGCTTGAACATTCTTCATTCATTGATAAATAAACCTATGTGCATATATGAGAAGGTTGCAGGTGTTGGTGGACTAGGCTTGGTGTGGAGTGGCTCTCAAACACTCAGACTTGGCAATGAGAGCACATTCCACTACTTAGATGAAATTAGGGCTGAAGAAGCACAGTATTATGTGGTTATTCTCTTGACAATATAATCCAGCCTTCTGAACAAGGCTTTTTGTTGAGAATTGAGGTTCTTACTGCAATCACATGATGATTTATGTCTTTGCTCACATGATGGAAAGAGTGGCACAGAATCCAAAGGATGGATAATCACATATCTGTAATTCTTATGTTTGTTCCTTGTATGCCTTGTATATTGTACTAGTCCATCTAAACCATCTGTAAAACACACGAAGAAACAAAAAGAGTCATTATTGTTTGCTGCATATCTACAATATATGAAATCAACACAAAACAACAAATCATATTTTAAGTTAATGGAACCCTCAAAACATCCCACATTTATTTTTAAAAGCACAGTGCAATATTCATGTATAGCAATTTATGTGCATCTGAGAGAGGACCAAAAAAAAAAAGAACAGAGGCATGATGCATCATTCAGACATGCATTTTTTGTATCTGCCACACACTCTGCACTTGTCTACTCAGCCATCCGCCTGTAAAATTACCCCATTCACAACACAGAAGCACCTTTGACACCAATTTCTGTCCTTACAAGGAGAAAACATGCTGCAGAGAGAAGACATGATAAAAGAAAAAAATAAAAGAAATGATAAAAGAAATTTGCAAAATGAAAATTTGATCCAAGAAAGCAGATGAGAAATGCTGACTATAATCTACCACTTCCACTTCTTCTCTCTGTCAATGAGGCCTACAAAAATAGCAAATACAAGGTTATTGGTAAAGAACCAAAATATCAATAGGTTGTATTTGCATTTACTTCACTCTGAGATAGTGGCTATTCACAGCTTGTTTCTAAAGTCTGGTGTTGTGAAAATGGCTTTGTGAGGTTAATCAGTAAAATCCATTTAAATGGCAAGTTTTTGTGATAAAAAAGTTGAATGCTGTAGATTTAAAAATTTTCCTATCATATCAAGCTTCTTATTATTTCTAGCAGCACCACAATGCACACAATCAAGCAGCTACTGATCAACAGCTTCAGTTAATGTTTACATTAAACATCAGAATGGGGCAATCTCAGGCAATCTCAAAAAAAGGCAATCTCAGTGACTTTGGCCGTGGCATCGTTGATGGTGCCACTGGTTTGTACAACAGTCTCTAGAATCTATAAAGTGTGGTGCAGAAACTAAAAAGATCCAGGTTTGTAATTGGAAATAGCTTATTGATGAGAGAGTTCCGAGAAGAAAGACAGGACAAATTATTCAAATAAGCACTCATTACAACCTCAGGTGGTGAGCAGAAGACCATCTCAGAACACACAATACATCAAAATCTGAAATCCAAAATGAGCTACAACACTCTGCTCCTGTCAGCCAAGGACAGAATTCTGAGGGTACAGTGGGCACAGACTCCTTGAAACTGGACAGTTGAAGACTGAAAAAACTACAACTGCACCATTTTAGCGTGTCTCACTGTAGCCTCAGATTCCTGTTTTTTTGGCTGAGAACCCAATGTGGTCTTCTCCTGTTTTCCTCTGACCTCTTGCATTAACATTTCCAGCAATAGCGTGTCATGAATTGCAGGGATACATATGTTTCTATTAAAGTGGCTAATGAGTGTGTGCTGCTGTATACAGTACCATAAAGACACAACTGGTCGGCTCTGAATTGGTCGATGCTCGTGCGGGTGAAGCTTAAGTGTGCAAAAATTACTGACTGGATCAGTAGAGGAGTGATGCCTTCTGTTACAGAAGAGCAGTAGAGACAACAGGTTTCCCTGGACGGAAGCAGGGAAATTGGAAGTAAAAACAAGGACAAGCTAGAAGAAATTGGAAGTTGAAAGTGAAAAAGTAAACCCCATCTGCACAGTCTCAAACATGAAATTATAGTGAATAATAGCTCAGTAATGGTTCAGTGATGAAAGCGAGAAAGGGGAGTGAACGACAGAAACAGAATTGAATAAAAACAAGAGTGGATCCACAAGAGAATGGGGAACTCTATCACTTTTCTCAGTTTTGAATTAAAGGCTCCTGGAGTACTTTTTTCTTGTAGCAAATGATAATGCATCATTGCTTAAAGAGCAGTGCAATAATGACTAAAAAAAAAAATATCCTGTTGAATGAGTATTAAATGTTTAAATTAATTAAGCGTTTACTTTTTTACCTTCTGTGAAAATAAGACAAGGAGTAAGAACTTCAGACTTTCAAATACGTATAAATCATTTGTCTGTTATTATATGCAGGAAGGGTTTCACTGAGCAAAATCTATTTTAGTTGTTAATATTCATATTAGACTTTAAGCTGGAAAGACTTAAACTCATAGCACGTTTATTTAAATACGTGACAGAATCAGGGATGTGGCTTGAGCATATTTACCTTGGGCTTGATTTCTTGGCTAGAGAATAATGTTTCGGTTGGATGACTCCTTTCAGACAGCAATAATGCACCAATAAATATTCATGATTTTTAATGAATGTTGAAAAAAGATCACAGAAGGCAATACAGTTCCCTTTTCCAATATTAATAATTTATGGAATTATAACACTGGGCTTCTTTCAGAAACTTTCATAAATGCACCAATTGGATTATAGTTCATTACGTTTAGTGGACTTAAACATAAATTCTTATTTATGTTTTTGGGAGGTTGATGGAAGCCAGATAACCCAGAGGAACCTTTTACGGATGTGGAGAACATGTCAAACTTTACACAGACAGAAACCTGAGCAATGCTCCCCACTGCCAATGTGACACTTACTGTATAATCTCAGGATAACAACTCAGGATTTTACTAATAGCAAATTAACAAATGCCATAAAACTTTCTCAACAAAAGTCCAAGACTTGATATTACAATGTCACACCAGAACACAAAAACGCTCATGCAGGGAGAGATGTCAATCTCATCCACAAATGTCCGTTCTGAGTACAGGTTTTCATTCCAACTAAGCAGGAACTAAACCTGATTCTTCCTGTAGTTTCTGCTTGGTTGGAATGATATCCTTCACTCAGACTGGCCCTTAATTCTGTGTAAGATTATACATTCCTGCTTTACTGAGTGTATCAGTGCTGCAATAGCAACAGTATTAAAAAAAAAAAGACATGGTAAATTACAAATATGAGAACAACATATGAGTAACAGCATGCTTTCCATAACTGCAGCACTAAGGGACTTTAGTATCATACAGTTATAGCTGTCAGAAATTTATTTGAAGAGCATGTTTAGTTATTTTTTGATGAATTAGCACAAACAGAGTGGCAAATCAACAGAAAACAATATAACAATTTAACTGAAGCAATAAAACTTAATCTAAGTCTTCCTGTACATTTCATAACATAAACTTTATTATGTGCATTGAATATAAAGGTTCTATGATTTTTCAAGACAATATTGATTGTTGATCTTGCTATGAAGGTGACTAATGAAAAAGCTATAAAAATCATCTAGACAAATGGTTGTTCTAATACTTACATTTAGCTAAAACTGATGTCTGTAGTGCTACTATAAAAAAAAATAATACTACTAACTATATACTACTACTACTACTACTAATAATAATAATAATAATACAAAGAAGAAACATTTTTTTTGTTAAATTCAGTGTCCCCATACAAACTACTGGACAGACAGTGTGAGTGTGTGTGAGTGAGTAAGGGAGTGAGAGAGAAAGATAGAGCAGGAGAGAGACAGAGAAAGAGTGAGGAGGATGGAGAGAGATAGAATAAGAGAGAAGGGGAAAAGAGAGGTAGTGAGAGAGGAGTGAGAGGTGGGGGGCAGTAGATATTGACAGCTGGTGAATCCACACTATATATTTACTTAACACCATTTGACATATGGCACTTTTTGTAAATGAAAGTTTCTGGACAGAACAGAATCTGTTCTGCTTTTGCAGGCCAATCACGTCCTTTTTTACGGTAGCTTTCACTGGAATACTATCATTCTGTTGTCATATTTTATGGATGCATTCCCATAGCTGTCAAAAGACAAATTAAAGCACAGAATGAAGTCAGTGTGTGGCTGCATCTAATTAGTTGTTGGAGACAAGCTTTGAACTGTGCTTATTAGAATATTATGAGGTTTAAATTACAGAACACATCCATATTTCTCAAGTGTCTCAGTGTGAATGAGTGGCACTGTGTATTCCCACAATGCATAATGGAACATATGTTAATTTAAACAATGAAAAATAACAGCAATGTGCAGGTTAATTGGCTTGTTAATCTTATATATGTATTTGTATCTGTTTAGAAAACACTATCTGTTTCTTCTGAATAACATTTGTATTCAATTTCCAATTTGTATTCATTGGGCATTATTTGTCAAAATGAACATATGTGGTAAACACACCAAGACTATTCTCTTCCTATCGTAATTGATTAGCCCTTTCCTGGCTCTCATGATTACAGTCTCTATTTACAGTATAGGGCTCATTAGAACTCTGATTGCTAGCTTTAATGGGAAAAATCCTCAGTAGTCACTTTTATCTAGTATCATATATTACAGGTTTAAGGATGATTTCTCCTGTTTGTAAACACTTTAGTAATGTCAAGGTTCAGATTTTTGTATTCTAATGGCAGGTATGTTTGCTTCTTTCTGGAAATAAATGGTTAAAATGTAATGAAAAATTATCTACCAATAAAACAAAACTATGATAAGTTAAAAGTTGAAAAAAAAATCAACTTTGGGGTTGGCTATGCCAAAACTGAAATTGTGTACAGTATGTGTGTAAGTGTGTGTCCACCACAGTGACCCTGTCCATGACTTTAGTTACTGAAGTATGAATCTATTAATAAATAAACAAATACAACTCTTGCTGTATGTTCTTGTTGACATAGTAGTGTTATTCTTGATTTCTTGAATTGTTATTTTTTAATGCAACATGCCTTCCACTCTTTGTTGCATCACAAACTTCAGAAATCTCTCACTTGGCTCCTGCTTTCTGTATATTTCCTCTTACAGATTTCAGTGATGTGTTGATATTTAAATGCTGATCAAAAAACCTTTTAAAATATTTTAGGCTTTCATTTTTTTTGTTACAAAGGCTAATATTTGTTGAAATAGTTGTGGCACAGTTACAATTGTGAATTGTAAGTTTGTCTTCAGAAAACTTTTTTTTAAGTATATAATGAGATTATACTCCACCTTGTGGCAATATCATGATGTCTTGATGCTATTAACAAATGCAAATCCACGACACTCCACCAGTGCTTGCTAACCAGTCTTTGATTAAATGAAAAATTAAATTGATTCATGTGAAAGAATATCATGTTTTATTTATACACACATCTTCAGTGTAACATATCTCAAATCCATTAAATTAAAGAACAAAAAGCTTAACGGCTAAATGGTAAAGCTTTCTTTCTTTCTTTCTTTCTTTCTTTTTTACACTTTTTTACACAGTACAGTCTGAGATAGGCTTTTTTTATGCTGTTGTTTCAATTCACTCATGATAAATTGATTCACAAAGAAGACATTAGATTGGTTTCACTGTAGAATAGGATGCTGTGGTCTTACACTTTCTTTTCCATTTTATTCTTACTCTTTCAGCTATTTATACTCTTAAAAGGTTATATTTGAGCCTCTATTATCCATTAATGGGGCCAAAAAATATTCTACAATTTTGCTTGGTCTTCCACTTCATCATAATATAGTTTAATACATTACTGATTTTGAAATTGATGTAGAATAAAATTACTTCATTCACCAGACTGAGTATTGGAGTATTTTTCCACCGGAGAGTGTCTTGAAATCATGTTAATTCCCACCTGATGCTTCATATAACTTATGGGGGTCAGACTGAAAAATGAATGGGTTCGGGGCATCTTTTATTAAAACATTAAAACAAACTGACCGAATATCTATCTTCACCTACTAGAATTTATAGGGACATTCATATACATATCGTATTTATCAGTGTGTAAGGTGTCTGAACACTTTAATGAGGTTTCTGTTTTGTTTTTTTTGTTGTTTTTTTTTTTAATTTTATCATAGTATTTGAAAAAGTTTATTACAAAAGTTTAAATGCACCTAAAAAAATAAAACAAGTGACACACAGGCTATTAAAATAACTTATATTAAGATAACTGTTTGGTCATCTTTGTTCTCTGAATAAAATCAGTAGTTAAAGCTCTCAAAGAACAGCAAAAAATAAAAAAGCTCACTACAGAAGCTGTCTCTGCTTTATATTCTATTTCTTTCAAGCAACCTTAACACAAATTACAAAGACCACCTGGCTCTCATTCTACAGTTTCTTAAGAACTCTCATTAACATTCAATACTGATGCAACTTGGACAAAAAACACGTAGGTGGCTGAAATCACTTGTTAATGGCTAGTGCTGAAATAAACGCACCTGCTGTTCTGTCCAAGTATCAGGCAATTCAATCAACTACCAAAAAGAAAAATACGGATTCTTGAGACATGGATCTATGGATATGGATATTTATCTGGAATTTTTAATGAGAAACATTAAACACATAAAACATTCAATATTTACAGGCCCTCTAAATACAGACATTTTCTCTCCTCATATCCATCTGAAGAACTACTGAGATTATTAACCTTTAACTAGGATAAGAGATTCTCTCTGGATTTGTAAACTCTGGAGATTAAAGTTGTTTTACTGAACAAAACAGTACCTAAAGATGCAAAAAGAGTATAATAAATCCATGCTCAATGTTCTGTCCATTTTGATTGCATAGTATTTATCTCTTCAGGTGTAAAACCTGCTCGGCTTCTAAGCACCAAACAATTGAGCACAAGAGGAAGAAAGACATCAGATGAGTCTTTTGTACATGCTGCTATTTATGTGCAAATGCTGCTGACACTTATGTTCCGTCCTGTACAAACAACAGCTTCAGATACACACCTTTAAAAACATTTCAGGTCCTGACAACTCTAGCATAGTCTTTGTTTTTATCTCATGCCTGCTGATAGAACGCAATGCTATAGAGATGATTAATGTGCAAGTAATGTTCTTTTAACAACTTTGCCCACTGTAATAAACCTGAAATAATTGTTGATTGGGAAAAAAATCAAATGAAGAATGGTGATACTAAAGAAACCTTTGTGTGTGTCCACATAAAATATGCCCATCAGTAATAATCCATCAATTAATCAATATCCCCTCTCTTTTTACTCTTCAGGTCTGTCTTTCAGCATATATTAGCATATCCATATATACATAAATCCATTATAAGACAAATGTCCATGTCAATAATTGCTGAAAACAGTAAACAATAATATTTTTATTGGCCAGAGAAATCAAAGAAATGACCCACCTTGTTTGGTTCAGATAAGAGTGCATGAGAATGAGTGAGTGTGGAAGGAAACAGCCTATGCTGCTGTGCTTTTCCTCTCAGGATGTTGGAGACTGGAGACAGCTGAGATATCCTCTCTTCTCCGCTGCTTCTGTGCATCCAAACAGCCGCCAGTCTACTGCTGCTGCATCCCCTCTCTCTAACATTCTTACACACACTCACTCACACACACACACACACACGCAGACACACACTCTCTCAAACACAGCATCATGCTGCCCCCATCCTGGAAATCTAATTGCCTTTCCTGTGCAAAGGATTCTATTTATTTCTCCTTGATTTCCATTTCTTTGTATTTGTATCATTCACACTTGTATTTACTTTGACTATCCTTATGAGGACCTTCCATTGAAATACATGTTAATGCAGTTATGTCTACAGCTAACCTTAGTACACACACACACATTATTATTATTATTATTATTATTATTATTATTATTATTATTATTATTTACAATCAGTATGTACATTTTGTGATTGCATGTATTCATCCTTGTCACCGTGAAAGCTCTGGTGTAAGCAGATGCCATTAGATGTCCTATAATTAATTAAACAGCGTATCACATGATCTCATATAAATACACATATTCCTGGTAGATCCCAAGAAGCAGCAAATCAAAATAAATCTAGGACAATTGTTCAGTATCAATAAGGGTTTTGCTATACAAAAAGAAAACCAAAACTTTAAACTTCCCATGATGCTTGCATGGTCTATCTCTTGTCAAATTGTGAGAACTTCAGAGGCACCCTCATAAATTTTGGGGAACTGAAGATGGTCTTTCAAGAGAAACTAGGCCATAACTTCTATGCTTATACACTATATGGCCAATATTTTGTGGACACTTGACCGTCACACCCATATGTGGTTTCTAAATACAGTAGCTGCCACAAATATATAGGCACTTAATGTTGTAGAATGTCTTTCTATGCTGTAGCACTATAGTTTCACTTCATTGGAACTACAAAGCCCAAACCCCTTTTCCAGCATGTCAATGCCCTTGTGCACAAAGTGAGCTTCATGAAGACATGGATGAAGTGGAGGAAACTGAATGTCCTGCAGAGAGCCCTGACCTTTGGTATGAAGTGAAACAGTGATTTCCCCCAGGATTCTTTTTCTGACATCAGTGCCTGCTCTGGCTTCTCATCTTGTGGCTGAATGCACACAAATCTTTAAAGCTACACTCCAAAATCAAGTGGAAAGGCTTTCCAGAAAAAGTATGTGGTGAACATCTGGTTGTAATGGTCAAACATCTACTGTACATACTTCACTCTATATTTAAAAAAGACATAAACTGTGCTTCTGTGTTATAAGATCAGGCTAAACACACACAGACACACACACAGACACACACAGACAAACACAGACAAACACAGACACACAAACACACACACAGACAAACACAGACATACAGACACACATACACACACAAACACACACAGACACACTCACACACACACAGACAAACACAGACATACAGACACACACATACACACACACACACACACACACAAAGAGCATTGTCACCAGTGCATGTCACTTGATGGTTAAGCCATTCAATTTCATCTTGAAGATAAGAACAGAACAGCTGTCCAGTACTAAGTCCACACCACTCAGAAGCACTATTATTCTTCTGTTCAATTCTTCTCTATACCTTCTGTCTGAACATACAACCCAATATATTTTCTCCTAAATAAAAGAGGGGTTTTTAAGACACAATATTTCATTCTCTAGATATCAATCCTTTTAATGTTTTAAAGTTTTGTTATCCTTACATATTTTTCAAGCCCCATGAACAGCTACAAAATATTCACCCATCCACAAATCATGTCTTTGGAGTGGGAGAGGAATCCAGAATACCTGGAGGAAACCCCTAAAGCATGGGAGAACATGACAACCCCAGAGGTGCAAAGCAAACATATTAACCACAAAGCCACCATGCTTATATAAAAAATACTAAAATACACTATAATGCAGTATACAATGCAATAGCTTACTTATTAATTCCTTTCTTAGAGGGCCCTCAATGATTATAGAGTGTCTGATTACCTCCATTTCATTATTTTGTACTTAATAAGGTTTGTAATAGCAGGTTATGTAAAATCTCCATAATAAAATAAAACCATAGATAATGTTTTTTTTTTTAACCACACTTTATATTGTATTCTAAACAAATTTATGCTTAAAAAAAAAACTCATGAAGACCCTGAGCATGTGTAGACAGAACATGCACCCTTCATGGAGGAAGGAAAGTGCAAGAAGGGTGTGTAGGTGCAAAGCAAACAGACTAACTACAAATCCATCATTGTTAAGTGTTCATGGGTGTATTATATCTTTGTCTATGTTGCTTATGTGGGTGTGGTAGAAAAATATTGTAATGCACCTGTAATGAGTCTGTCTGTGTTTCTGCCCTGTTTCTGTCTGCTGTCTTTCCCTGTTGTTAATTGTTTGCTCCGCCCACTCATTGGTTACCACGGACATTAATTGAACTCCATCTCTCCTTCAGGTGTGTTGTCTTTGTCTCTGATTGTCTCTGCTTTGTCATTGGTTCCTGTCAGTTATATATACTCTGTTTTCTCACTTCCCTGTTGCTAGTCGTTGTCTATATGTTTGTGTTCCTGTTTCCCGTTAGCTCTGTGTGTTGCCTAGTTTTTCCTGTCTGTTATCTGTTTCTTGTCTTGGTTTATTAAAAGGTTTCAACTGCATTTGGATCCTCACTCGCCTCTGTCCTGCATCGTGACAGCACCACAGTTCATAAAAAAACACAGCCTTAACTTTTTAACAAAGGAAAAAAAAATTAGTGTACATTCTGCCAGTAAAGGAATAACCATTACAAATACCTATGAAATTGCATCCAAAAAAAAAACCACTAAATCAGTTACATTGTTATTAAAATCATTAAATTATTCTCAGTTCTTTTACTTTCATATTCTTATTTATATTCCTGGAAATCCATGCACCAAGTCCATACTTCAATGTCCACTTTATTAGGTACACCTGCTCACTTGTGCAGTTATCTAATCAGCCAATCATGTGGCGGTAGCACAATTTATACAATCATACAGATACATTCTGAGTAAACTCTAGAGTCTGTTGTGTGTGAAAATCCCAGGTCAGTGGGTTATGAAATGCTCAATCAAGCCCATCTGGCACCAACATCCAGTCACAGAGACTGCACATTTTCTTGATTCTGATAATTGATGTGAAGATTAACTGAAGCCCCTGACCTGTTTCTGCATGATATGTTTTGTGCTGCTGACACATGATTGTCTGTTTGAACTGCTACTTTGTGATAATGTCCACTGTTAAGTGTTCTACAAATAAAACTGAATTGAATTGATTGTATAATTTCATAAATGAGCAGGTATAAAGGTGTTCTTTATATATTGTACATCCCACTTAATTTTCATTTCCTGTAACTGACTTAAATTGGAGTTTTTGTATGATAACTGGAAATTGTAGCTACACCGCAATGCATTATGAATTTCAATCAAAGTTTGTGTTATCTGCCTGGGACTTTTTTCTCTCCATGTGTGCCTATAATAACACCCAAACATGTCTGATCATGTTTCTACATTATATATGACCTTTTCGTTTTTGGAGTCTTCAACGTTGCCTTGGCCTGCATTACACAATGTCATTTAAAGAAGCAGTTGCCAGGGTAACGGTGTGTGAAGATGAGCAGTGGCTGTGAAAGTGATGAAACATCTGCTCATTTTAAGGTGGGAGCGTGGCACCTCCTGTGCTCATTCGATGAGTATGTTTAAACAAGCCCTTTCCACATCAGGAGAAAAACTAATAACAATAGCAAGCTCAGAAACTGCTATGATTAGCTAGTATATAATCCTGTGACTAGGCTCATACTTGACTGGACTGGATTTACATTTCCAATCCTGCTGGAGCTGTTGCAAACCCTGTCTTACGAGATTGATTCTTCTCCCAGTGGAAGCCCATCTGTTCTTGGCAAGAAAAACTGCAGGTGAAGAGATCTTTAATTAATGTCCCAGGCATCAAGTGACATGTTCTTATACCCTGCTGTGGCTGTGGCTAAGCCAGTATACACATTCTACTAGTGATATGACAGCTTATATGATAGAGAGTTTAGTTTGCTGTGAGTAGTGCATTAGACCTCTGTACTGTCAGAAAATGTCTGAGCCTGATACATGGTCAGTTGCAACAACATAGTCAATATGCAATCAGACACATCAGGGGAAAGGCACTTATTAAATCCTGAAGTTAATTTGAGGGCAGGCCTCTCTCAGTTGGCATGAATGAACTTAGTTCATTTAACGAGCATGATTATACAGCGAGTCTGAAAGCCTCCCTTTCATTAATTTGTACTCAATAAGAGTTGTAATAGTGATGAGGCTGAAATGAAACCTTTTATAACCTAAAACCCTATATTTTATTAATAAAACCATATTTTTTACAGTGTTCTAAATAACTCTCTGCCTAAAAAAAAATACTGAGCATTTCATAATGTGCGTAGATATAACATGCACCCTACATAGGGGATCAATACAAAAAAAATAATAGGGAAAAAAGATCAATACCAAAATTGACTAACAGGTACAAGGTGTGACATTTTGAACTTATGTATTGGAGATGCTGCTCAGTTAATAACATAAAAATGCTTATTTCACACATATTGGTAGCCTCACAACTAATATTTTCTGAAACCTGCTCTGGAGAAAATAACAGCAATAAGCCTCTTATTGTATTTTCTAACAAGGTTCGAATTCAAACAGGTTTTAATGTCTGCAATCTGGACAGTTGAAGAGAGTTTAAAACATCACCATTTTCCAATATTCAGCTGTCTAGTTTCAGTGAGTCTCAGCCTACTGTGGCCTCAAATTGCTGTACTTAGTTGTCAGGAGAGGAACCTTATTTGGACTTCTTTTGTAACAACTCTTTCTCGAAGTGTGCTATGCATGGTGAGATGTTTTTCTGCTCACTACAATTTGTAAAAAGTGGTCTCCCTCCTTTAAACATTTTTAATAGTACACTGGTGTCCACCGTCTGCCAGTGGAATAAAAATTGACTTATCAAACAATTTCAATCAGTATAAAACAATGAATTATTTTATGGCCGTGGTGTATGTGACAAAGTTGTTTGTGACTAGAAAATGTTGTTACCAGAGAGTATTTTTTGCAAAATCTTAGAGGGTCAGTATGTTCTGGAGACCAGATGGTGAGACTCAAGGCTCAGAATCAGCTTATTCAGACCTTGGTACGGTTATCCGGGCATCATAACTAAACCAACCATAGACAATGTTTTTCTTTCTTTGGTTTCTGTGTTTAATCATGATTATAAAAACTCAATGTAACGAATAATCAGGGGTCCTTTATCTCTCATGTTTCACGTGGAGCAGTGGGTCCTGTTGAGCAGTAGTACAATTAATTGTGAATGTTTTTACTCTTGCCCGAGCCTACCAGTGTGCTATTTTCTGAAAACCTCCTGAAAAGTGATGGCTTTTAGTGTGAGACATAGAATCACTTTGGACATCTCAGAGAGCAAAATGGGTTTGATATTATCATTTACTCTCAAGATATATTTAAAAAAAAAATTTATGTTTGGGTCAGGGTTGGAACTTTTCTATGAATACATTGCTCTTAGCAGGCTAGGTTAAAAACAGAAATACTCATGAACTACAAATTCCAAAATATGAGTGTTTATCTTCATATAAATCATTTAGCACCACTGTGGAGCATGACACGATGAAGAAATTTAATGTCGAACATGGATACAACAAAACAGGCACAAATACCATTTTTTGGGCCTTCTAATGTCATTACAAAAAGAAATGCAAAAGGCATGCTGCTCTCTCGCATCCACATACTTACACATTACAGACAATTAGAGATGCCAATTAGCATACAAAACATGTCTTTGGACTTGGGGAGAAAACCAGAGTATTCATAGGAAACCCAAAAATCACAGAGAGAACATGCAAACTCCACATACACAGAAAAGATAAAGGGATCAAAACCCCAACCCTGGAGATGAGAGACAAAAATGAGCTAAAAACTAAGCCACCATGCAACCGATTGCAAGATAGGTCTTTGGAGGTCATTTAAAGACAGCCAGTGTCTCAGTTGTTCAGACATCTAAGTGAAGTTCATTCCACAGCTTAGGTGCCGGAACAAAGAGTACTGATGTGTATAAATCTCTTTCTTGTTCAATGAGAGATGGTGGGAGCAGTCAAGCCGTGCTAGAAGATCAGGGGTAGCATGTTGCAGTGTGGGACAATTTAGGGAAGACATTAATAACAGCCTACAACATGTGTCTTTAGATTAGGGGAGGAAACCAGAGTACCTGGAGAAAACCAACAAAGCATAGAGAGATCAAGCATACAGGGCAGAGGCAGGAATCCAAACCTCAACCCTGGATGTGTGGGGCAAATATGCTAGCCTCTAAGCCTCCATTTACCCCAGTGCAAGACAAGTAAAATGCAAACAGTTGGGTTGCAGATTGACAGTAATTTCAGAGCAGCTGAGAGCTGAAACACTGAGTAATGGGTTGGAGTTTAATTAGTGACATTACACTTGCTATGACGGACAGGCACCAAGGCTATTTCAGTATAGTCTGGGATTTGTTTTCTTTGCATACATACACACAAAATACACAATATATACAAAATGTATATAGTTTTTTTTCCCCCCCAAAACCACCCAGCTTAAAATGAAGCAAAGGGGTTTGTGTTTTGTTAGAAATTGACCTGTGCCTGGTGTTCTACATTCTCTCTGAAACCCTGGCTCTTAATACTCTCTTTCTCTTCTTTTTTAATGCATCCTGAGACAGTCCAGATTGAGCTGCTGTGCTTTTCATTACTCACAGTGGTTTCTACAGCAGAGGACAGAACCGTATTCACAGTCAAATATTTTCATATCACCACCCTCAGCATGAGTGTGTCAGGGTGATATCATTAATCAGGACTTGTGGCCTTCAAAACAAGTTGAAGCCAGATCAGAAACACCAAACTAAATTCAAGATCTGAATTCCAGGCCTGTTTGCCATGTTTGTTACAGAGCGGCTCTTTATGTGAGGGTAATAATTATGAGGCAAGAGATATGAAGGATAATGAAGCCTTCACTCAGTGAACCAGAGGCACTGAAACGTATTATGACTAAACTCCTTTTAGACGTCTGCTAAATAAGGCATCGTTCATTGATTCTGATTTTCCGAGTGAAGCACACCATTTAACTGTCTTACTATGCACAATATGTTGCATCTTGTTTAAGTATTCACATCCCTTGGACCTTTCCCCTATTTTGTAGCATTAGAACCTGAAACTGCAATTAAGATTATATAGTTTTATTAATAAAGCATGTTTTAAAAACAATAAGAGTTGATTAAAGTGCTAGACATACATTAGAATAATAGTGAGACTAAAATCACACAGGGCACAATAAATAAAGAATAATGGTAAGAGACGAAATGGTATTACTATCAAAACCATTTCGTCTGGTATAGGAAGAGAAATAGGAAGAGACAAATAGGAACAATAGGAAAACAAATAGGAAGAGATTCAAACTGCAAGCGTGAAAATATATGTATCTAGTTTTGATTTGAAAATGTTAACCGGAGACACTCCTTATATCTTGGGGTCGGCTGTTCCTCAGTGTCTTCAAAAGGTACAGTCACCCTTTAACATCACCCAAGACTGTGGAAGTCACAGAAGTGAACAGACAGGAGCCTTCAGAGACACAGGAGCTGTTGTTAATTTATAAAATAAATACTGAAATGCGGGATAAAAAAAAAACAATAAAGTTTGCAAAAGTATTTAACAAAAAAAAAATCATGGTCGCATAAGAATCCACCCCTGTAAAAATGCTGTAAAACCCATAATATAGTTCTGATTCAAGCAGAAGTCAAATATTTTGTTAAATGGGATAAACGTGGTACATGATGTGTTCCTGGAAGGCTAATAAGTTCATTTGCTGGTTACGATAATAATTCCATAAAAAATCCTTCAAACATTCATATATATATGATATAGAGAGGTCACACTAACAAGAATCGTGGACAAACAGACTGACGCACAGACAACCTGAAAACATAATGCCTTCACTATTTTGTGTAAGAACTGAAAGAATATTTTGCATAATAAAACTGAAAGATCATAGATTAACTACCACACTGCTTACAGCAGACTGTCCATCAAATGTCAGTAAGCAGGTTCCAAGAGCATTTTTCAGAGGTGGCGCTTAACAAGATGCTACCACCACAATGCGTCAGTGTGAGGCCGGTAACCTTTTTTCCCCCCATGTTTGCTGAATCATCATGATTTTTGACAAACTCTTAAAGGGATTTCATATGGGCTTGCCACTGTTCAAATAAAGGCCAGTTTCATAGAGTGACCTGTGAACAGCTTCTCCTTTCAGAGCTGTGGATCTTTCCCACTTTATCAGAGTTACAGATTCCACAGTAACAGAAGATTCAAGTTTCAGATCAAATAAATGTTTATTAATTATGATTACAATTATGTTGGCAGTAACCGGTAAAGACCAGTCCAATGTTACTTGATCACTGACAGTTGGTTTCACCTTATCTAACAGTCAGACATTTTATTTGTACTATTATTATTTTTTTTTTTTTTACTGGGTAAAATTTCAATAAGTCCTATGATGCAACTGATATCACAACAAATTAATTGCTGAATTTCATATTACCATGTAAAATACCTACACAACAGTCTTCATATTTGTGAAAAAGCAAGTTTTTCTTTTGCTTTCCAGTTTTTGCACAGTACAGTAGTAGTACTTTGCTTAGCTATTAAAACGGTGGACGTTTGAATAAATCCAAAGAAAGTGTTAATAGTGTCAATATCATGATAAAGTAGTAAACTAGAACACAAATAGGCAGTTTTAAAATATTCCATGAACAACTACTAAAGCAGTCGATACAGTAACACGTCATCCAGAGGGCCACAGCAGCATTGCAGCTCTTCCCACAAGGATATCTAAAACACAAAAGGCTCAGATGCATTTCAAATCAGGTTGATTGCAAAACAGACTTAACTAAAATAACCGTTCTTCCAAAAAAACAAAGCAAAACGATACAAAATGAAAAACAAAACACGTTTTAAAAATATTTTCATCAGCCATGTAGTACTAGTACTCTTACAAATCATGAGAAAGCATGCTCGTTGTTTTGGAAACACAGTCTATATTAAATGTGAGAATATTTGTATGCAGTATGTCTTTTTTCCTAAAGTAACCTGGGTAAAAGCAGCATGTGCTAATTTCTATTCACTTCAAGTTGTCTCCTCTTTCACATCAAACCCATCCTCGAAATCAATCTGATTTCGGATCTGATCTATACAGATTCTTTATCCTATTCAAGGTTCAGGACCCAGAAATAAGAATGCAGAAATGGGCCATGATGTTCTTTCCTCTTTTTTATTTTTTAATTTTAAATATCCTAGATCTGTCCATAATGTTAATCATTAAGCATCCTCGCCTCCGTGTTTAGACATTCCTCAACCATCTGCTGAAGAGAAAACAGAGCACATTGCCTTACTTAACAATCTGGTAGAACACTGTTTATCCAGTTTGGATTTTGTCCTCTTGAGGCCACGCTGGACCATGTGCACTGGGTACCTGTGTGATGGGGGTGCAGCGATGACTTTTGTAAGTTCCTAAATGTCGGAAACTTCGGCCACACTGGTAGCAGGTATAAGGTGTGGCGCCACTGTGTATGCGCATGTGTGTGTAGAGGTTGCCGAGCTCTTTGAAACGGCGGCCGCACTGAGGGCACGCGTAGGGGCTTTCGCCTGTGTGAACACGCTGATGTCGTTTAAGACCAGAGAGCACAGGGAAGCCCTTACCACATTGCGGGCACGGGAAGGGGCTCTGAGCACCGCTGTGGCTGAGCCGGTGGCTCTTGAGGCGAGCGGCGTGCCGGAATCTCTCCCCACATTCAGAGCACACAAATGGCTTTTCGCCCGTGTGGATGCGCCGGTGCTGCCGCAGGTTGCCAAGATAGTTAAAGCGGCGTCCACAGTCTCCACACTCATAGCCACCTTCCACCTTCTTCTCCCGAGCTTGGGATTCGCTAGAGCTTGCCTTCCGCCACACCTCTCCCTCGCTGCCCTGCCCTCCACTGGAAGAGGAGCCGGACTGAGCAGCCTGAGCGCTCTCTTCTCTGTGCATCAGCTTCATGTGCTCCTCCAGGAATGATGAGTCAGGGCAGAGGGTTCCACAGAAGGGGCAGATGAATGTAGGGGCAGAGAAATGCTGGTCTAAGGAACAAAATAAATTGGGATTGGAAAGATCAAATATGATGCAGCTTGTGCTGCTGACCAAAGTTTCACACAGAAGTATTAAATAAGTTTGTGGACACCTGACCATAACACACATGTGCTTGCTGAACATCGCACTCCAGATTTAGTCCCCCTTAACTGTTTATAATAACCTCCACACTTGGAAAGGTGTTCAATGCTGGGAGTGTGACTGTGGGGATTTGTTCTAGTTTATTTAACAGTTTATTATTGTTCTATTACTGAGGTCAGATTGGTGTATGGTTAGGAGGTCTGGGGTTCCATCAGTGTTCCAGTTCATCAACAAGGTGTTCAGTGAGGTTGAAGTCAGTGCTCAGTGCAGGAGACAAGTTGTTCCAGACTATGTCTCTATGGACTTTGCTTTGTCATGCTGGAACAAGTTTGGGCTTCATTTTCCAGCAAGGAGAATTGTAAAGCTACAGCAAACACGTGGCAACAGTTTGAGTGTGATGCTCAGATATCCACAAACTTTTGGCCATACGGCACAAAGGTACATATGTGCAAATGAAGAAAAAAAAAAAAGAATATTTGAAAGACAAATGTAACAAGATTCTAGTGACTGTTTATATGCAAAGATTTTCAGCATTTATTGTGGATGCAGAATGCAAACAAATGCAATTGACATGCAATAATTCTTACATAATTTAATTCTACCTGATTCAAATGAATAAAAATGTTAATCGAGCTTGGTTTATTCTATCCTGATTATGTTACAAATATGAATATCTGAATAAATGACCTTTTAGGAAGATCCAGAGGACTTTTTACACTATAGAATTGTGCTCATCTTTATTTCACATCATTTCTTACTTCTTTGAGTTTGCCCTCTTCTCACACCTTAACTGTTCTCAACTTAACTGGAATGCTAGCTCTCTTTAGAACACTAACCTGCATCTAATTGGTCAATGCTGTCCTCCACTGGGCTGCTGTTGTCCTCCTCTGGCGAGCCATGAGCATCCAGAGCAAATGGAGCAGAGGAATCGTCAGAAACCGGCCCCATCCCTCTCCCTTCTTCCGAATCTTCTTCAGCTGTCGCTCTTGCAGCAATGGGATTCTCACACTTGGACTCAGATTCACCTGCTCAAACAGCACAAGGACTGATTAGTTTCTGGGAAAATTAACACACACACAGTCAATATTGTCGTATAAAGGCTGTACAGGCTTGTGTCTCATATTGTGGTTTTAGTGCGTCATTATTATCAGCTTCATCTCTTGAACTCAGGCAAGAACTGTTCCCCTGACTCGTCCATCAGATTGCTAGACACACAAGCGTGATTCATCACTCCAGAGAACACAACTCCACTGCTCTAGAGTCCAGTCCACTTAGCACCATTGTTTCTGATTCTCTGCATTGCACTTGGTGATGTAAGGCTTGAATGCAGCTGCTCTTACATTACAATCACGCACTGTGATTTTACATGGCCTACCACTTCGTGGCTGAATTGCTGTTGTTCCAAATTGCCCAACAGGTGACTGAAAAATTTAGTAGTGAGGAAATTTCATGAATGGACTTGCACAAGTGGCAAACTATCACTGTATCGAGCTTGAGCTGAGCGATTGAGAGCGATGCATTCATTCACAAATGTTATTATTTAATCGATTCATTTACACAAATACTCAAATGCTAACATATTTGGCTTATTTCTCTGCTGCAACTTTTCTGGTAGAAACATAACAGCGGTTTAGCAGTTGTGTTACTAATCAATACTTGACTCATCAGTAGTTAATGTCCATCTTTAGTGTGTTGTAATTAGGGTAGCTATGGTGTCATAGTTAGTCACAGTGTATGACTGGGCAGTTACATCACCGGTACTAATTAAAATGCAGGTGCTTCTTTTATGTCTAACTCAAGTTACACCATCTGGCTTTGCATTTATTTTCACGTTAAATTGTTTAATGACGAAGTGATAAATACTGATGATGTATGAGATTATACAGAAAAGTAATTCTCTAAAAAGGGCTCTTATTAAAGCCCTGATCAGATTAGACTAGTTTTATAGGTGGGATTTTTGTTCCATCTAATTCTGGATCTGGATAGATTCCACCATATTTGACTAGAAAAATGAAGTTTCTTTTTACTGTTACTGACAACTGAAATAAAAAAATCTTTGATATATCTACAGAAGTTTCTTACCATTTTTACCCTTTTTACTGTTAAAGGGGTGTGAAGCTCCACACATGCAAAAACATATGATACATTTTAGATCAAGTCTGTTAGGGTTGTCTATAAAGTTCCTTTCAAACATTTACCACTTTTCCATCAGTGGCTAATGGTTTTGAGATCCATTTTTTTCACTCTGAGGACAACTGAGGGAGACAACTATGACAAAAGGTGGGGAAAAAACCCCAACTCCCTGATGCTCAAGAAAGCAATACAACATACAGTGATCCAGGTGTGTGTAAACTTTTCAACACGTTTTAATCTGTGCAAATTGATATTATTTTATCTTCTGGGAATCATGTAAATAACTTAAATAACTTCTGAACAAAAGTATCTAATGAATAAATAACATTGAACAGCATAAAACACATTACTCAGTTAGCTAACATGCTAATGTTTATGGTATTTTGGTCAAGTACAAGCCATTTTCATGCTGTTAAAAACGTATAACATGCACAGTTTGGGTGCTGATTTATAGAAATGAATATGAACAAGACCTAACAAGAAAGATAGAAAGTTTTCTTCAATCTCAGAAACTATTATTAAACTATTATTATTATTAAAATAATCTCAGAGTTTCCCCAATAATAAATAATCTCAGAGTTTCCCCAGTCATAATTACAAATTTCTAGCAGAGAAACTCGTGTTTACAATAATTATGATAGCAAGTGAAGGCAGCATCGTATGTAAACATTTGTTTACGGGTTTTACAAATAGACTTTTCATCATTTACGTTTTCAACAGCGCGATACTTTAACACCAAGCTTAACATACTGTAATAATGTCCAACCCAAAACAACCTCTAAATGGAACTCGGTGTAGTTTTAGCACCTGAATGATGTCCAAAGCTGCTCTCTAGTTACCTTTATACTCCGAGGTGGAGTTCAGCTCCACTCCAGACATCCACTCATAGTCGTAGAGTCTTTTACTGGCAGAAGGCAACATACTGAAGATGTCCTCGCTCTCTGTCCAGGGGCTGAGTGAGGCCTGGTGCTGCCGCTCGCTCTCCACATCAGCAGCTCCGCGTGAGTTCTTGTCCTTCATCAGGTAATCACAGATGGCGTCGATGTTCTCCTTTTTGACAGCCGGAGCGGCCGCTTTGGCTTTCTTCGGCTCCGTGCTGTTGCTCTTCTGTAGAAAGTCGGCTTTCCTGGCCGGCTCACTGGCGACACACTCCAACCGCGCTTTGAGCAGCTCGATCTCGTCGGTTTTCTCCCTCAGCTCCATTTTGAGGAGCCTGGTTCGTGCGCTTACTACTTTGCGGATTTCGGACAGGGCCTCCTCCAGCGCCACGGTGATGTTCCTGCCGAGATGCTCGGTGATCTCACTCACGGAACACACCAACTCTTCATCAAACTCCACATCGCAGAAACTCTCCTCCGCTCGAACAGGAGGTCCTGTGTTGTCCATCAGTGCGGCCTGAGAGTCAGCCAACTGCCCCGTTTCAACAAAACCGTGGTTTCTTTTACGGCTCATAGCTTCAAAATAATGCAGTGTTTTGAACAGTCGATGCTCCAGCACCGTAGAGTTTTGACAACTTCCGCCAGCGTTATGACTCGAGTTAACACACAGAGCCCTCTAGAGGAATGGCGGCTCATTTCCTGTACACCGTCTGTGCTGGAGTGTGGAGCTTCAATCCAGTATCTACTCGATTATTTGTTTAAAATCATAAAGCAAAGCAAAATGAACGTGTTCTTGTGTTCTGATAAAATAGGTTATGAATAATAAAAATAAAAGGATTATACATAAAAATAAATAAATTGATTGCACTTCGACTCAGAAGTTTGAATATCTCTTTGTGTATATTTTATAATGGCTACATTATTCATCCTGCCATTTTCTGTACAGTTTATCCTACAGAGTCACAGGGAACCTGAAGCCTATCAGTGAACTCATGGGGACACCCTGGATGCCACCCCATTGCAGAGCACATCTAATGAATGCCGTTCATTCAGCCACCAGTAGAGGGCAGCAGTACACAGCATTGTCTTGGTGCCCAGCAGTATACTGTACCAAGACACTGTCAACACTGATTTTGGTACAGTTTTACAAGATTGTTTTACAAGATGGTTGTCCTTCAGTACTGCACCTTTTTTTTATAAGGCACAATCCCCAGACATTGGATGCTATATTATTATTATTATTATTATTATTATTATTATTATTATTATTATTATTATTATTATTATTAAGATAAGATAAAGATAAGATATACCGCAAAGAGAAAGAAATGCAAATATATGAAAGAATAGAGACATAATATAATATACAGTATATACACAACACAATGTATAAATACAGAGAAGAAAATTATTATTATTATTATTATTATTATTATTATTATATAATTCTTCTCTGTATTTATACATTGTGTTGTATAAATCCAGAGAAGAAAACAATATTATTATTATTATTATTATTATTATTATTATTATTATTATTATTATTATTATTATTATTATTATTTTAAGTATTAAAACACATAAAAATATATTCTCCCAGCTCTCAGAACTAGACTATATCACGTTCTCATAATTTTTGGAGTTATATATTTATATATTTATATGGTGTGCAAGGAGTTGGCATGTGTGCTTGATATTAATTGGATGATGCTTGAATAATTAAATGCTTATATATGCATTGAATGAATGATGAGTGTAATATCAATTAAATTAAAATGACTGTGAAATACCCTGTGATATTTATTTATTTAATTTATTTTAATTAAAATTTTTATTTTAATGGCACACATCCTAAGTAGCAACTCTACAAGCTATCCTCCTTCCTGACCACCAGAGGGAACCCCTGCCAGGACACTGATTACTTCCAGGTTATTTCCCACATACCCACATCTTTCTTGTAATCTCCACCATTACGGACTTAAAGGCTGCCGTTTCTAACAGCCACATGAGCAGTATTGTTAGTTTAGCTACATACCAAGTCATACATTCTATTGTCAATTCAATTCAATTTAATTTATTTGTATAGCATTTTTAACAATTCCTATTGTCTCAAAGTATTAGTAGTAGTAGGAGTAGTAGTAGTATGGAAACAGAAGAGAAAGGAAAAAAAAAATAATGATACAAATAAATAAATGAATATGTAATTAGGTGGCACGGTGGCTTAGTGGCTTAGTGGTTAGCACGTTCGCCTCACACCTCCAGGGTCGGGGTTCGATTCCCGCCTCCACCTTGTGTGTGTGGAGTTTGCATGTTCTCCCCGTGCCTCGGGGGTTTCCTCCGGGTACTCCGGTTTCCTCCCCCGGTCCAAAGACATGCATGGTAGGTTGATTGGCATCTCTGGAAAATTGTCCCTAGTGTGTGATTGCGTGCGTGAATGAGTGTGTGTGTGTGTGCCCTGCGATGGGTTGGCACTCCGTCCAGGGTGTATCCTGCCTTGATGCCCGATGACGCCTGTGACCCGAGGTAGTTCGGATAAGCGGTAGAAGATGAATGAATGAATGAATATGTAATTAAAGCTTAAAATTAATTTAAAAAAGATTAATTTAAAATTTAAAATACTATATATCTGTCCCTATCCCTAATGAGCAAGCCGGCGGCAAGGAAAAACTCCCTGAGATGATATGAGGAAGAAACCTTTAGAGGAACCAAGCTCAGAAGGGAACCCATCCTCATTTGGGTGACACTCTACAGTAAATATTGTAAATGTAAATAATGTCATTTCTACAACAGTTTATAGTAGTGCAACCGAGAGCTCCTGAGGAACTAATGGGTCATTGTAAACTCTGAGTTCAGCACAGACCTGATTGCTGATAAAGACCAGACCATACAGCTGACTGACACAACATTGGTTCAAAAAAGGCATGACAATCTCCGGGCAGCTTCATTCACAACAATCCCATGAGACACTGGCTGACCATGCAGATCAATCCCTGGCAGGGTGACCACCGAGTGACGAGACTCCAACCAGGGGTAGAACATCAGGATTGATGTTTTGTGTTTCATCTGCCTTCCTGTGAGGTCCTTTTGTGAACAGTTGGGAGTTAACGTCAGGTTGACAGGCTGGGTATCTGGGTAACAGTCAAGCAGAACATCTGTACAAAGAACCGGGCTGTTACCTGCATATTGTAGTCAGGGACAGCATTCATGGAACAACCTCCCGTAGTATTAGTATGCCTAAAACAACCTGATTTACTCTTCCACTGGCCTCACGTCTTTCCTATATGTGCTGGGTTATCAACCCCCGTTGTACCCCTGGTCTGGAGAACCATCTGATGTGTTGGTTTCGTGAGAAAATGTCATGGGTGGACACCCACAAAATCCTATACCCATCACTCATTATTGACTTTCCTCGAGCCCACCCAGACTACCCAGCACCTAGACCCTGGTGTGGCCTCCTAATAGAACACCTGGAGGTGTTCTTATAAGGGGGTTTTATAATAAATCTACCGGCTGCCCTCCCTCCTGGCTCACAGAGATAATTCTCACTGGATTACTGATTACTTCTGGGTTATGTCCCGCCATTACGGACTTAAAAGCCAGTGTTTTTAACAGCTCAGCATGAAGTATTGTTACTTTAGCTACTGTACTCACCAAGTTATTCTATTGTGTACTATTTGCCTTCCTGTGTATTGACCCATATCTTATCCTGTTTTTCGCTGTTTGGTTTTGTGATTTTGTACTGTTGCATCGTCTTTCCAGGATTTTGGATTTTTGCTTGTTTTTTTTCCAATTGTGCTATTTTCTTATCAATTTGGATTGTCTGCTCTGCTTCTTTAATAAACACTGCTCACATCCATTTTTTAAAATCACAATGTCTTTTTTTGCTGAAAGCAAGAAGTTATTGTTGCATTTGCGGTTCTTCTGTTAGTGCAACAGTGTTGGTTTCAAAATCTTAGCTTGAGGAGAGCTAAAATGCTTCACACCTTGCTGACTCACTGTGGGGTTTTTTTGACCTGCTTTTTTTATGCTGATCTTGCTGATGTAACCTTTTTACAGGAATCCTCTTACTTTGGGCAAGAAAACCTGGAGGACACCTGCCCTCTACAGATGGTGGCTCATAATCTGTTACCTAAATACGAACATTTTTATCTAGACATATGAAGTTGCATAAAATCAATACAATGAATGAATTATATACTATGCATTTGGGATGCTATAACATTCTATATTAGCTGAACATATTGATAAAAAAAAAACAATGGTTTGAGAGTTAAATAGGAGCTTGAAATTTTTAAATCCTCCCATGATGGAGATCATAAGTCATAATGAATGTGAAATTATCCAAGACATCTTTGATAAAGACATTCATTCATTCATCTTCTACCGCTTATCCGAACTACCTCGGGTCACAGGGAGCCTGTGCCTATCTCAGGCGTCATCGGGCATCAAGGCAGGATACACCCTGGACGGAGTGCCAACCCATCGCAGGGCACACACACACTCATTCACTCACGCAATCACACACTAGGGACAATTTTCCAGAGATGCCAATCAACCTACCATGCATGTCTTTGGACCGGGGGAGGAAACCGGAGTACCCGGAGGAAACCCCCGAGGCACGGGGAGAACATGCAAACTCCACACACACAAGGTGGAGGCGGGAATCGAACCCCGACCCTGGAGGTGTGAGGCGAACGTGCTAACCACTAAGCCACCGTGCCCCCTGATAAAGACATCTATTAGAAATTACAGGGTCCTTAGAGAGCACGATGCACGGTCCACGATGCAGTACTCATAGTGGGCACCATTTCTCAGGGTACAAGGTAGGAATGCATCAATACTCCTCTCTGTTCTGTCACAGAGGTTGTGGAATGAACTTCCCTTGATGCCAGAACAGCCAAGTCACTCATCTTTAAAAAATGGGTGAAGATCTACCTATTCCTGAAATTCGTTAATTATTAAATTACCACTTGTTTATACTGTATGTATATACAAAGTTGTTTGGCTGTGTGGTGTTTGTGTGTGTGTGTGTGTGTGTGTGTGTGTGTGTGTGTGTGTGTGTGAGAGAGAGAGTAAGAGTAACTCTTCTGAATTACCTTACACAAGAGTTTTTAGACTGATGTAATGTATTTTTTGATTACTCTGGAGACTGAACATGGTGGTGTTGCGTGGAGCTGGGGATTGCACTCTGTGGTGGCCATGTTTGTTGGCTACAGTGTGTTCTGGGTATGTTCAAAGACAAAGAGTTGATCTGACTATATATATATATATATATATATATATATATATATATATATATATATATAGACAAAACCAAATATATATACATGTATACATACACACACACACACACACACACACACACACACACACACACACACACATATATATATATATATATATATATATATATATATATATATATATATATATATATATATATATATATATATACATATATATAAAATGAATAAGATTTGTTTTATTTTTAAAAATTGAGAAATTTGTAATTACACAGAATATTTTGAGGGTTACTTCCCTGTTTCGAGCATCAAAACAGATATGCAAAGGCAAAAGATTAATTGAAAAAGGTAACTGAAAATAGTAAGTGAAAAACAGAATGGAAAGAGATACAATTGTAAAACACAATTGGAAATAATAGGAGAGGGCTTTAGGTTACAGTGTGATAAGCTGTACTCTGTTATAACACGATATAGATTTATTTGCCTTTTACTTAAGAATAATAACAAAATAAATAATCAATGAATGTAATTGTGGGGGCACGGTGGCTTAGTGGTTAGCACGTTCGCCTCACACCTCCAGGGTTGGGGGTTCGATTCCTGACTCCGCCTTGTGTGTGTGGAGTTTGCATGTTCTCCCCGTGCCTCGGGGGTTTCCTCCGGGTACTCTGGTTTCCTCCCCCGGTCCAAAGACATGCATGGTAGGTTGATTGGCATCTCTGGAAAATTGTCCGTAGTCCGTAGTGTGTGATTGCGTGAGTGAATGAGAGTGTGTGTGTGTGCCATGTGATGGGTTGGCACTCGTCCAGGGTGTATCCTGCCTTGATGCCCGATGACGCCTGAGATAGGCACAGGCTCCCTGTGACCCAAGGTAGTTTGGATAAGCGGTAGAAAATGAATGAATGAATGTAATTGTATATGCTGAATATATATTCCAGTCTTGTTTCCACCATTGTAGCACTCTAAGATAAGGTACGATTATTTCATACTTACTTGAGCATGTACATGTTGGTAGTGATTTCTCATATTGCAAGTGATTTTCCACCACAACTACAGGTCGTGTTGCTAGATTAAGATATTTTGGATCCAAAAAAGTAGGCAGAATGCATGTAAGAAATCTACATTGCTTCTTAGAACTGATACTGTTTCATAGGTTATGCATATAATATATAATGGCCAACAAACACTGATTTGTGAACAGAGACCGTAAAAAATGCATTTTCCTGAACACAGGTGAGTCCTTTGCTTTCACATTAAAGCAGAATGAGTGACTTTCTGGATCTGTCTGCAAAACTCACATCGCACAGTCCAGAAGTGAAAACTGGGAGATGTTGTACCTCTGAATGTTTCAAGGTGGACTGAATGCTCAACTCCTTTTAACAAAATTACAAAGGCATGTCGATTTGTGAATATACAGTGAACAAATAGTGACATGCGCATGTGCTTTCAATGTCTATATAAGCATCTCCCTGCAAAGAAGTAAACTGTAGTACTTTTTTGCTTATTTACTATACTTATTATAATAAATTCTTTCAAAAACCATTTAGATTTAATGTATTCACAGTAAAATTTATTTTTGATGGACATCAATATACAAAAGATTTGGCTTAATCGTAAATAATAATTCATTCTTGGTGTTTTTGGATGTGTATATTACAAGAAATCATTTACATGTTTGTAAACCATGTTATATTTACATTTGCCTGATACTTTAGTCCAACCGGCTTATAAGAGAAGCAAATACAATCCTGTTCTCAGCACTGAATAGTAACAGTATAATTATAACTAGTAATACTATGTTTCAAGATAGAGAGGGTGAATCTTAAAATATATTAATGTATTTCTTTAGCCATATATATGTAACTCGCTAAGTATATACTGACAAAGAAAATGGCTAATTGCAGTCATCTATGCTGGCCAAATTAACTTGTTCATGCTGACCTAGGTGGGGTGGAAAAACAGGATGTGACATTCAAGATTTGCTGGTACAGTGGTAATGAGAAAAACACACATAGAAAAATGCTTACACTGCAACCACAAGGGATAACAAAGCCAAAATGTAAGCTTAAGGACTTCAAATTAAGACTGAAAATATTAAAAGAAATTCAGTGTCTTTTTAAAATGTCCAAGGAGATGTAAAAAACACTTCACCAAACATATACCAATGTGTTAAAATGTGAGGAATTACCCAGGTGAAGTCTCAGTTATTTTGTTTAAGAAAGCTTGAATTATATGTGAGTACATTTTTTTCAATCTATTGTATGTCAGAATAAGAAAGTTAATGTACTTTGACTATATTATCAAACATTTAATAAAGCCCTGTTTAGTACTAGATTTGACATTTGGATTTATTTGATAATTGGAGCAATTTGATATTCTACTACTTCTTTGGATTTGTTTTTCTCTTAAACATTTAGTACAAGCCCCAAATTTTAAAGCCATTACAATTTTGCATACAATTTTTGTTTGGTGCTTTGTTAGGCCTTTTCTATTACTTTTAAATTCTATTGTGTCGAAATTGTGTAGCTGTTTATCCAAATATTAGCACGGCTGTGATTCGGCCAGTTACTCTTAGATTGTGGTTACTGTAGATCGTCAGTACATAACAATGTTTGTGATTGTGATTGTCATGAATGTGATATTGATTTCTTTTTTACAGTTCTATAAACAAAAAATATATAAATTAATAGACATTTCAGACATTATACAACCAATTATAGTATTTATTTTTGCTCGTTCTGCCAACCATAAGAGTTCCCAATTAAGCCTAAGACGGATAGAGACAGAATTATTCACAGAAGTAAGCGTAACAACATCATTCAGCATTAAAAATTCGCTACAATGTGGAGTGGTACAAACAGTGAAATGTACCAGTGTACATGTCAGTACTTTGGGAACGCCGCTCATCCAATCAAATTTGTATACAAGAACTAACTATTGTAGGGCATGAAATTAATGAAGTTAGAACTTATTTTTTTAACTTTGTAACAAATAACAATAAAGTCAACGTAACATCACAATTAATTGTAAATAATCATAAGCTTAGTCGTTAACCTTTACAAATACAGGCTTTTAGCAAAAGACCTTTACAAAGAAAATGTTAACAACTTTTGTTAATGACGTATACAGGTATAGAGTAGACAAACAGTTAAAGTGAAAACAACCACAGCTGATCTTATGATGGAGAGAAGGACAAGAACATTAATGTGAAATTGAGCATCTGCAAAATAAGAGAAAAAATGAAAAAATATTTAGAGAATGTCTTGTTATTTTGCATTGTTCATTTTACATTCACCAAAGCAATTAGCTCAAACAAAGATAATAGTCAGTGTTTGACACTTTAGAAGAGGTTTACCTGTGGTAAGCTGTTTAATTCTGTTCCCAAACAGTATCTCTCCACATGCAGCCACAGCACAAAAGTATGTTTCTGTATCAGACAGGCTGAGGTTCTTGGGGAGACTGTAAACACATGTCTGTGTCAGAGAACCACCAGTGAAGTTCTTCTCACAGTGATCACTGCTTTGTCCTTGAGTGTAAATGATGCCTGGCTGAGGTTCTCCTAAGCGGTGTCTGAACCAGTAGACGCTGTGATTTCCTTCACAGCGGTCGTTGACGAGTGTACACTGAGACCCATAGTCTCCAACCAGCTGACCTTTTTTCTGCTGGATAAGTGTGCTGCTTTTTAATGAATGATCTTTAGAAATAATAAAGAAATGAACAATATTCAGTTAATAGGGCAGCATGTGGTTTCTTCAGTAGACAGAATTCATCAACATAAATGGCTAAATGATTCTGAAATGATGAATCGCTCTTAATATTTTACTATGACAGCAATTATACAATTTTAAATATGTTTCTGACTGAGCAGTCACATTAATAAATGACACATAGACACAAAGCAGTCTTGCAAATTTCATTACTAAATTTCTTACCTTTCACGATCAGAACTGTTCCTTGTTCAAAGGTTATGTCATAAAGAAATGTGATAGCACAGTAGTAAGTGGCAGAGTCTGATAGTTTTAGATTTAAGATGCTCAGGTTAAAAGTGAAAGGTCCGATCGTGGCACTGAAGCGGCCGTTCTTGTCAAAATTATTATAAAACATTGGAGATTGAAACTGATATGATGTAGCAATGACATAAGGCTTCTCTCCAAGGTTTTGTCTGAGCCATACAATAGTTGTCATTCTCTTTTTACATAAACATGACAGGTTTACACTGTGTCCAACTTCAGCAGTTATTAGTGGCTCCTGCCAGGACTCATCTTCACCAGATGAAAGATCTAATGTAAACCCCCCATACACAAAAAAAATGAAATAAAAGCATTAATCACTACCAAACAATCAATCTCTTTTCCTACATGCTATAAACATGCTATGAAATCTAAAATAAAAGTTTACTTACTGACAGATGTGCACAGCAGGAAGAAAAAATATGAAATCATTTTCTACCTGTACATTTGCTATCTGCAATGTAAAAGGGAAAAGTGTGAAGTGGGGGGAAATTCCAAACGCATTGTATAGTAATAAAGTAATACCAGCATTATACACAAGAAATCAAAGCAAGCTTTTTACTTACATAAGCAACTGAAAGCAACACCCAGCACCCTCTTTCACGGCTGTGAGAAAAACCTGCTAAAAAAACGCTTTCATAATATATTAGGCAGCAAGAGATTGGCTGGGAGAAAAATGGATTAAAGTAGGTCAGCTGCTCACCAGCAAATGCCTTGGAAGTGGTTTCATATATATATATATATATATATATATATATATATATATATATATATATATATGATATATATATTTTTTTTATGGATGGGTATACATAATGAATTTGAAAAAATATGGAAGAATTAAAGTACAGTTAATGACAGTTAACAAAAAAAGTTACAAAAATTGCCTCAATCAGACAAATCACTATAATAGATTAAATTTCACAACACAGTGGCAAGGCACCTCATCCCTTTAGCAACAGTCTTAGCTTATCTCAGTTGTTCAAAGCAAGCATTTTTAAATAAACTTAAACTGATTTTTTTCTAAAAAGAAAGTTTATGCTCAGGTTCGATCTGATCAAGTGTCTACAAAGATTCTACTGACTGTTTTATACATAGTGATCTCAAAAAGCAAAACTGAACATATACAAGAACAGTCCTGTCGTGAGACATGTGAACACATTCCTTTCTGGTTTACATAAACAATAGTTTCTCTCTAGTGTTCTACAGCATAAGTCACAGCAAAGGAGATCTAGAAGATGTATAGACTAGAACAAAAATTGGGAACTAATCATAGCTGTGTTGATGTGAACTGAGTAGAGAGCTCTCACTGCCCCACATCCATTCGATGTCGGTGAGGTTCCTCAGAAGAGTGAACACATGGAGTTTGACTGTGACATACTCCTTTTAAACAACTCTTCCTGTCCTTTTGGTGCCCTTCCTGGCTAGCCTTTACTACCTTTACTGGCTGGCCTTGGTTCGTTTATTTCTGGGTTGATTCCAGTGAATCACCTGAAAAACAGAATAGTCTGAGATTAGCTTAAATAGAAAAAACGTAGGGCTGGGTGATATGAACAAAATCATATGTTAAACAACAAAATGCCAGAATATCAATGTAGTGAAAATATTTTAGGGATGACTACTGGTGCTTTCAAAAAAATCGCAGACATTAATACAAGGAAAAGGTAGACATAATGGTGACGTTATGCACACCAGTGTTTTTAGTGAGGTGCTGATCATTGGAAATAGACTTCAGCATAGGTAAAAAAGTGTTGCACACTCTGGCTCCATATTCATTTCTGTTTTATTTAGATGTTGTTTTGTCCCTCTGGCACTGGTGGCTTGTATACAATAGGTCAGATTCTACCAGTAACATATCAAATGGTTACTAAGCAATTATATTCGACAATTAGTGTGAGAAAGAAAATCAAGACGCCTTCAGCAAATCAAAACATTTAACAAACAGTGACAGGAACTACAGCCAATCAGATCACTTATCATCATTCAATCAGATCATTCTTATCACAAGATCGATTATGTCTCTTATCACATAGAGATTTAAATATTAGTAAGGGATATGCAAAAAATATACATTTTACAGTAGATTTCTAACAGATATATTATACATTATAAACAGCAGCTCTAGATAAACATCCTAAACCACATCCAACTTTGAGACAGAAGACAGAATATAATCTTCATGAATTCAATTCAATTCAATTCAATTTATTTGTATAGCGCTTTTAACAATTTCTCATTGACTTAAAGCAGCTTTACAGAAGTATGGAAAAGTTTAAAATTAATTTAAAAAAAAAAGCTTAAAATTTAAAATACTATATATCTATCCCTATGCCTAATGAGCTCAACTAATCAACTCCCTGAGATGATAAGAGAAACAAACATTGAGAGGAACCAAACTCAGAAGGGAACCCATCCTCATTTGGGTGACACTCTACAGTAAATATTGTAAAAGTAAATAATGTCATTTCTACAACAGTTTATAATAGTGCAACCGAGAGCTCCTGAGGAACTAATGGGTCATCATAAACTCTGAGTTCAGTGCAGACCTTATTGCTGATAAAGACCAGACCATACAGCTGACTGACACAACATTGGTTCAAAAGAAGACATGACAATCTCCGGGCAGCTTCATTAACAACAATGAGCGACGAGACTCTAGCCAGCGGTAGAACATCAGGTTTAACAAAGTCGCTCCATAAGAAGAGAGAATCGGGCAAGGAACTTGGAACACTGGGAGCTTCGGAGTGGCATATACTGTATAGCTCGACAGAGAAAGAGAAAAATTGTTAGGTATGACTGTGTTCAGGTTATGGACAATGTAAATTATGTGCAAAGTGCAGACAGGGACTCCAGCAAGACTAGCTATGACAGCATAACTAAAAGGCTAGAGTCAGAAGGCGTGACAGACATGAGGGCTTCCAGGGATGTAAAGTGTCCCACCACTCCACAGTCTGCACTGAGCAACTTGCGAGGGTGGTAAGCCGATAGCATCCAGACATCCCTGTTCACCAAACACTTTATGCCCATGAACCTTCCAGATCTACTCCTTTACCTAAGAAAACCTATTATCATAAAAAGCTAGACAAAACAAATGTGTTTTTAGCCTGAACTTAAATACTGAGACTGTGTCTGAGTCCCGAAGATTAATTAGAAGTCTGTTCCATAACTGTGGGGCTCTGTGAGAAAAAGCTCTGCCCCCTGCTGTAGTCTTTTTTACTTTAGGTACTACAAATAGCCTGCACCTTTTCATAAAAAAACAAAAGATCTCTCAGGTACTGTGGCGTGAGACCATTAAGTGCTTTATAGGTTAATAATAGTATTTTATAATTAATGCGAAACTTGACTGGAAGCCAATGCATTGAGGATAAGATGGGGTAATATGTTCATATCTTCTGGTTCTAGTTAGGACTCTAGCTGCTGCGTTCTGGACTAACTGGAGCTTGTTTATACTCCTACTGGAACATCCAGACAGTAAAGCATTACAATAATCCAACCTAGAGGTAACAAATGCATGAACTAGTGTTTCTGCATCATATACAAAAACATATCATGAGACAACAGACTTTTGCCCTATTAACCCCACCTGCACCTTCCTGTCTATAGATCTCATCCCATCTTTGGTGCTTCTGCTCTAGTATCATCAATATCACCTGATGTGAGTTCTGGTTGAAATCGGGTGCATCTGTAAGTATCTGTAGGCAACCTCTTGTACTCAGAGCTGGATCTAGTGCTTTGCATTACTCAGTTACATGTAAAGCTGCTGTTTTGGTTTAAATTCTCAGTGCGAGTTTTCACTTGCATAAGGAGCCAAGTGTAACCACTAGCCATACTGTAAGTGAGCCATCTGCAAGAAAATTAGCAAGACCTATGGGGTATTGCATAACACAATTCTGACAAACAGTGAGGAACAGTGAATGTGTTTTTTTAGCCTTGTATTTCCTCATTATGTTTACCAACTCTCCTGTGGATCTGCAGGGGATGGTCTGCAATGGCTGACTGGATTCCCAGTGGCATTTAATCCCATGGCACTTGGAACCTTTCTGGCCATGTTTTGGATATCCGGGATGGAAACCCTTTACTGCTTAGGTTGCTCAACTCTGATAGGCTAGACGATGAAGTGGCTGGGGATGATGGGCTTGATAATGGTAAACTGCTTTACAGTGATGATGGGGTGGAGAGTGATTACAGTGACTATATCTGTCTCAAAAAAAACAAAAACAAAAAAAAAACGTTATTAAAGGTCTGTTAAAAGATGCCAACCTGACTTGTGACTTGTAGAATTATAAAAAACTGTGAACAGCCAAAATGTATCAGTGTTATTTGAAGGCATTCATATTAATTATCAAACATGTCATGTTGACTCACATTGTATTACCTAATTTAAATGGATCTATTTGTTATTATCACCCACAGTATATTCAGGCAAGGGATAGTAATCAAGTAGGTTCTCTTGGCTAACGCAGCAGTCGCATTTCTGGCTTTGTTTAAGTCAATAAACACACATATCAGTGAGATGTACACTCAGATATTTCTCAGAAATAAGAATGCTGTGCATGTAGTCACTTGCTATGGCACACAATGTTCCTTTTGCAGACTGATTTGTCAGGCAAGTCAATGCTACTGACCTCAAAATTTTTGGATCTTTGACAAAAGGGACCATGACTAAATCTTGACCAAAATATTTGAAATCCTGTTCTTTACAAAAACAAATCTGTTGCATGCTGCAGTACTCGGCCTGTTTTGTGGCAGAATGTCTGCAAGTGTAAGATACAATGCAAACATCTTGTGTTTTTTCTTGCCAGATCTAAGCGGGTTTACAAGTAACTTGTGGGGAAAAAAATACCAATAAATACTATGTATTTGGCTTGAAAGTGACTTATAAATATTTTATTATTATAAAATAATAAAAAACAAAACAGATTGCTCTGTTATCACTGGGAATTTTATCATAAGGCAGTAAAACAACACAATTTGTGCAAACTGGATCAACGAGGATCCAGTTATTTTTTTCTTATTTTACACACACCTACGTATAAAAAATAAATTGATAAATACATATACAGTGCTTGAGATGTAAAAGCACTATGCCCACTTTCTAAAGCTTTATTTTTCCCCCGGATTTGATTTAATGATAACATCTGGATCCCTAAATATTAATAGATTCCTGCACTTTGTGTAATCCACATTGAGATAAAATCATACAACACATTGTTGTTGTTGCTGTTTTTTTAATCGGCAGCTTTATTTCAATTTTGTCTCAGAAGCTTCCTCTTATATTTACAAGCTCTGAACAGCCACTCATTTATTGGGTACCATAAGACTGTGAAATGTTACATTAAATTAGTCTAAAGACAGATCACACAGAAACAATGTAATTTCTACAGTAATAAAAAGGTATTTTTATTGTAATCAATTTTGTTGACATTGAGCAAATACACATGAACACTGAACATTTAAACATCCACTGAGAAATTGATCACTATTACTATTAAACAGACATTCTCTTTTTCTGTATGGGCAAGTAAGTGTTTTTCCTCCAGGCCTTTTTATATGAAGATGCTGCTTTTCTGGCCATCCAGGTGTATATCATAATCAGAATAACACAACACAAAAGAACAGAAGATCTTAGTATAGAAAAGAGAACCAACATGTGAATGTGTTCAGAGCAACTCTGACCTGAAAGAGAGTCGAAGAAACAATTTAATTTAAAATTTAATTTAAAATGACAAATTATACGTCAATTGTTTTGAAGAAAAAGCACAAAAATCCCACCTGTTATGTTCACATCCAGCTTAGTTCCATTTCCAAACAGGATCTCTCCACACGCAGCTACAGCGCAGTAATATGTTCCAGCATCTGCGAGACTGAGGTTTGTCTTGGGCAGACTGTAAACACACGTCTGTGTAGGAGAATTATCTGTAGGTTTCTTCTTACATAAACCATTGCTGTCTTCATTAGTGTAGATGATCCCTGGCTGAGATTTTCCAGAGTTATATCTGAGCCAGTAGACACTATGTTTTCCAGCACAGCGATCCGCAGTGATAATACAGTGCAGAGTCACAGAGGCTCCGGGATTAGTCAGTCCTAGCACAGGTTGCTGTAGCACAGAAAGACTATGCATCTGTGAAGCTAAATGTATTTTTTTTTTTTTTGTCAGTGAAACAATAATCATTTTTAGTGGATAAATTACAACCATTATTATATTATTAAATTATTCTAAAATTATTTGAAAACCAACAGAAAACACCTGTAATATGTTTATCTTCATTTTATCAGATATATTATTTTAGGCATGATTTTAAAAATGGACTTATTTACCACATTTGTCACAAGCTCAAATTTAAATTAAAATTTTATTAATCACATACACAAACATACACAGTGTGACATGCAGTGAAATGCATTTTATGACTGTCAGTGTTATAAAAATTGAGTCAAAATAGTGTCAAAATGTCAAAAGTAAAATAAAATAAAAATAACTGAAATTAATTGTACAGAACAGAGGAAAAGAACTTCAATCAAATAGCTTCATAATGAGTTTTTTCCCCCATATTAGTATATTTGTAAATGCATTTAACATGAATCAATCAATTATTAACCATCATTACCTTGTACTACCAGCTCAGTTCCTTCCCCAAACTCGACTATGTTGGAATAAGCACTTCCACAGTAATATACAGCCGAGTCAGAGAACTGTATCGCTTTTATTTCCAAATGAGTTAAGCCTTTCTCGTTCACCATGTTAAAACGAGCATTGTCCTGGAATTCATGATGAAATGTAGCCTTTTTATCATATTTGTAGAAATTGGAAATGAGTATAGGCTTTTGACCAAGTTTGTGCTTGTACCATGAGAAATGCATGGCCATTTCACTTTGGTAAAGACAAGTAATGTTTACACTGTCTCCTTCATTAACAAAAACCAGATTGTCATGTGACTGAAAATCTGTTTGTGTTTTTACAAGATCTGAAAAACACACATATACAAAACAAATGACTTTTTAATTACATTTTATGATATAATAAGATAATTTATAAATAATAAGAACTTACGAACTGGACAAAGGAATAAAATTAATCCAACTGTCAGCATTTTTCAGTTTCTTCATATAGTTTTTTGTGTCTTCTGAAGAAATGAAGAAAATGTGTTAAATAAACAAAAAGCTGTGGGAGGATGTGCTAAAAGTAAGTGAGTCTTATATAGAGGTACTGTTTGTGCTAGTTGTGGTTTTGGCCCTTCATGTATGTGGTAACATGACCTTCTTGTGTTCCAAGTAACTTTCACACGTGCATCATAGCAGATGCAGGAAAATGTTGATGTGCTGGTGCGTATGTGTGAAACGAGTTAACGTCAGCTGTTGTATGCGTCTGTGTATCTTCTAAGTTTTTCTTTCCTTTTTATATTTCTATTTAAAATAACTGCAAATAAAAAATGTAAATTAAAAACAAAAAAAAAATAGATATTTTAAGTATATAGATTATTACATATGTACCGTTTTTCAGTTAGATTTCATTTGATTTTATACATATGGAGATAGAATAAAAGGTAACAAATTCCTGAATACCTAACCTAATGTTCATGAGAATAGTTGCAAAAAATAAATGCATTTGTATGCACACCATTATTTTTCATGGTTCCACTTAACTTTCATTATCACATACCATACTAGCTTCTGTAAATTGTGGGGCTTTTAAGACCTCTCTGGTTGGAAAATGTTACTGCAGTTAACCTGCTTTAAAATTTAAGAGCAATATTTGGGCAGTGAGCCTATCCCCAGATGGTCTAAAGGATGATCTTGGGGTTCTATTTTCACGACAATGTAAATGTTTGTGACAATTTTGCCTAATTTAAGCATGTTGTAATTAAGGTTGGGTCAACAGCTACTATGCACTTTCGTAGGATTATACCTTCTCTTCCAAATTTAGGCACACTTTTACTTTTGCATATATATTTTTTGATGCTATTTAGATGATCCATCACCAAGATGAATGTGGCAAAATGTGTAGTGCTAAAGCTTCACAGCTCCAGGCTCCCAAACACAGGAAATCGTGATCATGTAACATGTTACCCCAGGTACTTGCTGGTACTGGCTGGTATTATAAACCGTTCAATATATTGACAGGAATCAAACTGTGATGACTCTGCTCTCACTCTGTTTCTTTATTTTTTATCTATGCAATACATCACTTCACAGGTCAGACCCTGCCACAGAAGAATATATTCAGACAATACTGTCTAAAATTAATGACAGACTTTGAAATATCAATCATTTCAGAGACAAGAGCAAAATGAGCACCAGTGTCATTAAGGAGCTTCAGTGAGTGGACAACAAATACACACCATTTAATGCATTTGACAGACAGCCTTATCCAGAACAATACAAAATACAACTGAGAGTTAAGGGCCTTGCAGAAAGACACAGTAGTGGCTGTCCTTGGATTCAAACTCCAGTCAACCATCCAATGAGTAGTCCAGGACCTTAGACACTAAGCTCCCACACCAAGCTGTGATGCACTGTGTGTTTCTTCACTCCCCACAGCTTTAGAGAGCCTTTGGTGTCCATAAACCTGTCACCAGTTCACCATTTGTCATTCCTTGGCCTATTTTTGGTAGATGCTCTAACCAGTTATCTAGCCATTACAATTTGGCAATTCAGATAACCCAGGCTCTTACACTTTTTTCTTATACAGATAATAAGATCAATTTTGTGAACTGACCGTTCAAGTTCAGCCTAATGTATCCCACCTCTTTACAGGTGCCATTGTAACAAGATGATCAAAGTTATTTACTTCACCAGTCAGTGGTTTTACTTTTATGGCTGATCAGCATATATGGTAACTTGACCTTCTTGAATTCGAAGTGTGATCTCCATGTCTGCTAAATGGAACTAAATCATAGACATTTTACAGAAGGCACCTGAAAGTACCTGAACAATTACATTAAACATTGCTGTGTAAAATTTAGAGGATCAGCTGGGAGGACAACATACCAACACCAACAACTTGGAAGAGGTCTATAAGTGCAATGTCCATGGAGCGGACCTGACTCATATTTCACTGCTGGTTATATATGCCCTATATAATTGTGTATGTGACAAATAAAAATCTTGAATCTTGGAATCTTGAATCCTCTAAGACTGAACTGTTTAACCATAACAATAATAAGACAGCACCAGCAGCACTGGCTAAATTATTTAGATGGCCAGTATTCTTATCTGGAAGCAGATTGTGTATGCTCAGTTGAAGTAAGAACAATGTAAGAACTCCAGAGACAACCTCAAGAATACCCACTGAGGATTTCAACAGTATTCAAGATTCATCAGTATTAACAACCGGTTAGAAAATAGAGCCGCATTTTATGAGCAGAAAGTCTACCATGCCACAGTGAAGGCAGCTGGTTCATGGGAGCTGATATTGAACAGACATCAGCTACAGTACATCCACCACTCATACCTGTACACAGTGATCCAGAAAATGCAAATCATCAGACTCTAGCACCACCTGCAGACCCACCAATAGTTGACAATTCGGTGGCTGTCAATGATGATGACATCTACCTCTACATATGCAGATGCTACAGTATAAATGGGGCAATTTTCCAATATGAAAAAGTCTTCCCAGTCATGAACTGATTTTGCACTAAATTTAGTACTAAAATCTCTGCTGGTTGTCTTTTGATGCAAATTTTAACTAGCACTGGAGACAAAGTAGCTTATTCTAAGCTAATGGAGCACAGACTAGCTAGAAGGCAAAATGAACACCTTTCGATGATTGCAAATCTTATAATATTTTCATTATATTGCTGTTGATGTTACAACCAATTTGCCAATGCAAACCATGACTTTGCATTATGCACTATATGTATATGCACATATACTGTTACATTTAGCTAATATAACAGCATTTAAAATTGATGTAACTCTGATTAAGATGATACCAGTTATTGTATCACTAAACATATCAGTCCTGTTGAATCGGTACTCCACAAGCTCCCTATGGTCTGTACTTAAATCTACATCAATGTTAAAAGCACATTTAAATGCTATGCACTAGGTTCCAGCAATACATTTAAATTTTATACATTTATAAATATACAAATTTAATATTTTGTTTCATACCCAAAACACACCCACAAACAATAAAAGATAACTCAAGATATCAGATAAAAAAATAAAATACACTCTCATGACACATTGATCATGACACATTGGCCCAATCACATAACTGTTACAAAAATCCCCGCCCCTGTATTTTAAATCAGGTTTAACTTTGCAATTTTTTCCCACCAGACAACAAGCCAGTTCTCTTAAACTCACAATGCATACAGTATGACTCAATTATTATATTCAACCTTTCTGCTCTTGACTCTGTGTGAGTATGAAACTGTTGTTCAATTAGAAATGCCATTAAAAATATTTAGAGGATATGTATAAAATTTTGACTTTATACTGTATGTGAATATACATATATATTTTGATATTCCTTGGTAGATAATAAAAGGAATCAAATTTTAATATTTTAGGTGGATTTGTCAGTGGACATGTGATCTTACAGCCACGTTCTTCAGTGAGGATACAGTTAGGATCCGCCACAACTATGCACTGCCATTTCCACTCAGAAGGCTTCTGTGCAGTATTTTGGTTAAAAGTTCCTCTTCAAGGAGCTCCTGTCCATATAGCTTATGTACATTTACAGAGAGGTGATATGAAAATGTTTGGGGAATTTAGAAATAATTCCAGAATCACAGTTATTTTGAACGGAAGGAACTTCAGCTTGTCATTTTCGCACACGGAAATAACGGATGTTGCAAAATACATTTGTGGAATTCAATGTTATGATCACATACAGTTTGGAAATGGGAGTAAGCTGATTGTTGAAGAAACAGCTGGTGAGTTTGAATCAATGCAGGAATCTGTGAAAGCTTATCATTCTCTTTAAACTGATTAAATTTATTATTATATTTAAGTATGTGAATAAAGAGGTTATTAAAATTTAGCATGTAATGGCACATTAAAGGCATGAAAATAAATAAATAAATAAATAAATAAATAAATGTTCAAATAATCTTTAGATGAAAACATGATGTCAGCCTATTAGACTGATGATTTGAGCTTGCACAGAGGCTATAAACATAAATATAAAATGTGTCTCAGCTGGTTTTATATATAATAAAAGCACATAAATAAAATTATATAAAAATTAAATGAGTATTAATCATTTTCCCTATTAAACAAAGCCTGAATTTAACATTTAAAATATTGTGTGCCTGTGTGTGTGTATCTGTGTGTGTGTGTGTGTGTGTGTGTGTGTGTGTGTGTGTGTGTGTGTGTGTGTGTGTGTGTGTGTGTTTGTGTCTGAGAACATGTAAAAAATATAGTGTACATTGTATTTCTTTTTTCAGAAATTGAGCCAACACTTCCAGCTGAAAATGAAGAAAATGGTGAGTATGATCTGATGTTTTTTATAAACAAAATTGAAACAAATTGCTAATTATAAAGTATGTAAATCAATACCAGGACAAGAGTACACATAAAGGAGTAAAAAAAATAAATGTTCCATACTTCTTGTGCATAAATGCATTATTATTCATTTCATTGGCATATGGCTGCTATGGTTGTCTATTTTTGATTTTGAAGTGAAATAGTTATAATTAATTTTATTATGTGTTGTTGTTTTTGTACTTAATGAACAGTTATGTAGAAATTCACAACTATTAGCAATTTGCATGAACTTCTGAACAGAATTCCAAAGAAATTCTATTATCAAGCCATGCTGTTGAGTTTCACCTTTTAATGTAGCATATTAACATTTTTAAAAAGCTTGTTATTCTTCTTCTTCTTTTTCTTCTTTTTCTTTTGTTTTTAGTAAAACAGTGCATTTTTTACTATGCTGTGCCAGTACTATCAGCGACAAATGTGGCACTAATTTTAATCACAATTGCTCTGATTTATCGCCTTATAAAAAAGAAAAAATCAGGTAAGAATGAGAATGTACAAATATTGAAATAGAAAAGAATGAACAACAACTTTTTTTTTAATTATTTCTATCAATATTAATAATAAGCCCAGCTTCCTGGATGAAGAGATTTTGGTTGAATTGTTATTTTTCAGATAAAAAAACAATCCATGGTGAAGATAAAAGGGTAAGTAGTATTTAATTATATATTGACATGAACAATATTAAGCATTCAAAGACAATTTCCAAGCTACACCAACTGGCTTGATTTGATTAAGTTAATGGGCTTTATTTTAGTTCTGTTGCAAACATAAAAAGTTTTAATTCATTCATTAATTAATAGATAATGTTGCACACCTAAGTGAATGGTCAAGTTAAGCCACAGGGTTCATTACATTTTCAAAAGTTAAGATGAAGGTTGCGTTTCTCTGTTATATTTGGGAGATGTAAGTTGACACTAGAATATGTTTTTTTCTGGTGAGAAGTTTAAATGAAACAGGTTTAATCTTGAGCATGAGACATCTTTGTCTACATTATAGTTAACACAGTTTATTGATTATTTGGTTGTTAATATGTTATTATTCAGTTGTATACAGTACCATGTTGTCACCTAATTGCTATTTTTGTGCCCAGAAATAAAGCTTTCAGTGAAGGGTTGGTGTGGTAAGAGTGGGGGGACAGGGGTTTGACATTTGAAATTTACAAAAGTGCTTACCTTCACAAACACTGACCCACTTTATTCCACAAGTTAGAAGTGGAAATTTCCTAAACTAAGACAAAGGCTTGAAAGTCCAGTTTCATTTCTTGGTTTTGTGGCCACTTAACCCAGTTACTGAATAAGCATATAAACATTACAATGTCATTTACTCAAGCCGTTAGGATGTCATTCATTCATCTTCAAAGTGCAATCCTCAGAGCAGTTGTTGCAAGAAATAAATACATTCTCAAGGTTTAAAGCCAATATGTGTATTATATGTATGTATATAAATGTATACAAAACATGACACAGCATTTTTGACAACAGAATCGTGTCTTATAAAACACAGCAACTTTCCGCTGAATACAATTTACATACATGCTTCAATAAACTTTTTATAGTTACATTTTATGTTGTGAAACATTTGTGGCAGAAGGTAGTTCCTGTTCTCACACCCGCTCAAGTGTAGCTTGATGTTTAAGAACCTAGACAGTGTAAAAGTCAAGCATTCAAAAGAGTTTTTAGAGGTGGAAAAACTAACGCTTTCATAAATGTCACCCAACAGGAAACTAATTATAACACATTCAAACAATAATACAGTATTAGAACGAGTACATTAGTCAAAGTTGACTAACAGTGTTTGAGGTCATTAATACAAACGTGTGATATTAATTACAACTGCTGTTATAGAAGATTAATCACCAACCTTGACTGATCAGACTGAAGAATTTAACAGCACTATAACTTGCTATCTATATATATTAACTAATACTAAATTTTTGTTAGCTGAGACAAAATTGTTATTGTTTTAATGTTGTTCTGTTGGTGGATAACATGGTGGTGGTGGTGTATTGGTGTTTTTGCATTATGATAATGAAAATGAGGCCCATAATCACATTGAATGACTAAAAATAATTATGAGAATCATCAAAAAATGTCTCTTTCATTTACACAGAATACAGATGATGTGATCTACAGTAATCTCACATTCTCAAGCAACTTAGATTATATCCCAGCAAGAACACAGAGACTAAGAAGAACCAGCGAGGAAGTCATATATCAAGCTTTGAATATCTGAACGAGAAATCACTTCCGCCCTTAAATAATCACTAATCAATCATTCCCTTATTTATATTCTGTATGTTAATTTTTAATTGATAAATAGATTACACTATATAAGTAATAAACATTCAGCTTCAAAAAGACAAGCTGACTTTTCACATTTATCAGCATGAATTGAATTACAACATAGAAACAAAATGTTTAGGTATGGGTTAATAATTGGTTAGTTTTGTTTTACTTTGTTTATTTGTATATTAGCTCAAGATTTTAAACTAATATTTTATTGTTATTTGAAGAAAAGTGGTGATTCTGTGCTTTTTAATGACTATGTTATCACTGTATATCTTATTTTATACTGCATGTATTTTCTTCTCTCTTGTTTCTGCAATAAAACTATTGCATTTTGTTAAGGTTGTACATGAGAAAATAATATCACCAAAACATATGGAGGCCAAAGACTCCTCTTTTTTATTTTATTTATTTTTTGTGAAAGTAGAATAGTTTTACCAGGAATCATTTTCATGAATGTATAATGAAATAATTTATCACTGCATCATATCTAGTTTTTGCTCTGATCACCTGAAAGTCTGTCTGGGGAATTAACTATATCCACATAATTAAATTTGTAATGTAATCTCACAGACTGTTACAGTCATAAATGTCATGAAATGTTTTACAAAAACCAACTCTTTAGAAACATCTTTTTTGCTCTTTCACTTTAAGTCTACAACAATGTGAAATCTCCCATGGCTCATTTTACAAACAACACTCAGTATTTCATGCTCACTGCTACAAGACTACAATTCCAGTAATGACCAGTAAAGATCTGTAATGTCTGTTTTTCAGAAATATGTATCACTGAGTTACACTTGTTGTTCCATTTTATGACCAAATTCCTTTGGTCTTGTCAAATTGCCACGAAATTATTCCAACCACATATACTGTAAATGGAACCAGACTGTTGGAAACAAACACACACATGAACACACGCACACACACACACACACACACACACACACACACACACACACACACACACACACACACACACACACACACCTAAAAGCAGTGATGCTTTTGCAAATTGCATGGCTTTATTAAGACAATTGTATTAAGACAATTTACAAACACATCATTTATGGCTATGAAATCATGAAAAACCTGTGAAGATAAAAAGTCTGAGGTAAAACACTGAATTCAGTCACACTAGATGAATGAGTTTGGGCAATTTATAGAAAAAAAAATTGTTAATGTAATGTACACAAATTACTATCTCAACATGAATTTTACATTGAATTCAAAAGAGGTTTTAAGCAAAAAAAAAAACAACAACCATCATATCCATAAATATTGTTACTCGTTTATAAATCACTTCATTGCTTAGGACCGAAATACATTACAGATATGCTAATTGAATATAAACCAAGCAGACTACTCAGATCATTAGGATCAGGTCAGTTACCTGAGATACCAAGGGTTGTTGGTATTCTTTAATTGTTCTTTGTTTTTATTATGATTTTATCGTATGTCTCTTATTTTTACATATATTTTTTTTCTCTCTTATAAACTGCTTTGTAATTTCTATGTAAAGCACTTTGAATGACCTCTGTGTATGAAATGTGCTATACAAATAAACTTGCCTTGCCTTGCCTTGCCAAATAGAGTTTTTGAAAGTGAAAGAATAAATACATTGTCCAAATCCAATCCAAATACATAAATGCACATACACAGTGAACAAATTGCTGGGAGAATTGTTCAAGGTATTTAATTCAGAATGTAAAAGAATACTACCAGTCTTATGTCAAGAAGGTTTTATTGTCATATCAACCATATATAGCTGACGCAGTACATAGTGAAATGAGACAATATTTCTCCAGGACCATCGTGCTACATAGAACAAAGACAGAGCCACATAGAACAACAGAATAAGAGGTAGGTCTTTGGAGGTCATTTAAAGACAGCCAGTGTCTCAGTTGTTCAGACATCTAAGTGAAGTTCATTCCACAGCTTAGGTGCCGGAACAAAGAGTACTGATGTGTATAAATCTCTTTCTTGTTCAATGAGAGATGGTGGGAGCAGTCAAGCCGTGCTAGAAGATCAGGGGGAGCATGTTGCAGTGTGGGACAATTTAGGGAAGACATTAATAACAGCCTACAACATGTGTCTTTGGATTAGGGGAGGAAACCAGAGTACCTGGAGAAAACCAACAAATGATAGAGAGATCAAGCATACAGGGCAGAGGCAGGAATCCAAACCTCAACCCTGGATGTGTGGGGCAAATATGCTAGCCTCTAAGCCTCCATTTACCCCAGTGCAAGACAAGTAAAATGCAAACAGTTGGGTTGCAGATTGACAGTAATTTCAGAGCAGCTGAGAGCTGAAACACCGAGTGGTGGGCTGGAGTTTAATTACTGACATTACACTTGCTATGACTGACAGGCACTGACGGTTTCAGAATATGTATCTATGTCAGTATAGTCTGGGATTAGATTTCTTTGTGTTTTTGTAAAATAAATCTTAGTGGAATAGGCAGCAAATGTCTTCACTTCATTTAAATGTTGTATAAGGCATTGTTCTGTAATATGTACTACTGATCAAGTTTTAGCACAGAAAAGCCTGCTATGGGAATTTATGCTGCTGTACTAGTACACCAACAGCAGGAGGTGTGTAACACTAATAAATATTACATTTATATTCACTATATGCATTATTGTGCACTGTAATTTTATCACACCTAGTAAAGCAAGAACACACAGGTCTTACTGTCTATATACTTTATATACTGGCTATAACTACATAAAATTAAATTTTGTAAGATTTATGTTGACAAATTGAAAAATCCATTACTTTATCAAAAGCTGAAGCTGAATATTTGAAGCCCATGTGTGTAAAACCCTCAAATTGCAGTTTTCACCTCTAATTCTGATCACAATGATGTTTTTACCTTGTTACTGAGCTGATGAAGTGGATCAGATGAATTTTCAGCATACATAAAATACATAAAATGCAAAGTTCTGCTACCTTTTTAATGCTAGGATTATGTACTTTGTCAAGATTTGTGATGGATTTGAGAACAATATACAAATTTATACAGTACAACTGAGTTTTTACTAAATGTTCCCACAATGTTGCTGCAACATTTTCAGTAGAAACATTATCAATGATTTGAATAATGGTCGTCTGTGTCTAACTGGGAACATTGTCTGACAGTATTTTAATAACATTGTAAAGATGTATAAGAAACATTATTTTTGTAATAATACTGTTTGTTGTGAAACATTCTCTTTGGATAAGACACGGAAAAGACATTGCTCTCAGTTTATTTCAGTGATTTTTAACTTTTTTTGGTTTTACTTTTAGAATCTTTACAAGTTTAGCCTAATTAAATCCCATGTGGGCTAAACCATATGGAATAGCACGTTTTGCCTCAAAGCTCTAGAGTCAGGAGCTTGATTAGAGTTTCCATGTTTGTCCAAAACTACGTTTAAAATGTATAGATGACTGTTTACAGGTAGAGAATCATAGAGAAAATGCATTTATTCAAAGATTTTCTGGACAAAACTGAGACCAACTTCAATATGCATGCAGCAACATGTTATAATGAAGCACTGAAGGTGATCTGTAGTGTACTGGAAAATTTCAGCATGTTCCAATTCAAACCATCATTACTCAAATTAGACTATTTTTTCCCCTGCAAAATTCCTGACAGCAAATAAAATCTATCTTGGACAGACAGGAGATTTAGAGATTTACCTGAAGGATGTTGATTGTTCTCCAAATCCTGCTCTTCTGTTGAATATGGACTTTGACACATGTGGATCCCCAAATCCCATTTTAAGTCAAGAAATATATAAAGATAAAGGGTTTGAATATTTATAAAGAAGTACCTTTAATACTCATTGATTCAAAGATATTAAAATCTTTTCCATCATATGCATTTCTTTTAGTATTTGAATACCCATCAAACCACTCTGTCTTATTTACCCATTTTCTGCACAGTAATAATAATAATTTTTGCATGATTTCTCTGCATTCTATGGTCTGACCCAAAAACATATTACCCCTAGATTAAAAGTGTGTGCTTTTGTGTGTGTGCATGGTCCCATTTGATTAATTACTGTCCCATCTAGTTTATGTTCCTGTTCCACATCCAGCCTTCCTGGCTTTGGATCCACTGTTACGCTGACCAGAGTAAAGTGCTTACTGAAAAAATAATTACATTTTCCCACTTAAATCAAATTATTTTTCTTTAAATTGTGTGTTTATGTATTTATCCACAGTATACATTACTTATCTGTCTCAAAATGTTTTATTTTGCATTTAAATGTTCATTTTCATTTTAAATTTTAATTTTAAATCTCATAGCATCTCCAAACGTGTCAATGTCATGGTTCATTACAGATTTTTCTGACTCAGTATTTAAAGATCAAAATCCTTCACACATGGCAGGTCATTTTACTAATATTTGTATAGAGCAGCAGACTTATTTTGTGGTGTATTTTACATTTCTGATTTTTACACACAATATTTTTTAACAACACATCCAGTTCCTGATGGATTTCAGTAAAAGTACCTCTGCTTGGTAGTGTTCCTTACGCACATCAACCATGATGAGAGTCTGTATAATCACATTATTATTCTAGAAATTTGTGTTATCACCTGATCTCATGCAAAATTTTGAGAGCAAATTCACATACTCATATCATTTTTACTTACAGCTACATAACCTCCCACTTGTGCTCTTTATCAACTTACTGGATATTATCAATCTCTAAAAAAATTAATAACTAAGGAACTGATGTACCTTAGAATATACATTAATATAAACAGTTGCATGAAAAAAAATATTTTCACAAAGTCTGCTGCTTCAGTGTTTTTAGATCTTTCTGAAGTTTAATTACAAGCATTTTATAAGTGTCAAATTCTTTTATTAACAAATACAAAAAGTCAATATTTGCAGTGTTGACCATTCTTTTTCAATACCAATTTAATTTGCCCTGGCATGCTGTTAAACCATGACTGATAGCAGCACATTCTTGCGTAATCAATGCTTGGAGTTTGTCCTATTTGGTGGGTTTTTGTTTGTCCACCCACGTCTTGAGGATTGTTCAGACGTTCTCAATAGGATTAAGGTCTGGGGAATTTTTCACCAAACATTTCTTGGATGGTCTGGAGTAGTTGCTCTCTGAGGATGTTTCTGTACTATTCTTTAGTCATACAGTAGCTGTGTTCTAAGGCAAAATTGTGAGTGAGCCCATGTAATAATATGTGAAATTACTGAAAACCACATTTTAATTTTCACAAGTAAATCATCTAAGGTTCATGTGACATTTCAGAAAAGATGACACCATGTTACACGACTACTACACTAGAATGATTCACTTGTTGAGACTTGCACTTGCCCATTAGTAGTCTCTTCCACTCTACCGAGCCATGTTTTATTATGCATAGGCTTATCATAAGGATTAAACTCTCTTGAGTTCATGGCATAGCTGTTTTCTCCCAACATGTTTACATGTCTTGAACCCAAGAGTCTAGTTACCTTGAGGTGCTGTGCGCAGAGGGAACCAAGAGTTTTTCCATCCTGGATACCAGTGGCCAACCTGCTTTAAAGTCCACTTACTGAGAGATGTGTCATGTTTTCTTGACTTACAAGAAACCAAAATAAAATTATTAGAATTTGGGAGGATCTTCCTAAAGTCTTTCTTTTTCTAAATATTAAATAAGAAGAAGAAGTGTTGTTATTTTGTTTGAAATTTACTGCAGCATCTGTGAGAATTAGTGCAGATTAAGAATTTAACTGTACAAAGAAGCTTATGACAATAAATTTCTTCACACACACACACAGGCACGCACACACGCACTCACACACACACACACACACACACACACACACCCACACACACACAATGCCTTAGGACAGAAAGAGTTCAAAGGCCCTACACTAGGGGAGTTTACTTCTCTCTAATATCCCGTGAGTAATTCTGCAACTCTCCATCTCCTCCAGTCCCAAAAAAGGACATAAATAAAAGCCAGGCCGGCAGGAGCCTCTGTCAGAGAAGGGAAGTTTAAAGAAGAGAGAGAGCAAGAGAACGAGAGAGAGAGAGAGAGAGAGAGAGAGAGAGAGAGAGAGAGAGAGAGAGAGAGAGAGAGATTGAGAGAAATATTATAGAGAGGCAGAGATAACGTGTTTTATTGCAAACACTGTGCTTTCTGTGCAGCACTGATGTGAAAATTCATCATGGGGTAAGTCCAAAAAATGCGACTGCTTCAGATTTGTTTTGGGTACCTGATAATGACATGTGTGTGTGTGTTTGTGGGTGTGAGTGTGCTTATGCCAATGTGGCTTACAGGAAGGAACAAAGGATATTTGTATCTGCAAATGTAATCCACAGAATATGAAAAGCGGTCTTTCAGAAGATTGCTGCAGTGGGTTTTTTTTTTTTTTTTTTTTTTTTGCAAAAGCAATAAAAGAAAAAACTTAAGTTGGCCTGCTGCAATAACAGCCTGCTAGTTCAACTCAAGTTGTTAGAGCATTATTTTAACACATATACCTCTTGTGTGTGAATGCTTACATTCAAGAGTATTTGTGAAACTTTGCACACATCAACATTATCATAAAAAAGAACTCCAAACTCCCACGATAGCCAGCTTCACTCTAGGGAGGTCTAGGTCATGAGAGTGTTTACGTCTGACTTAGAAGAACATTCGTTCTAGTCTATTGCACTAGTTTGGCACATGTTAGCTTTGAGTACACACTACACTACTGCCAGAGTTTGTTATGTATCAGATGCTTTCCTGCACTGGAGCCTATATACTTATTACACAGTGTGCATCATCTTGCATTTAGATTGGACATGGAAGGAAAGTGTGTTTATTAATGACTGGATAAATATTGATGTGTGATGTGTGTATTGATGTGTGTATTGTGATATTTACACATAAAATCCAGATATCATAAGCATAAATTTAATAATCAAAATGTTTCTTCTTCTTCTTCTTCTTCTTCTTCTTCTTCTTCTTCTTCTTCTTCTGTGTAAAGTTTCAGCTGGTATTTGAAATGTATTGTTGTGTCCTTGATTTTGTCCTCAGCTTTTTTAGTTTTATACAAATTAGTTAACTATCTTGCAGCAAGACTGTAGAATGTCAATAGCAGAATTATTGAAGGATTACTTGCATTTCCCTTCTTTGGTAACCTTGTTAGATTGGCTAGGACGTAAGTGATGAAAGCAATGAATCATTGTCAGCTAACGTGCTCTTGGTGTTTATATGTTGAATAGTTTGAGGGCTAAAACAGGTGGTATTGTTTAGTTTGTGCCCAGGGAAAAGACATATTATGAAGTATGAGGAATGGAGATCGCTCTTGATTGTGCTTAACTTAAGCAAGAACTTGAATATTGTTCAACTTTAACATGACCTAGTTTTTTAAACAGAAAAAGGTTAAAAAAACTATTAGATTTAAGATATGCAAGTGCATAATTCATTAGTATGATATCTATAGGGATTTTCCAAATGTACTTTAAATCCAAACATACGATCATGTAGATGGATATAAGAGGACTTTATTGAACAAAACATTTATCATTAAAATAAAAAACTCATGCTATTTCTGTCACCATAGAGGATTAAATTATTAAATAATTATTTGATGTTAAGTCATATGCTTTTCATCATCTGGACTAGTGAACTGTCCAGGAAGACAGCAAAAGTGAGGATGATGCATATCTTAGTCCCCTTAAGAAGATCTCATGCTTCCTTGTATTAGTATCTGGAGTACTTTTATGATAATAGTGGACATCTTAAGCTTTCATTTCTTTTTTCTGAGTCATTAATTCCCTTAAGGGGAAATATTCAAGTTCTCATGTTGATCTTTAATTTCCATTTCAGGATGTAAGCTATTCCAAGATCTTGTTTCTAAAAATAACAGCGAGAATGTGATGTGTCAAAGAAAAGACAGACCTGAAAAAATTCACAATTCCAAGATTTAGCATCATCATTCTCTGTGTGCAGGGTAGATATTTATTGTGTTTTGTTTCTATTGTTTAATTGTGTTTAAGACAACATGATAGTAATACCATACATTGTCTGAAGCTGATGTCATTTCTAGGGTGGTAGCGAAGGCAATTAGTATACAGTATAGTAGTATACAAAGTAACCTACCACATGCACTTTAAATCTGAATCTGTCAAGAGAAATTTGGGTTGTAAGTCTATCAAAGTCGGCATGAAGGAGGTCCATGATGAATATAAATATGGGGGAAATATTGTTGTAGGTTTTTTTAGGGTTGCTTAGAGAGAAATGTGTATAATTGCCTAAAAATAGTCCAAAAAATAAACTAATCAGATGAACATTTATCAGTTCAACCCCTTAATACTGCATGACAAGGAACAGACTGATGTTGAGATTTCTGGGGATTTGGGATTTCACTTAATGTAGGAATTTCAGGAATCTGATGTAAGTGACATCAAGAGACACAGATCTGCTATGGCCTCTTTCTCTCATTCATCACCTAATTAGTGCACACAACAAAACAATTGAGCCGCTATACTCAATCTGGGCAACCAAATACATTACTAGTGCAAAGAACTGACCGGAGATGTGCTTTTGACATTCCGTCAAAACAGAAATGATTTACGAGAATTTCTATAACAGCTTAAATATTAGTAGTGATTTGTAATTATGTGCTGCTTGTGTAACTAAGCAATAAAGGTGACTGGAAGCAGAGGATTCCTTTTTACTTTAAACCACACTCAATAGAAGAAATCTTCTTGTACCCATTATTTATTGGGAATGGTACATCATTAATGGGTGTATTTACATACCATATGTGTATGTGTGTAAACTTGTTAAGTATATTTTATGTACAGAATTTATATCTATATGTTTCACCATGCCACTTCTGACTGTTGTGTTGGCTTTTAATTTATTTCTAGCTAAAAGCTATGATTTGAAGTGTATAACATATGTATTCACCCAGTTTTTTTCTTCATATTTTGTAGTGTTGCAAGCTGTAATTGAATTTGACTTACATGGATTTTTTCATGTTTGTTTTACACAGTATATATTGAAGGCACAACTTTTTTCTCACAGTACACTGACATTGATTAACTAGAAACATCTAGAACTTACCACATAGAAATACATTTTATTATATATGCGCGTCTGTTATAGGAACAGTCAGGTTGGGTTTCTGTGTGCAGAGCATCATAATGCTACGTTTAGCTTGCTGTGAGGAGGGTTATAGGAAAAGGAAGAGGTTTGAGCCCCCTGCTGGGCAAACAATTCATACCTCTCTACAATAACATTGCTTTTTGATAAGTCAGCAGTGAATGCAACTGCCAAATTAAAATAATATCATTTAAACCTAGTGGGGCATTAACAGCCATTACCAACTGTTAAAGTCTTTGCTATAGACATTGAAAGGTAAAGTCTTGCCACAAGTATCTCAAATGGATTATGTTATTGTCTTTGATTTGTCCATTTCAATACATTTGGGTCCCAGGTTTTGAGCCACTCCAATATTTAATATGCTTAGGGGTTGTTGTTCTGTTGAACGGTGAACATCCACAGCAGGCTCAAGTGTCTTGTTGTCCTGCTGATGAAAAGCTTCCCCACATGATTCTACCACCACCATGCTTCACTGTGGGGATTGTTTTCTCAGGATGTTGAGCAGAGTTTCAAAAAAAAAAATTGTATTGTGCAAAGGCTTAATTGTTCAGCGCTGGTCTCATTGGTCAAGAGAACCTTTTACTTATGGTTGCATAAAGTCTCAGAAATGGCTTTTTGGATTTTGAAAGTCAGCTTAGTACTGTAGCTCTGCATTGTAGAGTGTTATGTGCATTTGAGCTTTCTCCGGCTCCATCAGCATTATCTTTGTCTTCTTGGATGCTTCTCTTACTAATGCCCTTCTTACTGACTATTTGCAGACAATCTCTAGGCAGAGCTGCTGCTCTATCATATTCTTTCCATCCATCCATCCATCCATCCATCCATCCATTTTCTACCGCATATCCGGGGCCGGGTCGCGGGGGCAGCAGTCTAAGCAGGGATGCCCAGACTTCCCTCTCCCCAGACACTTCCTCCAGCTCTTCCGGGGGAATACCAAGGCGTTCCCAGGCCAGCCGAGAGACATAGTCCCTCCAGCGTGTCCTAGGTCTTCCCCGGGGCCTCCTCCCGGTTGGACATGCCCGGAACACCTCCCCAGGGAGGCGTCCAGGAGGCATCCGGAACAGATGCCAGAGCCACCTTAGCTGACTCCTCTCGATGTGGAGGAGCAGCGGCTCTACTCTGAGCTCCTCCCGAGTGACCCAGTTCCTCACCCTATCTCTAAGGGAGCGCCCAGCCACCCTGCGGAGGAAACTCATTTTGGTCGCCTGTACCCGGGATCTTGTCCTTTCGGTCATGACCCAAAGCTCATGACCATAGGTGAGAAGAGCTCAGCTCGTTCTTCACCACAACAGACCGGTATGTTGACCGCATCACTGCAGAAGATACACCGATCCGCCTGTAATGTCGGCAATGCGAACCAAACTCCTGCTCCGGTCATATAGGGACCGTACAGCCCTTAGCAGAGGGCCCCGGACCCCATACTCCCAGAGCACCCCCCACAGGTCACCACGAGGGACACAGTCAAATGCCTTCACCAGATCCACAAAGCACATGTGGACTGGTTGGGCAAACTCCCATTAACCCTCCAGCAACCTGGCGAGGGTATAGAGATGGTCCAGTGTTCCACGACCGGGACGAAACCCGTATTGTTCCTCCTGAATCTGAGGTTCGACTAATGGCCGAATTCTCCTCTCCAGTACCCTGGCATAGACTTTTCCGGGGAGGCTGAGGAGTGTGATCCCCCTGTAGTTGGAACACACCCTCCAGTCCCCCTTCTTAAACAGAGGGACCACCACCCCAGTCTGCCAGTCCAGAGGCACTGTCCCCAGGCACCACGTGACGTTGCAGAGGCGTGTCAACCAAGACAGCAGCACAACATCCAGAGACTTGAGGTACTCAGGGCGGATCTCATCCACCCCCGGTGCCTTGCCACTGAGGAGCTTCTCAACTACCTCAGTGACCTCAGCTTGGGGGATCGAAGAGTCCACAACTGAGCCCTCGGCCTCTGCTTCCTCAATGGAAGACATGTCGGTGGGGTTGAGGAGAACCTCGAAGTACTCCTTCCACCGTCCGAGGATATCCCCACTCGAAGTCAGCAGATTCCCACTCCCACTGTAAACAGTGTGCGCAGGGCACTGCTTCCCCCTCCTGAGGCGCCGGATGGTTTGCCAGAATTTCTTCGAGGCCAACCGATAGTCCTTCTCCATGGCCTCACCGAACTCCTCCCAGACCCGAGTTTTTGCCTCCGCAAATAATTTGAGGTGTCACAGCATGGCAAGTATAAATGCAAGACAATGAATATAGCTTATTAATATTTGTGATGGGGTCTGAGTGTATTCTACTGACACCCCTGTAGTATTACTGTTATTTCACGTGGGATCAATGAGTAAGTGCTTGAATTTCTATGGATAGAAATTAGGCCACAATAGGTTACTTATGGTAGCTTGTGTATCTAGTTAAATCTATAATGGCTAATTATAATCTTAACATGCAGAAACGTGGGAGATTATGCTGCAGTACAATATATACCATATTGTGATAAAACATACTATAAATACAATAAAATACAATACAACTATACACTGAGTGGCTACTTGATTAGATACACCTACTATATAGTGTCACAAATTAGCCATTTTTAAGGTATACATACATCCATAGGTAGCATTGCCTGTTGTAAACAAAATAGCAGGTTCCCTATCCATCACTAATACAATCAAATAAAGATCACATTTCTGATGAATTGTTGCTTTGAGGTCATGCTCATACATGCATAAATAGCTTGTTCATGATTGTTCTTATTTTCTGTTACTTTAACAAATTACATAATTTCACACATCTAATATTAGAAATGAGTTAGCAGCTAGCATATAAATGAACATTTTTAGATTGATTATTAATAAAGCAAAACAATGTTCAGTGCACTTTTGAGCTGAATTACATTGATTTCAACAGTTCAATTATTAACAACTGGGAAACCCTCCTTATTTTGAAATGTTTTATACTTTTTTTTTTTTTACATTACTCTGATATGTTCTGCACTCTTGTGTTGTCATGGCACAACAACTTGTAAAAAGTGTGGTTTCCTCTTTGTGTGTGTGCGTTTGTGTGCGTTTGTGTGTGTGTATGTGTAAAGAACATGATGTGACAAAGCGATCAGGTTGCCTGAGGGAAATCAAGGCTGCACACACACACACAAACACATTCACACACACACACACACACACACACACACACAAAATGAGTGTCTATGTTTGTTCCACTGACTACACAGTTGGGCTATTTTAACTGTGTGAACAGGTTGCACTGAGGAATACACACTAAGCCCCTAGAGTTGATGAGGGACAGGACTGTATTGTTGCCAGACTGCTGTCTTTGCTGTCAGTGCTAATTTTGTCTAAAAGCAAATTTTATGCTTGACTTCAAAAAGCAACCAATAATCTGCAGGATAAGTGGTGGTTAAAGGCTCCAGAACTAAATTGCATTTAAAATACCTTATGAATTCACATTAATTCGAAGTCAGTAATGGAAACTGTAATACATACTGTAACACATAATTGATGAACCATTTTGTGTTGGAAGAAAAAAATCAAAGTATTAAAGGGTTCATTCAGAGTTTAAGCTCTGGTAACTACAATATACTCAGTCAGCTATGTGACTGAAAATAGCTACAGTTATTACCTTTGGTTGAGAGATGAGTTCCAGATGGACTCCCAATATGAGCATGAATCTGTTTATCCTGAATTACTATTACTTGTTATATCTGCAAATGTGTAAATCCAGAGGGTCACTGAGAGGCTGACAATCATCTTTAATAAAAGACGGATTACATGGATTGTGTATTGCACTCAATTTGATACAAGTCCATTGCCATAGATAACAAGAACAATGTACACAAGCAAGACATGATTGTGAGTTATGGCTAAGTTGCTTTTGTTATGTAACAGCAGAAATGCATTTCTGGACTTTGCAACAGTTTATGTGTTTTAGTTCTTTATAATACTTCTTTAATAATGTTTTACAGCCTGCAAGATACTTTAACTTGTGGTATAAACCTGCACAGAATGTATCTACAAGAGGTCATGGAGAGGTAAATAATCAGTAGAGGAAGTGGATCTCTGGATTTTATGACTTCTAAAGTTAACAAAAAGCTATCAATGCATTGCCAAATGTAATCATAGTGGTCTGCTAACAAGAACACAAAAACTATTTTGCGGACTGTATAAACATCAGTATTTATTCAGCTGCGGGCCAATTTATTTATATCGGCAAGTGCTCATAATTAGCAGTTTGCAAACTTTTACCAGAGTTATGGCAACCCACAGCAGTGACCAGACATGTCCTGGTTTCCAGGATTAGCCCAAAGGTAAACAGTGGTGTGTATAATTTCAACCATTTCACAGTAACAAAATCTTTTACATAGCATTGTACCACACAATACACACAAAGTGTCACTAGTTTAAAAAATGTGGACACTTTATTTCTTTAATTAAATGAAAATTATATTAAACTAGTTAAATAGTTCAGAAGTCTTTTATTTAGTTCACAAAAACTCATGTACATCATGTTTATCAGTTAGGCCTAAAAATACAGTGGCTATAACCTCAAGCTCATTAGTGAACTCTTTAATAAAAATTATGGTCATTTTGCCCAGTATTTTGTATTAGGTATGTGCTGAGGTTAGATTATCAGGATTACTCATCAATCCACTGTTTGTATTGCTTATCTGACATGGGGTCACAGGGAACCTGGAGTCTATCCAAGGGGTCTCAGGGCACTAATGGATGGGGTGCCAACTCATCACAGTTCACAATCATACCCACACCACACACAGCTGGGGTACCTGCCAGAAGCCCAAAAGCTACTGGGGGAACAGGTTAACTCCACACAGGTCAGGGGCTGGAATCAAACCCCCAACACTATACCCCACACTCCAAACCGCCAATGACCAAACACCATCCAATACCCACACACCACCACCACCACCACATACAAACACAATCTATATCTCTAATGAATTTCAAATTTTATTAGTCACATACCAATTCATGCACAGTATGACATGCAGTAAAATGTTTTTACAACTGTGTTATAAATCAAGTCAAAATAAAAATAGCATCAAAATGGAATGTAAAAGTAAAATAAAAGAAATTAAATAAAATAAAATAACATAGAATGCTGTACAGAACAGAGCTAAAATAAATATGATACAAAAAATGGCATGTTAATACAATACAATGACTGATGATATGAATGTGGTAATATGAATGCAGTATGACTTACAGTATGAGTTTTGAGGTGCAAACTGAATATATCTAAATAGCAAAATGTCTCAGGTGTCGTCTATTAAGTACACAAAAGTAGTGTACATCATTAGTCAGTAGTGACAGATGCAAGCATGACATTCAAAGTTTCCAGAAGCTCTGTGACTGATGCTTAGAAAAACCTACCAGCTAATGTCCTTATAAACATGTGCTAAATATAACTGAGACTAATGACGCATTTTAAAGTTTCTCATGGGTTCTCATGGCAAATATTAACTTTTGATTAGTTTATTACAGTTTACTGATCTTTATAGAAGTTTTTTGCAATTATTGTCATTATTTCAGACATTTTGCTTTAAAGCTTTTCTTTATATTTGTATAACACTTTTGCAAGTACTGTGCATTCCTCTTTTATCTCAAATATATTTGTCGTATGTGTCGTATTTGTCTCAAATATATATGTCGTATGTGTCGTATTTGTCTCAAATATATTTGTCGTATGTGAAGGTTTTTACACATGTTGTGCTTCAGAGATTCAACAGATGTTGTGCATGTGTACTTTTTTTACATTTATTTACACATGACTTCTCACACAATTTGTTTATTTAGTTAGCTTATACTGTATGTATGTCATATGGCTTCAGTTTTTCCATGTGCTTTTCTCACACAGATAATCCTATTTTACATGATCAAATATTGTTACCAAAACCCTTATAATAAACATGATCTTTTGTGTAATACATGTAATTTTTCCCTAAGGCCTGATTTTCTGGAATTAGTACACATTAGATTGCTCATAAAATATTTCATCCCACATAAAGTATTCATATAATCTAAACATGTCCTAGCAAAACAGGCCTGCTTGAAATTTATGCAGGATATGACCCAGAGGAAAGCGATGAGGAGATTAAAGGAAATGTAGTGTTTTCTTTTGCTGCAGGTGTGCAGAGAAATGCAGATATCTACCACCCCATGATCACATCAAACGAGCCCATTTGCCCAGTGACCATTTGCATTGTGCTTTTTAAGTACTAATCACCAATGCAAATGTATTAAAATCAATTTTGCATCAGAGCTATTTCCTGACAAGAAAAAGCTGTCTTGTGTTTGTAATCCATCACCCTTGAAGATGACAAAGTAAAAGTGCCTAAAAGTATACAAGGCTCACCTACATGGACACTTAAATACACATGTATGGTCATAACCTTAGGGTCCATAAGATAATAACAGGTTATTCCTCATCTTTAGTTTGGTTACACTGTTATAGGATTCTACATAGAATTTAAGTGTTCTCCAGTGGGACAACTAAAGAACCTTCATTATCCAATGAATGATCAAAGAACCTTTGAATTCTATCTAGAATCGTACAACAAAACCAAGAGTGTTAAAAAGGATTCCTTAGAAATCTAAAAAACGAGAATTTGATGAATTTTAAAGAACCCTGTTTTCTAAAAGTTATCTGTGCATGCATGATACAATACTTACAAATAAAAATAAACATTTCTTGTAAATTAGAACCTTTATGGGTTCCTCGGTTGTACAAGTGAAGAACTGTTAAGGGTTCTAGTGGTACACAATTTTCTCTTTTTCTTTTCTTTTTTTTCAGGATTCACCAACAATTTGTACAGTATACATTTTTAAAAAAGTGTCTAAAGTAACAATCTACTTTTTTTTTTATTAGCTAAAATGTTTTCTTTTACCCTTGAATATTTGAATATGATTAAATGTATATATTTGTTTGACTTATATTAAAGTAATTTGTTGTCTCCATAGTTCCACTTTAAATTGAATATAAATTTGACACAGTACCAAAACTTTATCAACTATAAAGGGTAGATGGGCTGTTTGGTGTCAGCAGCCAGGTAAAAAAAACACTTCCTACACATCCTACCCTTAAGCCTTAAGATATAAACATCCTTGCACTTGAGCCAGTTTTAAGATGGTACTGCAGAAACCCTTCAAAACAGGGCAAGAAATTTTAGACTTGAAGGTAGAATGGTTGGAGTTTCTTTCATGTACAGAAATATGAACACAGAAGCTCTATATATACACAAGCCATGAAGCCCCCACCCTGCCCCTGGTCTAAATTTGTATTTATTTCAAGTCATGCTGTCTGAAGTTTAGCAGGGTTAGCTCTGTGTTTTCTCAAGTTCAGAGAGAAAAAAGGAGACAGATAGAGCGAAAGAAAGGAAGAGTGAGAGCACAGAGGTGTTTGTTACCCCCTCCCACACCAATCCTAACCTCCTCTACTTCTCTACTTCCAAACACCACAGCATATCAAACATACTGGCAAGCTGCTCGCTCAGGATATTGTCTTCTGTAGTATATTTTCTCCAGAACAGGCAGCTTGTGACCCCTGTAATTATTTCCAAGGAGACATGATGCTACGGACAATGAGGTGCCAGCTGGAGGTAACTGCATCTGAAAAAGCATGCTTGAGTTTGGTGTATGCATGTCATGATTCAGAACAATAAACGGCCCATGCATGTAAAGTAGAGCATGTTAAATTAGCACAATTATCCATATTACTAACTTGGAGGAATGAGTTTATATATTCCAATTGTAATTCATTCACTAACAAATTATGTTTAAGTAGTATCCTTATCTTGTATTTTCACTTCACTGGTTTCAGGAAAACCGTTTAATATTACAATTATTTTGGAGATTCTCTTCCACTTTAATGCCTGAGAAGTGTAAAGATCAGATATCAGTTTATTATGTCTTTGTTGCATAAAGGTTGTGGCATTGAGTAGTTTTCAAAATATTAAAGTTCCTTTTTAGGTCCACATGTTTAGTGAAGGGATCATTTTGGAAAACAGCTAGAGGGCAGAGGGCCTGACCGAGGGTGTAAGAGCAGGCAGAAGCTAGTCTGCGCTTGAGAATTTTCTTCAGTGGAGCAGTGTTTGTATGAGTGGATTTGTCCAAGTTCTAGTCTTTCAGATAATAAGTAAACCAACACAGCTGGTTACGAGAAGACACACATACTTCAGCAAATTTTACTATCATATAGAATATCTTGCACAATAGTCACTTTTACAGAGCATTTTTACTTCATGTAAACCCATTACACTCATGCCTTTAATCTTCCCTTCAGTCTAATCTTTATGTAAATTGTATCTTCCAGTAAAATGACCTTGTTGAATAATGCTCATTGCTGCACAAAGTGTGCACCAGATTTTTCCATTCAAGCATTGTGTATAGGGACTTCTCCTTTGCTGTTATCTTCCCTGGCTATGCCTCAGGACTGGGTTTACAATAGCACGTTGAAATGTTTAATCTAGTCCAGAGGGATTTATACAACAGAATAGAGCGTTGTTTGATTTGTGACTGAAAGGACACCGGAGACGTTTAGCTTAGGTTAAAATGAGTGACTGTATCTGGACTGTGTTTCACTGCAGTGCCATGACTTTCCTGTGCTCATGAATACATGCAAATGTATCAGGTGAATTTGTGACGGATGTTGCTTGGATGTTGTGCCCATCAACTCTGGTGGCAAGAAAGGAGATGAGTGGATGGATGGATGGATGGATGGATGGATGGATGGATGGATGGATGGATGGATGGAACAGATTGGAAAGAAAGAGAGAGTAAGGGGGGGACACCAAATTTATCCCCAACATGTTCTGACCTGTTTCTCAATGTAGTCATTAATCAGCAAAGCCTTGTAATGCATCCTGAAATATAAAAGTTTACACACTTCACTGAACATTATTCCACCAATCTAATCACATTACCTAGATGTTCTCTATACTCCCAAAGAACCACAGTTATCTTACTCCAATCAAGTAAATTTGGAATCACATTTGTGCCCAGGAGAGCACATATGTCTCCAAAGTTTCCCCTGTTCCCTCTAGGGAAAAGGAGGCACCATCTGCTTGTAAGGCTACACCGCTGACTATAGATACTGGAGGCGGGGTAGCAGAATTGAGTTATTGAACACACTCACAGATAACATATGTCACTGATCTGGTTCCCTTTTTTGGTTTTCTTTTTAGTGCATGCTTTTCTTCACAGTAAGTCTGAAAGTAATTTAATAATATAACATTCCTGGAGAAAATGGTTCTTGGAATTGTTGACTAAAACCCTCAGTGCAGTATGTGTTTGAAATATAACTATAAAATAAATGGTGACTGTAATTAAACCACTAATCAACTTTATTTTGGAGGATTCAAATACATGCCCAGCCTGAGTAAAGATTGTATTTTTGCAACCTTTATTGTAACTATATATTGTGATCAATTCTGTGTACCAATAAATGGTAAAATTTTAAATACTTACTCACACAACTCGCTTTACACAAAATTCATTCATGCATCCTCAGTATCAGTATCCTGATCATGGTCAGGACATTATCCTGGGAACACATGGTGTGATGTGTGAATACACCCTGGATGGGATATCAATTCATTGCTTTGGTGATTTTTTTGTTTTGTTTTGTTTTTAAATAATATGATATAGTACTCGTGATTGATTTCAAAGGTTCTAAAGGAATACAAGTGTGTGTGGGTGGGGGGGGGAGTGTGTGTGTGTGTGTGTGTGTGTGTGAGAGAGAGAGAGAGAGAGAGAGAAAGAGAGAGAGAGAGAGAGATATGCGTGCGTATAGAGGTTAGTCACCTTGTGTTTGGGAGGCAGCCGCGTGCGCTTGCGATGTTGTCAAGTGCCAACGGTTGTTCAGCGGGTTTGTAACGCGTTAGCTTCGCCATTCCCATTCAGCCGGAGTCTCTGAAGCGAAGAGATCGCGTCCATGCTATTTAGCGTCTGATTTTTTAGCGCGACATGGAGGAGTTTCCTCCTGAAAGCGAAAGGATGGAGGCTTGGCTCGACGACAATCTGGACTTTGCTCACTCGTACTTCGTGCGGAAAGCGAACCGGTGAGTGAAGCAGCGACGTGGTGGTGTGTATCCACTTTGCGGTATTCGGTGTTCTTTTGTAAACTTATGGGTGCGGTAACTAATTTGCAGATTTTAGATACGCGAGACTTAGATAAACTTAGGATCTTTAGACACCTGTGAGAACATTTATTTGTGTTTGTGCTTTTTCTATTCCTTTACCGTGTGGAACACATTAGGTTTGTATTAGAAAACACCTGCAAAACACATGCAAAAATCCTTAATTAACCATCTGCCAATTTCCCCGGTGAGGATTAATAAAGTATCTATCTAATAAAGTATCTATCTATCTATCTATCTATCTATCTATCTATCTGTCTGTCTGTCTGTCTGTCTGGTTTATACAAATCCTCTTTAGAAAACAAGTAGAATAAACTGTACCTTTCCTTGTGGCTCGGATGGTTCCTTTATTATTTCTTTTACCTTTAGTATGTATCTTTGTAAATAAATGTTTTGCACCCTAATTATTTTTTAAAGCCTTAAAAGTACACTATATGTAGAAAAGATGTGCACTTGGTGGTTCCACCCCAGCAACCAGCAATTGTTCAGTTTAGTAACCATTTTTTGTTTTCAGATCAGTGTGTGAAATAAACACTTGCACGTCATGTATTGGTTTAACACTTGTGTTTATTTCTGTGCTTTATTTCATGTGTTGTGAAAAAAAAAAAAACACAAAAAAGCTGGAAAAAGCTGCTGTCTACAACGCCCAGTTACAATAAAAGTGACAGCATCTAATGTTCACTCATGTTTTATATTTGACTTTTTTATTCGTTGTATAGTCCATATAATTAGTAGATTTTTAGTACAATAGCACATCTGCGTTATCTTGATATGGAGATACAACTGCAGAAAGAGTGAAGACTATTTACTGAAAGCAAACTCGGAGTTACTGGATTTGTTCAAATCCTTTTTTTATTCATATCATGTCAACTCGCAACTCTTGTACTTGTGCAAGGTATACACTAACTACCCACACCACCCTCCATTGCCTGTTTGGTTCTGCAGTTCTCTCAGTTATTAAACTGTCGGGTGTGGGTTGTGCTCTCCTGCTCCCCTGCTCTAATAGTTGTTGTGCATCACCCATATGCAATACTCTAAAGCTTTACTTTTTTTTCTTCACATTTGGGCTACTGTTGTGCTTGTAGCTTTACTGGATATCAAATGGTAAGATGCGCAATGCAGGATCAAGTCCATGAACAAATCCATGGCTAGTCAGTCTCCATGTATTAACATGTTTTATGCATGGAGGGTGCAAGTGATGTTCTTCTAAGTGAGTCTATCGATTTAGCTTTACAGACCAAGGACACTTCCAGAGTCCATAGAGATTTCATTGACGTTCTCTCTCTCTCTCTCTCTCTCTCTCTCTCTCTCTCTCTCTCTCTCTCTCTCTCTCTCTCTCTCTTTCACTGGATAACCTACATATACTGTCATTTGTAACTGGCATTAAGTCCATTTTATTTAGGTAGCATTAGATGATTAACTGCCAGCAGATTTACAGCACTGAGTTTTATAGCCTCTGGTGTTTTCCAGTTGACTTGCAGAAGTCAAGACATTCGGTTTTATATGAAAGCACAGGGACTTTGGACTTTAAGCACTTGAACATACGAGTGTTACTCTGTAAGAAACAGAACAAACCAATCACTTCAGGTTCTCCTCATTTTCATCAGTGCACAGCAAATGCTATTATGCAGTTGTGAATACAGTAGTATTTTAGGCTAAATCTGTACTGCTGAATACTGCAGTCACTTTTACATGATGTCAGGAAGCTTTTTTTTTCAGTGTATCATTAGTTGTAAAGAAGCGTTTTACAGAAACTAAAAATAATGGGTTTGAGTACACACAGAAAGTAAATTTTAGGATCTCTCATTCTTATGACTTGTTTTTCATTGTTTGTAGGGAAATGGTCAACGCTTGGTTTGCTGAGCGTGTGCATTCCATCCAGCCATCCCGTGAAGTGTCCAAGTCACTTACAGACAGCTCCAAAATTCATCCAGAAACAAGTAGCTTGACTGCTTCAGGTTCCACAGATACCTCTTCACCCAGTCCAGTTCCTTCTACACCCACACGCAAGATATCTGCATCTGAGTTTGATCGGCCACTACGGCCTATCGTGGTAAAGGACGCAGAGGGCTCGCTAACCTTCCTCGGAGACACGGAGCGGGTGCCCATGCCACCTCCAGCTCCGTCACACAAGCTGGAACAGACAGGCGGGGACCGTTGCGCCCGTCTTCTTGAGCTTGTGCGTGATGTGTCCAGCCACTTAGACCTGACAGCGCTCTGTCATCGCATCTTTTTACACACACATGAGCTAATTGCTGCTGACCGCTACTCGCTGTTTTTGGTGTGTGAGGACAGCTCCAACCGAAAGTTCCTGGTTAGCCGGCTGTTTGATGTTGCCGAAGGCTCCACACTTGAGGAAGCATCCAACAGTGGCATTCGCCTAGAGTGGAATAAAGGCATTGTGGGACATGTGGCAGCCACAGGCCAGCCATTAAACATTAAGAATGCGTACGAGGTAAGGCCACTTCAAACTTCTATATAAATTTCTCCCACTTAATAATTGAAGTGCAAAAAATTGTCATTTAATCACTATCACAATATTTGCATTATTCACTTAAATAATTATAACTGACTGCAATATTGACTCAGTGAGAATTAGCTTCTTTGTCAATGTTATGCTTCAGATTTTATTGACTTTGGTACTTTAAAGTGTCAGGGAACCATGAGTGCTTTCTAAATTGGGACCCTTTTACCTCTAAAATATACTTCCAACTATGGAAATAGTAGGGTAATTTGTACAATAGTGTTCTTCTGGCTATTTATTGGTGCAATAAAGCATTTTATTCCATATGATTTGGAAATCCATTCGGTTCATATAGCCAGTTAAATATACTATTAAAAAATGACAACAATGGACTGTGATTTTCACAGCAGTAATAAATTCCACTTTGAGAAACCCTGATGTACAAAGAATAATTAACTGATGAAATTCCAAGTCGTACAAAGCTATTCTGTTCCAGTCAGTCCAGGCTTTAAGAGCAGCGTAGAAGCCTTGCAGCCTCAGACAAGATAAAAATGTGCTCAGTAGAATATTAAACCATGCCTTATAATTCTCAGATCAGTCAGATATTTATCATGGTGTCCAAACATTTTACAATTCTGCACACAGCTATTCATTCATATCTTTAAAATGCTTGATTGTAAATGGCAGTGGTGTAAGTTCTACTAAGAAATGACTAAGAAATGTTTTTTTTTTTGATATGGTTATGCTATAGAATATAGTGCTTATAATACATAATGTGAGAACTGATTTTCATTTCTTTTAAGTAATAAAAAACAACACTTTATAAATGAATAGCTGAGATATGTTATTAATGTTAGTCATTCTGGCAACACACTACCTTGAATATGTTTGAGTGAATGTATTTGGAATTTAAGGCATTTTTAAATCACATATCTCGCATATCAAGTGTCTTCTGATGATAACTGATCTGCTTGTGGTATTGAGTGGCCTTGTTATGTGTCGTTTATGCTATATGTCTGTCTTGTCATATATGCCATATTGCCACCTGCTCTCTATTAACCTTTGACCCCTCCAAAGTCTCACTGTATCTTTCTACACAAAACCGCTCTATTTAATTCCATGAGTTCCTCAAATGGTCTGTACTTTTTGTAAATGATCTTCATAACTCCTAAATATATTCTGTGGTTATTATTACTGAAAACATATTGGTCTGAAAGTGAATGTGCACTGTGTATAATAGTGTTATAGATATCATGCTCTTGGAATAATATAAACATATCTGTTATGTTTACTTTCTACATTGGTAGTTACGCAAGCCAGTTGCTAGCCAACAGTTTAAATGAGCTCATAGCTGGTATTTTTAGGCATTTATAATTTAGATAAATTGCAGCTCTGCCAACACCAAGTCTATGGAGAAATCATATGAGAGAGAGAGAGACAGAGACAGAGAGAGCGAGAGAAAGCAAGAGAGAGAGAGAGAGTACCTACTTTATTAATGTTAATGAGGTGTCTGTCTGAGGCAGCCTAGCTTGCTAGGACTAATCTTTTGCTTTATACTGTAATTAAGATTGTGTTTTTGTATTGGCAGTAAAGCAATATATATTCAAGAGCAAAACTATAATGCGGAAATTACAGACTTTACTGGATGGTGTTTATACAAGACACAAAGGCAATTAGTATATATATAAAAAAAAAAACAATTTTTGATTTTTTGATTTTTTTTTGTCTAGGATCCTCGATTTAATGCAGAGGTGGACCAGATCACCGGCTACAAGACACATAGCATCTTGTGTATGCCCATAAAAAATCACAGAGATGAGGTTAGATCTAAAAATGGAAAGTAATATAGTACTTTTTTGAGGTTTTTAGTATTTCTTCCTGCTTAAAATGCTCATACAGTGAATAACTTTTTCAAAGGTTGTTGGAGTGGCACAAGCAATCAATAAGAGGTGTGGAGTGAACAGCACCTTCACAGAACAAGATGAGAAGGTGAAAATTTGTGTTTTATGTTTGCTTCCTTAATTAGTTGTAATAATGTTTATATGAAATGTCCCAAAAGATTAGGACTGTAGTCATTGCTGTAGTTGTGAATGCCATTTAACCCTAAACCAATACTTGTTATATTTTTATTCATACACAGGACTTTTCCTCCTACTTGGCATTTTCTGGGATTGTTCTACACAATGCACAGCTCTATGAGACATCGCAACTTGAGAACAGAAGGAATCGGGTAAACTATTTAAATGAAATTAGCTGAAATATTTTTTTACAAGGTAGCTTTTAAAGCATACTCTTTGATGCTTATGATGTCACTAGTCCAATCCACCTTGTGGTTTAGGTCTTGTTAGATTTGGCCAGTCTTATTTTCGAAGAGCAACAGTCTTTGGAGGTCCTGCTGAGGAAGATCGCAGCCACCATCTTGTCTTTCATGCAGGCCCAGGAATGCACTATATTCATTTCTGATGCTGAAACATCGGTAAGTGCAAAAATTCTAAAAAACTACATTTGTGGAGAATTGCTAATAGAAGTTGTATGGAATTGGAGACAATGAAGCTTTTGAAAATGAAAATTCTTGTGCTACAGTTTTACACTCCTACCCCTCATATACAGTAATACACAGTATTATACAGTAGTACTTAACAGATACAGTAAGTAGCTCTTTAATAGTACAAAAAGCAATCAAAATAAGCAAGGGAGAAATAGTAAACTGTAAAAAAGTGTCCAAAGTTATAAAGTGGCATATTGGGAGATATGTATTTTAGAAAGTAAAAATGATGATATTCTTTAAACAATGTAAACACTATATGCAGTCCAAAATTAAATTAAAATAAAATTTGATTTGAAAATTGATGTAGTGGGAAATATTGCACATACAGTACATAAACAGAGTTTGATATCAGTACCATCTGTCAAATTAGAGTGCAGTGTATTTGTGAGTAATAGATGATAAATTAAGTGTATGTTACATACAATCTTAACATGTACATGTCTAGACTTAACACAGTTTTAGACACTGGTCAGGTCTCTGTGGGCCTTTCTTGCTTCTTACGCTTCAAGCCTAAAGCAAAAAATACCTTCCTCTTAGCTCCACTGAAAAGACTTGCCATGAAATGTCACAACTATTGAAATAGCATTATGGAAGCTAATATATACCAATATAGCATCTGCTGAAAACGTTTCTACTGAATAAGTACCACATTCTATTAAATACATTATGCCACATTCAGCTGATGTTAGACCCTATGTACAAAATAGCGTCCAGTTCTGTTTCAATACGAGAGGCAGTGCTGGGTATTTGGATTGAGTTGAGTCAAGTGAGAAAGTTACAGTCTGTAAGCAACACTGGTTTCATTTATAGTAGAACCACAAGCAGAAACCAGCCTGAATTACTTCCTTATTCCACTCTGCCAAAGAAGCAATTACAACATGCATGCAAAAACACACACAAACAGAAGCAAAACAGTTGTTTATATACAAAAACATGTAATGTTAATGTTAGAACATACTAAAAACCTTAAAATATTGCTACAGCATAGCAATAGCTACTAAGGTTATGTATTACATTAAAGGTTTTTAGTAAGGAAACCTTTCTGAAAATACTGGTTGAATAGGTAAGTCTCTGTACAGAATACAGTAGGTTACTCATGTAATTAACCTGCTACATATATAAGGAAAACACTTTCAGCTTTGTATGTGTGTTTTGTTAATATAGAAAAGAAACTGTCATAATACCAATCTTTACAAAAGCTTAAGCACTGCTAAGCATGACACAAACTAAAACAAGTAGAAGTCAAAGTTATTTAAAGTTTTTTTAATCATTGTTATTCTCTGCGTTGGAGAGTTATTGGGGTACTGTTATGGTAATGACTTAAAGCAGTCATGAAGACCTCAGCAGACCTGGAGCAGGTAATGTCTGTTGATGGTTTTGCTTAGAGATATTGAAGCCAAACTTTTTTGGAGGTTTGAATAGAAGACAAAGTTTTCTAGATTTGGACAATAGAACGTCTGTGTGTATATGCTGTAAATATCCAATTATATGTTTTTGATTCATGCAAAGTAAATAGTGTTTAATGTTCCACAGTGGGTTCAGATTTTAAAATGATTGGTTCTGTATGGTGAACTGGACATTTATTAGTTTAAAAGGAAAGTTATAGTGTACTCATTCTCTTTTTACAAGAAAAGGTCTTGATGTTTATTAAATAATGCTTGTCGAAGTAGAGGGCAACATTTAGCATGATACCTGATTAAGGTTGACATTTTCTTTCCTCTGTGGAGGTCTGTTTTCCTCTACAGTGGTCTCCTGTAGTGTTGACCAACTTGCTGAGATGTTATTTGTTCATTGGTAAGAAACCTACTTAAACAGACTGATACACCCAAGCCCGAAAAAAATGAGCAGTTTGACAGTTTTTGTAGGCCACTGGTATAGTATTGTTGTACACTTTAAAAGAAGAAGGTCTATCTTTTTTGTCTTCTCGCCAGACAGTGATTTATTGTGAGTGTTACAGGCAGAGGTCAAAATGTGCTAAGATGGAAACATAAAATGAATTAGCATAGGTTACTTCCTCTTACATTGAATCAGGATGGCACCCTGGTTTGTTTTATCTACTTTTCATGGTCTCTTTGAATTTGGAAAAGGCAGCTTTTTAGAAGTGAGTTCAGGTTTGCAGACAAGTCCCTATAAGGTAGTAACCTTGTGTCAAGGAATGCTGAAATAAACTGAACTTCTGGCAGAGCTGTTAGATAGTATATTACATTTGTTCCCTGTTTATTGTGGGGAGTCATTACAGGTTCTTCCGACATGTCTGTTTGACTAAAACCATTTGTCCATAGCCATGTTACAAAACCTTTTAAATGTTGAAAGTGAGAAACCTGAACCACTCATTTTTGTAGCTGCATAGATTCTATGGTAGAATCACTATGGTATTTTCACAGGTGAATAAATAAGAGCATAATAGAGATCTTTTATTAGGGCCTAATAGCATTAAAAGAAAAAAGCAACAGAGTCCACTGTCTTCCTCTCTTCAAAAGTTTGCCCCAGTTTACCTTAGCAAATAGTGCTGTTAATGAATTCTATTTGTTCTTGATGTGTCACAGAATGGATTTTCCAGTGTGTTCCACATGGAGTACGAAGAGTTAGCTGGATCTGTGGACTTTCCTAACAGGTAAAGAGAACACCTATGATGGTTGTTTTCTTGTGTACAATTTTTAGTCAAAAAATGCTTAAATATCCAATATTCAAATTCCTGTTAATTACAATAGAGTATGGTGTATGACAATAGAGTATCATTTTGTTTGACATGGAACTTTTCATTTGATACATCTGCACACTGAACAATACATTTCATAAGCTGCATAATAAAGTAGGCTATTTAATATAATGTGTAAATATTGCCATAAATACTGCATAAATATTACCTGAGGTGAAATTACTATTTGAGCTTGATGAAGCCCTCAACCCCCTCCACTGAAAAAGTAATTTATAATATAGCATACTGAAGCCACCAAGTATGTGTACACTACAGGCGCGGTTCTAGGATTTCATCTTTAGGGGGGTTTAGCCCTCAGTGAGAATTTAAAACAAGAAGAGTTTTATATTATATGACTACATAGTAAGCCAAAAGTTATGGTATTATTTAAAATGGCAAAAGTGGACACCAAAATGTTATGCATGATGTAATGATGCCAGTCTTGAATCATACAGTATCAGTTCATGTATGTGTGCATTCTCTACAAACAGTGTGTCCAATGAATGCAGTCATTAATAAAATAAATATTCACAAGACAAAGACCAAATCAATAAATGTTATTTTTATTTAATATTGGATTGTTTGCATTAATATTTTGTTTGTGCTATCAACTCTGGTAATAAGAAAATTGAACCATTGCTTTTGGTCGCGGTTTTCCGCCGATTAATGTTATAGATAAATGCCTCCAGCTCTGACTGCGCGTGCACACTGCACGTGCCTGTGCTTCTCCGTTTAAATAAAGCAGATAGCTGATGACGCACTTTTGAAAGACTGCGCGTAAACGCAAAGCAAAAAAAATCGCTCTTGGATCAAACTGATAAATAATTTTCTTTCCCACCGATGACATGTCCTGCATTTTAATGTAATATTTATTGTATATTTATGAAAGTAAAAATTATGCTTTTAGTTTTAGGGTGGCTGAGATCACAGACAGGGGGGCTGAAGCCACCCTAAAAAAGTCCTAGAACCGCCCCTGGTACACTACCACCACACTGATACTGCAAACATACAGGACACACATGCCAAAATCTCTGCCACCTTCAGGCTTTCCTCACTTCAATCAAGTTAAAGTCTAAATAAAATCAAAATAATTTTGATTCCATAATGGTTTAACGATTTGAAAATATAAACTTTAGGCACATATACATACAAATGTGTTCCATCATATCACAATGAATTAGAGTTTTGTGTACACTTCCAGTCATTTGACATAAATAGTAACAGTAATAAGTAACAGATTAAATTTCTTTTTATGAATGTGACAAGAATAGATTATAATAACCAATATTTCACCCCATCGTTTATTCATGTAATTTTTTCACTTAGAAACCATGGTCACCATTAGTTTTAACCAAGAACCATAGTCTTGACATTTTTGTTTTAATGAAAATGTTCGGTGCAGAAACATTTCATGACGGAACAGTATTAGACTGGTTAAAGTGCATGAGTTATTAAGTGCCTTTGACCAGTGCTTAATCAAATCTGTTTAGGCAAACCTTTTTTTAGGAAACCTGCGGAGGATTTTAGTGAAGAATGGAAAATGTTTGTGCTCCCAAACTGCACGTTGATGGCTGTTTTTTAATGAGGGAACTCCATTAAATACGCAAGTTTATTTTGACAGATATTACTTACACAAGTGGCTAATAATCCACCATGGGAAACAAACAATGTAGTGATCATTTAGTAAGTGACGTAGTATGAAAATTCAAGTTGTTCCACATTGAAAACGCAATAATTTTTAGCAAAAACTTAATGACAGCAGAAATTTTTGTTTGTTTGATTCAGTTGTTTTTTATTCAGACATGTTGTATATATCTCAAACATAATATTTCAGATTTCAGAGATTTAAATCTATTAGCCAATTTGTAAAGGACATGACCAGAATTTTTGATTTGTTATTTCATTTACACTGACATAAAGAACAGATATAATATAAATGTTTTCTTTTGTAAAATTATAGAGAAAAAGAAACAAACATTTAACAACTGATAAAAAACCTGGCTGCACAAATGTATGCTCCTTGATACAGCACTGGTAATGCCTATAATTTTCATTTTGTGTGAGCACATAGTACATCTTGATCTGGCAATTTTATTTCATTCATCATTGCAATGCATCCTTGCACCAATTTTATTAACTTCTAAGGGGACCTCCTGTAAACAGTGCTCTTTAAGTCATACTATAGTTTTTTGACTATGACTGTGGCATTCAACAATCATCTTTTATTGACACTTTGGGTCAGTGCTTTCATAAAACATAAGGATTTTCTTCATCTTTAGATGTGTAACTGAGCTGTCTGCAGGTTTTGTGCCAAAATATAGCTATTTTATCTTTTTTGTAAATTCCAGAAGGATGTCTTGTACTTGGTGATATCGGATATTGGAAATTATTTTGTACCCCTCTCCTGAATAGTACCTTTCAACATTTCAACATTTTTTCCCCTAAAATCTTTCTATTTGTTTGTCCATTTGAATTTTGTTGGTTGATATTTATCAATAAATCTTAGCTTTATGTTGTTGTTTACATAACAGAAAGCTGCAGTTTTAACAGGGGTTTGTGGCTTTCTTCTTGTGGCCACTTACATTGAAAATGACTTGTATTCTTATTGCATATAGGATCGCAAATATTAAGCGCTAGGAAATCAGTATATGTCACATTAATGAAAAATGTTGAATGGTGCCCGTGTTGTCTTCTCTTTTACGATTTTGATTTCTTCTCAAACTGATTGGAATGCTTCAGAGAAAAGTTCTCATTATGAATTCCAGTAGCATAACAAGAACAATTTTCATCCAGCTGCTTTGCTTTTCCTGACTACATCATCAGTCAGACTATTTTTTTTCACTGATCTAGCCTCTTCATGCCTTATGAACTTGCATGGTATAAATGCATGTTAGTATATTGTCAGTAATTGCAGATTATAATTCTTGGCAGATCAGCTGATTCAGATATAGCTGTTTCAGTAAAGTATGTTGTAACAGGAGATCTTCATTCTAAATGATATTGTACTCCACAATGCTGTGTCAAAGTTGGTAAGTTGAAATCATTATGAAAATGTTCTTTTTCTACTACAGGGACAGCGATGTAAGTAAGATCAACTACATGTATGCTCAGTATGTGAATAACACCATGGAGCCACTGAACATTCCTGATGTCACAAACCTGATGTCTGTTCAGCAATTTCCTTGGACTGTGAGTAATCACAAGAAAAGATTCTTTGGAAAATGTTAGAAATGGATGTTTCCATTCTGGGGTCAGAAGAGTCTAATTCACAGCTCACTTAAAAATGAATGAATCACTCTTAAAAATATCTCTCGTTGCAGAGTGAAAACCCAGACTCTCCAACCTTCCATGTGAAGAGTTTGTTGTGCACACCAATTAGGAATGGAAAGAAGGATAAAGTTATAGGTATGTCTAATTTTGTGGCTTATTTAATTTAATCTGTATAATGGACTCTGGCTACTGGACAATTAATAATAAAAATATATTTTATACATGGTGCCTTGTGTGGTGTATGGTACAATAAAACATAATATGTTCTATAAGAAACTTATGACCTAATTGAATATGACATTCCAATTCTAAAATACTAAAACTATTAAAACAGTCATATTCTCAAATTATTATTACATTCAGACCTTTGTTTTTCATGCTTTTTCAAGTGACACATGATTAACTAGTTTAAAAGACACCAACCTATTGTTGGCCATCACGTGAAACACAGTTGAGCAATACAGCTCCTTTTAGAAGGCTCTGAATAGATTTTAATAGCCATCATTTGCAATCATTTTCATTTCCTTGGAAATTTCTGTGGCTGCCCTGCTGTGAAAGATCTGTCTTCTGCATTCACTATACTGATTGTCTAATTACTCTTGTACCATTGAAATGGTGGGATATTTTAGGCAGCATGTTGAAAGACATTTATCAGAGTTGATATGTTGGAAGCAGAAATGTGAGCATTAGAATTGGACCCTGGACAGCCGGATGCATGTGTGTCGTTTGCCTGGGGTAGAGAAAGCACCAGGATGTACTATGGGAAGAAGGGCATCAAACTCTGGGGCTTCTCCACTCTGTAACTCTCCTGGAGGTGGGAAAGACAGTGAAAAGTGGACTCATCAGAGAGCAATATTTGTTTCACATTGTCCACAACACAAGATCTTTTCTACTGCTACCATTTAAACCGACGATTGGCATTATCACAATTGATCAAATGTTTGGCTTTAGCAGCCCAACAATGAATATTGACCTTGTGGAGCTTCTTACGAACAGTTTTGGTGTAAACAGGTAAGACAAGATGCACAATTAATTCTGCATTGAGCTAAATTTCATGTTCTTTTTGTATACAATACGGATTAGCACAATCCAGACATCTCTTTCAGACAGCTTCCTTATGCTTCAACGGTTACTATTGTTGGATGTGGTTTGGTTTTCATGTTGGTTTCCATTTTAAGTCACTCTGGTGTTTTCACACAGGTGTTTGCCAGCTGGTCAACAAGATGGATGAATCTACAGGTGAGGTGAAGGCCTTTAATCGAAACGATGAGCAGTTTCTAGAGGCATTTGCTATCTTCTGTGGGCTCGGCATCCAGAACACTCAGATGTACGAGACTGTGGAGAGGGCCATGGCCAAGCAGGAAGTTACACTTGAGGTTTGTGCAAATGTCATTATTAGTTAGCATTAAAAGTAAAACAAACAAAAGATAAAAACGTAAAAGCAGTAAAATCCAAAGGCTGTCTCAGCAAGGGTGAAAGAGGGAATGTTATAAACAGCTCCTTACTTTTATTTAATTATTTGTTTATTTACAACAAAGCATTTTATTTTACAGGGAAGATTACATCCTCCTACTGTGCACTAATATAATCTGATCATATGCTCTCATTCACATTCAGCTCACTTAAGGCTCTATCCCTTTTTCTCTTATTGCGCTTTTGCTTCTCCTCTGTTCCCTTCATTCTGGAGCTGTCAGAGTCAGAGGTACCCTGATGACAAGCACTCGCCTGCAGCTGACAAAATGACGAGGCTGAATTTTAGACCTTCCCCTTTCGGTCCCAACACCATTCCTTTTATATTGTTTCTCTATTACTAATAATTCTTGCAGCAGCAGCAAAATATATCATCGTTGGCATCAACAGATGAAGAGCAGAGGAAGCTGTGTTATTTACACTTTGACAGTTTAGTCAGACTGAACTCATTATTCAGGATAGTCCAAGGAAAACGTGTCATGCTTCAAAAGGCAGCAGGTCCAGTGTCATACAGTGTATACTCTGAAGCGAATTATGCTGAGATAAGAAACAGTTCTATAAATAAAATTGAATTAAACTAGCTAAATTAACTTAAATCTGACAAAAAAAAAAAATATGTGTGTGCTTCTATATGCATTGCTGTGTGTATGTTTCTCAGGTCCTATCTTATCATGCCTCTGCTGGGGAGGAGGAGACTCGGGCGCTCGAGGTAACAGCGGTAAATTACAATTTATTCATTTCCTTATAAATTTTTTCAGTCAGATTTATTTTCAAAACCTCTGCATTTATCCTTGTATCATTATTTTTAAATTTTTCAATGTATCAATATTGACACGAGGTTGGACAAAGGCGAGTGAGGATCCAAGTGCAGATTTTAGACTTTTACTAAACCAAGACACACAAACAGGCAGGCAAAACAGAGCAGAATACAGAGCACACAGGAGACAGGACCATTAACACCAACATACAATATCTAACAAGCACAATGAAATAACGACCAACCAAAGGGAAGTTAACACACAGAGTATAAATAACAGACAAGAACCAATCACAGAGCAGAACTAATTAGAGACAAAGACAAGACACCTGAAGGAGAGAAGGAGTACAATTAATGTCCATGGAAACCAAAGAGTGGGCGGAGCAAACAATTAACCACAGGAAAAGACAGCAGACAGAAACAGGACAGAAACACAGACAGACTCATTACAAATATTTTATGCAAACTTTCTAATGATTATTTTCAGAATTTTTCTAACATTAATAATCAGCACAGTATTACAAGATCATATCTTATTTATTGAAAATGAATTTTTATTTATTTTTTTAGTATTTTCTGCAAGAGCAGATGTCTGAATTTGCTAGCTTGACTGATAATGTCAGCTTAGTCAACAAAAGCCATCCTATATCAAGATGTTATTTAGATCTGTTCACTTGACAAGTTATTCTCTAAAACTAACCTGTAAAATGTCAGATTTAAAAAGGTTAAGCATGACCCTGCCAGCCATAGTTAACATGCTGAGAATTACATAAAAAAAACTCACACCTTCAGCAGCATCTTTACATACAATTTGTTCCTACACACATTGTAGCTTTTTTATGTGGTGAAAATCTTAAACAAGATTTGGTACACTAAAATCGACAGTGCTGTATAGCCTGTATACTATAAACTAGAATAACATTTATTGTACACATCATTAATAAAAAGGAACACTGCTGGCTTTAGACACATTTGAATAAACATATTTGTATTTACAAAATTAGGCATCTACTGCTAACTTTGATGCTTTCGACTAAGTTTTGACAGGAATGTTGAACACAAGATAAACAGGCATTTTTTTTAAACTTAAATGAGTAAATGTTAGAGTAAATGTTAGTAGTTTTGATAAGAATTCATAAAACCTATTGTTCTTTAACTGAGGACTGACAACCTTTGTACAATTATGACTTGTTTAATTGACATATCCACTGGCCTCAAATTTGGCTTGTGATAGAGTTTAGGCTTTTTCCAAGTCTCTTTCTGGAATAGACATCAGAATGCTGGAGTAAAATGTCCATTAAAAGCACCATTTGTACTTACATTAAATGCTGAACTCATTGTTTATTAATGCTTTTGTTTGTCTATTTAAAAAAAGTGGATTTTGTAACATAAACTTATCTCAAATGAGTTTGTTTACTGGCAGCAGCATAATCTTGTCATCATAATTCAATGTGCTTTATTCAGAAAACCTTACAGGTATACATTTGTGTTAAGATGTCTGTTATGTACGTTTTTGTCCAAAGGCAGCCACTGTTCCTTCAGCTCAGTCTCTGAGGCTACTAGACTTCAGCTTCAGTGACTTTGACCTGTCTGATGCTGAGACTACCCAGGCCACTATTCGTATGTTTGTGGACCTCAAGCTTGTGCAAAACTTTCAGATGAAGTACAAGGTACATGACCATTAATGCAAACCACAGAATAAGTTGCAAATAATTATAAATATACTAATACTAATATACCAATCAGTGGCATACAAAAATTCAACACTTTGCTAGTCATTCACATCTGAATGACTATCAAAGTGTTGAATTTTTTTTTTTGGTCAAGTATTAAACGAATCCTGTCCATTCACTAAATGTCGGCACTGCAGAATAACTGCTGTGGCTCAGAACAGAAAGTTAAAAACATAACCGCCTCCTTTAATTTAGTTTATCATTGCCAGATGAAGTCCATACCTCTGGCTATCTGAACACAGGTACTGTAAAAATGACTGTGTACATGGCTCTCTAGAACAAACTCCTTTTATGGTGTTTGATGCCAGCAGAGACGGCATACAGATGGGGCCAAAGACAGGCTTTTTATTGATTTCCTAGGCAGCGCTTACTCTGAGCTGCGTGAGTGAAAGCAGGCACACTTTAACCAGTCTGGCATACAGTAGAGTTCAGATTAATCACAAAAAACTCTGCTAGCTGTAACTGATCACCTTCAAAGAGACAACAAACCCATATAGTTTACACACAGCAAATAAGAACTATACACAATTTTGATGTACTAACATTTATTGAGGTACTGAAATTAGCAGCAAGCAACTAACCCACTTTCTGTCTGTTTCGTATGAAATGATATTTTGTTTTGGATCTCTAACCCTCATTTTCTCTGTAATTTGGTCACCTTCTGATTCTTACCCACTAACCAGACATGTAATAGCCAGCTAACTGCATCTTATCTGCCCACTTCTGCCTACATGAGCTCACAGACAAATATGATTTATGAGTATCACTGTGATTGATGTGATTTCACCCAAAGAGCATGGCTCCAAAGATGGCTATGTCATTGTCTACCTCATTAACTCATGATGCTTTTAGGACAAATGTTTTTACTATTAAAAGGGTAGTGCAACTCTTTTAGTATGCATTGCTCTTTTAGTATCCGTGACACTGCATATGTGTTTTTATTCCTCACACTATGTGTAATATGGTGCATGTCTCTTGTTTATAAGATTGTATTTAGAATTAAATTAGTAAGTGGGAGTGTTGACCTCTACTGAGGGGATATTGTTGAGTGATGGAAGGAACTTATTTCCAACCAAGTGGATGTTCCCTCCCTTTAGGAGGCTGTGCCAGAGTAATGTTTCCCTGTGGCTAAGATTAAATAGAACTTCGATGCAGCAGGTCTGCATGGGTGGATGATATTGTGTCATAGATGTTGAACGGCACTGGGTGAGCTTACATTTGTGTGGTTAAAACATATCTTCAGTGTTTCACAGAGGGCTTGGGCAATCTAGGATAATGGTCCTTATTTTGAAGAAAGCAGAACCACAAAAAAATGAGAATCACACTCCAGGAAGCTGGATATATATGATAGTTGAACTTAGGATTCAGGAGGAACAGTGTGGGTCCTGCCAGGCATTTGGAGCCATGCACTAGTCTATATACTGTATTTTCCTGATTTTGAGATGGCCTATAACCTTTTAGGCCTATGATTTGATATTTGCTGTTGGAGGTACTGTGGGAGTATGGGGTATCTTGATTGTTACTTTGTGAGGTCTGGTCTCTCTTTGTAAACCAAGATTCTCTGTAGAAGTAACACACATTAAATTCTTATTATATATAACTGGATGCCATGCTTTGCTTACAAAATTCTCTTTAATTCATACTAAAGGGAGTTGACACATTTTTTTTCTGAAATGCATCCATGCTTGCTGTGCTGTGTTATTATTTTGCCTACTTTCTTATTGTCAGTGTTAAGACAAGCACATGATGTAATTTAATAATTTAATTTTCAATTTTCTTGACAATTGAATTATAATAACTAGAAAATTCAATTTGTCTTATTCCGTTAAGGATGTACAGATGATCCAAGATCTACTGCCATAATATTTTATTACTGACTATTTATTTTCTTTTTGTCTCTTGTTTCTGGGTCCTTCTTTTTCAGAGCCTCTGTCAGTGGATCCTGAGTGTGAAGAAGAACTACAGAAAGAATGTGGCCTACCATAACTGGCGACATGCTTTCAACACGTCTCAGTGCATGTTTGCCATTCTCAAATCTGGGAGGTTACAGGTCAGTGCAGTTAACTGATGACCCAAACAAAAGGCCACAGGTAATTTCCTACTGAAGTTTAGTGTAGCATGAAACAAAGTACATACTGTGGATGAAACCTATTAACAGTGTTTATAAATAGGAACTAGGATGCAAATACTTGTTAGAGGTATAGAAAATACATACAATTCTATGATTTTTTTTTTCTTATTTTCTAATACTTTTTTGTTACTTTTTATTTTATGTATTATTTTATGTAACTGATTCATTAAATCATGAAATGTATAACTTTATTATTCTTTTTTTAATAATAGAAAATATTACAATTGATGTCCATTCAGCCATGCATTTTAATTTAGATATTACTAGATTTACAAACCTCTCATGACCTTAAAGAAGTAAATTTAGTCATCAGGAAAAGGTTTCTGCTTTTGAATAGTAAAAAAAAAAGCCCCACTGATCTCACAAAAGTAAAGTAAAGTAATCTTTCTATTTTAAAACTGACAGAACAATCTAAATGATTTGGAGATATTAGCCATGATGATTGCAACTCTGTGTCATGATTTGGACCATAGAGGTGTCAACAACTCCTACATCAAGAGGTATGTTTGTATTATTTTTATTAGTGTCCAATTTATAATAAGCAGGACAGACTGTATGTTTCACAAGGGTCGACAGAAACAGCACACAAAAGAGAGAAAAAGAAAGCACAATTACTGTCCTAATTATGTTGATAGGAGTGACCATCCTCTAGCCCAGCTCTACTGCCACTCCATTATGGAGCATCACCACTTTGACCAGTGCCTGATGATCCTCAACAGTCCAGTAAGTAGAACTTCTATATTGTTGTTAGAAAAGATTGTATCATATTTAGTGCTAAAATTGTATCATATACAATTTTATACAATATACAATCATATACAATTTTTTGTATCTTGTCAGATACATTTATTCGAGACGAATGCTGTAGTGCTGTAGAAATTAGAAACCAGTCCATCATTGCAAAACATTTGGTTTAGGTGTATCATAAAGAACAAGACTGAGAAGTGATATTCTGACATTTTGGACATGTATTTTAAAGAGTTGTTGTGTTGGGACTTTATTTGATTGAGAGCTCTATATCTATCAAATTAATTCATTCATTCATTCATTCATTTTAGTAATACATATTATACAGTAAGTTTCTATTTAGGTTAAGAATGAATGAGAGCCTTATAGTACTAAACGTGATTCAGTGTCTTGTTCCTATATTTTAGCACTAAAAGTTATCCATTCTGCTTTCTCAGGGCAGTCAAATACTAAGCGGTCTTTCACTGGATGAGTATAAAACTACACTGAAGATGATTGAAAAAGCAATCCTGGCCACCGATCTGGCCCTTTACATGAAGTATGTACCAGGCATCAGTCATAGCTGAGATAATACAGAATTAAATCCTTATTAGTAGCCCATTTTAACACATCTAACCTGGTTTAGCACATATTCACATTTAGTCTATTACCTTGTTACATAATTCTGCAATAGAGGCTTATGTTTTGCTGATACCATACCAAAGCAGTGTTTTTGTTTTCTGTTGCTTTCTTATCCAGCAATAAAAGGTGTCATTTAGCTGTGGGGTGGGGACAAGATGTAAATCACAGTTATTGTGCAATAACCATGGGTTTTTCCTTCTTACCCTAGGAAACGAACTGAGTTTTTTGAACTAGCTAAGAACAACCAGTTTAATTGGGGGGATGATCATCACAGAGACTTGCTAAGGTGATTTGTATATATCTATATAATATATATAATACATATATATATATATATATATATATATATATATATATATATATATATATATATATATATATATATATATATATAGACACACACATAAACAGAGGGTTTTTTCCATTGCAGGTCCATGCTAATGACTGCATGTGATATTTCTGCCATTACCAAACCATGGGCTGTACAAAAGAGGGTAAGAGCTTAAACTTATGGCCATTGATTGCATATCCCTTCATGTCTTACACTACCTAACTCTTCCTCTCCTATCACTACTCATTCATTTGTGTATCACTGTTTACAGTATAGGTAGACTTTATAGTATAGGATTGTCCAGGTAGAATTTAGTGGCCAACCATTAGACACTGCCAATAATACATATAAAATAGAATGGTGAATAGAGTCCAAATATCTTTTTCTTTCTTTTCTGTAAACAAATAGCAACAAAACATGTACAACATACTGTATATTGTGTGCCTTTATTTTGTGTATAAATAAGAGCTGAATTATTTTGGGACACGCTGCTTCCCAAAGATGAGTATTTCCCAATAACAGCATGCCCTGAAGCCTTAGTTTTCCCATATAGAGTAGAAATTTGTGTAGGATTTTTTATAGTTGCATTTATTGTTGTTCAAAACAAGTTCCTGCCTTCACCTTATAATGTCAATAAACTGTCATCCCCTAACCAGCTGCTTTCTCTGTTTGAGAAAAAGATCTATCACTGACTTGTGTCTCACTGACATCGGACATTGTTATTATAGAAGGCACAGCATATAAGAATAAGTGCATTAACCTGAACCATGCAGTCGCCATTATTGTTAAAGCTAAGCTGTTACCAACAATTAACCAACACTTCCCTGGAATAGGCAGCTCTGTATTAGAGGCTGATGGAAAGCTGATGGGAAGTCAAAAGGTTATTTCATACAGAGAAAGAAAGATAAAAGACCAATAAAACCAATAAAAACCAGGGAATGTGTGTGCACATAAAATTAAAATGATTTTATAAAATGGCTTATATGCTGTACTAAAATTTAAGCTTTGTAAAACACATCTGTGTACACTGTGTAATGTGGGAATGTGTGTTAAGTCCTTGTATGGACAGTGTGTACTCAGTAGAATTGGAAATCACTAAAGATGGAGAGAAACAAGGTGTGGAATCCCAGTGATATAAGAGAAAGACAAAGAAGTGAGGTGATATTGGTTCAAAGGTGAAGGTTTCTCCCAAATGCTGATGTCCAGTATGTTTTCCATTTAACACTTTTTTCTGCTTGTCTTTGCAGATAGCTGAACTTGTTGCCACAGAATTCTTTGAGCAAGGGGACAAGGAAAGAGAAGAACTAAACATTGAACCTATTGTAAGTTCACTTCCTGCGCATTACATCACACTGTCCGAACAGCAGGGCCATGTCAAGAGCAGCATCAGCTTTCACAACTTGTAAAGAGTGCCGTTGTCTCTAATAGGATCTGATGAACAGAGAGAAGCGTGATAAGATTCCCAGCATGCAAGTGTCTTTCATCGATGCCATTTGCACACAACTGTATGAGGTAAAAGTCTCAGCAATTTATCAGTCTTTATCTTAACTTATAGTTCTATCAAAAATAAGATGTTAGAATAATAGTTTGTAAAATAATATATGGTTATGATGTACGTGTTTTTAGACACTGGCCGGTATGTCAGATTTCTGCTCCCCCCTACTGGAAGGCTGCAGGAAAAACAGGCAGAATTGGAAGCTGCTTGCTGAACAGGCTGAGGAGGCAAGCTTACTGAATGGAGGACTTTAAATGGCTAATCCCAGTCAGCACAAGATTAAGTTTACCCCTTTCCCTTACCCCAGGTTCTTCTTCATACAACTCACCACACCCTGAAGCATTAAGCGATGAATTCATTCTAGTCATGATTCCTGCTATGAAGAGTTCACAAACCACTATGGGGCAAAATTTAATTTTACCTTTGGGATGTAGCTGAATCATATTGGTTCCATTACACTTTGGGGGGTGAGGAAACAAAATACTAAAGCAATATGGTCTAAAGTACAGACATGTTCTGAGTCATTTATGTCTAAAAAATCACAAGCTCTTGTTTCCGGTAAAGAAAGGGAGTGATGACTGTTATGTTTAATTTTTACATCTTGCTTTGGAAGTTAATATTTTTTGCCTGTCTAAGTCACTGAAAGTCATGTTATCAGGAATGAGTCTAATTGGGCATTTACCAGCAAATGCTTCCATTTAAAGTCACTGAATGGGTAGTTGTAAGTAAAACAGTTATTACTTGCTTACGTTTTCAGGTAAACTTAGATTAAAAGAGCCGATTGGAAAAACAAAAGGTGTGATCTTTTTATAGTCAATCCAAACCCTGTGTATGCGAAGACATTTACAGTATACAAAGTTTTATTTATTGTTTTAGTCCCATATCAGGGTTTTCTGTAGCTCACTCAATGAAATGAAGCAGAGGCACAAAGATAATAATTTATTCATCACTACAGTGCACCGAACAACTGAGGTAGTATACTTTAAAGGAACACACCCACTTCTGATATGTAGAAGAATGGCATTTTTTTCCCCACATTGTTTTACTGTTTTCACTTGTCTTTCGTATATATTTATTAACTTTATATTGTGAGAATTTGGTTACTTAAAATGTAACTCTAAAATGTAATGAAGGAAAATACATATATTTAATTGTTCAAAAATGTGTCCTTTATTTGAGTTTTCAGATGTCTTGGGTATATGAATGGCAAACGTTTACTGAAACAATTGAAAACAATAGATTCAAAGGCATCAATGTTCTGTTAATTAAAGCATATGGCTTATTCAATTGAAAGCACCTTCATGTCTATTCCTAAACTTCATCTGTCATGAATGTGCATATATCAGCAGGTAATTTACTACCTGCCATTGTTACATTTTGTTAAAAAGCATTTAATCTTCACAGTCTAATCTTCCTATCAGCCTAGTGAGTTGGAACGCTGTCAACTGTGTTAAGCATTGTAGTTTTTTCTCTTGCCCCAAATCTGATGTTTTTAACTTGTTCAAACTAGGTCAGTCAATTCAATTATGGTAATACAGTATTGTGCATTCTGAGATCAGCAATGACCAATCAGCCTGCAAGCATGAAAGATGAATAAAAGTGCTTTAACTCCTTCTTTTGTCGACATGGCAATCACATACTGCCTTCAGTACACAATTAATTGAAAACATTGGAATAGTACCATTTTATTATGGTATTCAGTTCCAATGGCAGTGTTTTCAATTAATACCATATTAGTATGTATGATGCTCAGGTGTCCACATTCTTTCAACCCTATACTTTGTTTTATATTTGTCATGGTACAGAAAGGTCAGTGATTGTATCACTACCACTATTGTTACAAAACGTATAGACTCAGTGCATGTGAGCGCTTGTTGTTTTCATGTTTGTAGTGTTTCACCTCACTCTAAATCAGATGTTCTTCTCTGGTCATTCAGTCGCACCGGTATTATAATTTCAAACCAGAGCTTACTAAACAAGAAGGAAATGAATAAGTGCTCTTACCAATTTTGTACACTTGAAGTAAATTAGTGTCTCTGAGTATGTTATTTTAGCGTACAATTTGAATGTATTGCTGTGTTTTGTAACCCTGCCAGATTGATGTCTATTCAGAAGCTTCACAGTAAAAGCAACACTTTGGTTCATTCTTATGCTTATCGGGTCAACAGGTGCCAGGGAACCCAGGCTTTGATGTGAATAGAATGAACATTTCAAAGGGGACACATTTCAGCAGAACATTATTTCTTGATCACCTAATACAGGCATAATTAGTATAAATGAATACGAACCTTAGACAGTTACAAGATATATGCTATTAGGTCTGCTTTCATGAAAATGAAAAATAGACTAACTTAAAATGTGCAGAATTTCAAATTCCGTGCATTAAAAAATGTCTCAATTACTTCTCACTACTTATGCAAACTTAACACTACCTTTTTTTAACAAATGTCCAGGTTGCACTTGGAATAAAATGATCTAGAATTTTCATACATATGAAGTACCTCATTCTTGTAAATCTGTGTGGATTTTTGCGTCATTGTCAGTCATAAATGGAAATGGCTGTTGTAGTGAAAATGTTCCCATTAAAGCTTTGAGGGCAACAACAACCCTCTTTTTTTTGGAGAAGAACTACATAAAGATGCTAGCATTTTTATTTTTATTAAACAAAAGCAGCTGTCAGTTGGATGTGTGCTAGACAGAATGTATTTACTGGTATCTCTAATCTCATGCATGCTTGTAGGCTGTACTACAGCTTTGGTGCCACCTATTGGCTAGTGCACACATTGATTGTATCCACAATAGTAAAAAGACTGAACACTGTTAAACCAGGATTGTTTTTTAATTTTCAGAGATACAGCCATAAAACCCTCAGCAAATGAGAGATCTGTTTTGGGGGACATGAAAACTATGTACAGAAAATAAACAGAGAAAGCAAAAGAGAGAGGACAAAAGAAAATATGGTTACATGGAGTTCGTCCTTTTGTAGGCCACCATACTGTTGACCTTATGGATGGATGTGGTGAATGAGCGAAGCCGAACCTCCTCCGATTGGTCGATAAGCTGAGGACCAGACTCCTCCCACTGCTCAGGGACCTCCAGATCCTTATCTGTATAGATCAGGAGGTCGAATGCACCTGTTGTCAGAGGGTGAAAAACATGAACAGTAGCATGGCTTTTATTTTAAAATTAGATTAATTTTATTTATTTGGGAAGAAAAAAAAAATCACCCATAGCATGATTCATGAGATATTTGTTGTTTAGTCACATTTAAGAATTAGCCAAATCTACAGTGAACACACTGCTGAAAGGATTGATTTAGTCTATATGGCTTAGAATCTAATGTAATATCAAGCTATTGTTATTCCTTTGAATGCAACAAACTGCTGCCACATACGTAAGCACACAATTGTATAGGATGTCTTCGCATAAATTTCCCTTCACTGTAACATAGTATGAGGTGGAAGCTCTGGACAGTCCTGAATAGAGCTCTGACATTAACCCCACTAAACACCTTTTGGATGAACCAAGGCACTGTCTCTACCACTAACCACTTGTCATTAATGCCTGGTCTCAAAAATGCTGTTGTAGCTGAATGAACACAAATTCAAAATCTAGTGGAAAGTCTTTCCAGAATTGTTGAGTTTATGATAACAGAAAACAAGAGACTAAATATGGAATAGGATATTCAGCAATCACATAAGAGTGAGGTCAGGTGTCCACAAACATTGCTTGTTTATCATCGTTTTGTAAACATAGGCTAAATTTCAGCACTTAGTCTTAAAAAGACATTTAAGACTAATTTTGAGTGGGATCTGGATAGTTTCCATACTCCTAAATGCTTTTAGCAGTGGTATACATACAGGCTGTTTCCAGTAAAGGTAGGAAGGTGACTGTGGCTGTGATCTGCCTGATAACTGAGCGGATTTCCTCCTGGATGGCTTTCATTGACTTCTCTCTGGGAGCGCTGTAACACAGAACATAACTTACTACATACAAGAACATGAAGGAGCTAGAATTCAATTTTTTTTATACAAATTTGAAACTTAATTAAACTTCAAACTATTTTACAACAGACCCCATATGCACACGTAGCCTTACTCTGCTCATGCAATCAACACAGTAATGCAGACACATTATGATTTACATCATTCATGATATATTGTGTATTCCAGGCTAGACTTTGTGAAAGCCCTGCATCTGCATACCTGTAACAATTTTAGATTTACCACACACATAAGGGGGAGTGGATGGATAAACGTTTTTTTTAAAGACACCGTGCTTTCAGATAAACCATTTCATGAGAATACCTGCTCTCCTTAGCGGTCTTGTCACACTCTATATCAAACTGCCATCTCTCCAGGACTTCATTTGTCTCAAGGCATGTGATCACCACCACCAGCTTTTGCACTGTGCAGTCAAACAACCACTCTGCAGGGGTAAACCATGTGCAACAGTGAAGGATGTGTGAGAACACAAAAATAAAGAATAGAAGAAAAGGAAATTAAATGACACAACTGCTAATATTATATTATAACAGAAGTTTGATGAAAGAAAGCTACAGAAACCTTGATTTCTATTTTAAAAATACTAGAACAGCTGTGTAATATCTTTGGTTTGTTCAAAAAAAAAAAAAAAACCTTTGAGTTGTGTCACCACGTTGGTGAGGTAGTTCTTCAGCTTGGGGTCTGTGGTGAGCTGGAGACTCATGTCATACTTGGTGACTCTGGTGAAGGTTTCTGCAGGATAAATACCTCGCTGGTATAAAATGCTGTTGATCCCAAATGCTGCAAAAATAATACTCACAATTCAACTGCAGCAGAATACCTGAACCACATCTATTTCACAAGCAAAGTACTAGATGTGCTTTAATTAATAAAAAAAAAAAAAAAAAAAAAGACAGAAAATTAACGTGAATAATCTAATATGTCTAAATGTCCAAGACACGTTTCTCAAGTTCCATCAGCACAACTGCATCAACTGAAAATATTCCGTTTTTAAAGAGATGTAGCGTCGGATAATAAACAATGGTTGATCTGGATGATCATCAGTACTCTGTATACACGATGCTTTACGTGGACGAGTAAGCTAATGCTAATAACCACGGACCAGCAGGCTAACAGGGCGAATAAAAGCGCTATAGAAGCTAAGCGTTAGTCATACCAGGTTTAAACGTTATTACACACACACACACACACACACACACACACACACACACACACACACACACACACACACAAAAAAACTCTTTCTGAATTGGGATAACGAAATAAATCTAGTTTAATATAAGCTGGCCACGTGACTGTGAAATGCATAATCTACTACATGCTAGGCAGCTAATATTCATCTAACTCAAAAATGAGCAATAACACATCATTTCCACTTACAGAAGAACTCAGCAACGAGCTCGGCACTTCCTTTCAAAGTAATTCCTTGCAAGGTTTTGGACATTTTGTCGTTTTTATAACTCTGTTCAGAAATACGGATGTCGCCTTGAAGCTTCTCACTTGTTTTCTTTTTACCCGCCGCTCAGTTTGAATTCTGAGCGCGTTTGAACGTTTGCGCATGCGCACAATCAAAACAAAGGCGCCGTGCTGATGACGTCAAACTTTTGAACGCGTCAAACGATAGATATATAAACTAGATGTCGCATTGGGGTCCTAAAAATGCGTCAAAACCGCCGCCATCTTTGTACGGTGCTCCTTTACCTCAAATGCATGGACGATGCCGGACTTCTGTGCTGCGTTTGGTTGTTCAAATGAAAGAAATCTAAAAACCAGACAGCAAGGGATTACATTTCACAAGTGAGAATGTGTTTTATGATATTGAATGCTAGGAAATTATATTTCTGGTTCCGTTGGTTTGTTTTAGTCCTTGGTTAACGAACACAGCTAATCCATGCTAGTTACTCATTAGTTTTTGACAGTTAGGAAAACCGACAATGTTTGTAGATTCCGAAGCTCTTAATAAGGACATTAAAAATTGACCCATGCTTTTTTTTTTTGCTTAAAGGTGAAAACCCAACTTTATGTATGTTTTGTAAGATTCCCTTATCTGTCAAACATATTTTATTAGATCCTCGATTTAATAATGCATTAAGACGCTAATGCATTAAGAGGAAGGGGTCCCCCGTACCAAGATGGCGGCTCAGTTGACGCATTCGTTCCAATGTACTGCCGTATACAAGGCTACATCTAGTGTGTATATATATATCTTTGCCTCTAACCCCATAGATATATATACACTAGATGCCTTGTATAGGGCAGTACATTGGAACAAATGCGTCAGTTGAGCCGCCATCTTGGTACAGGGGACCCCCTCCTCTTAATGCATTAGCGTCAATGTAGGCAAAGAAATAAAATCACCATAAATCGTCATGAATGCGATTTTCTAGTTTTTTTTTTGGTTCATTCCAAAGGTCAGACATGTATTTATCATTAAGTCCAGAGAACATTTAAGGTTTTGATATTAAGATAATCTACTTCACTAAGTCATATTATACATTTAAAAAAAATCCAAAACCCTTTCAGGCATAATGTCATTAAATATGTCCTTAAGTGAAGTCACTTGATAAAAGAGCATTCTGCTTGTGTTAAGTCCAGGACAATCTAATAAAATATATGTTTGGCAGATAAGGGAATCTTACAGAATATACATAAAGTTGGGTCTTCACCTTTAAGCAAAAAAACATGGGTCAATTTTTAATGTTCTTATTAAGTTCTACAAACATTGTCGGTTTTCCTAACTGTCAAAAACTAATGGATTAGCTGTGTTCGTTAACCAAGCACTGAAACAAACCAACGTAACCAGAAATATAATGTCGTAACATTCAATATCATAAAACACATTCTCACTTGTGAAATGTAATCCTTGCTGTCTGGTTTTTATATTTATTTCGTTTGAACATCCAAACGCAGCACAGAAGTCCGGCATCGTCCATGCATTTGAAGTACAAGAGCACTGTACAAAGATGGCGGAGGTTTTGACGCATTTTTAAGACCCCAAGGCAACATCTATGTATAGATATCTGTGGTCAAACCCCTTGAGTTAAACCCTTTTTAAATTCATCACGTTAAAAGACTGAAGAGTCGGCTGGTTTTTTTTTTTTTTTTTTGTCATTTAATCAATCTTTTAATCACACGTGTAAATTTAGTAAGAGTAACCCTTTCCTTGTGGTCCTAAAACTTTACATACATTTAATATCTGATGCTTCTAACCAGAAATCTGTGAGAAAGCTGTAAATCTTTTCACAAGGCGCAAGATTTTATTTCTTTTGTGTTCTTTAATAGAAAAATGCAGGGCTCTCAAGTTTTGAAGACAGGCAAGAGTGACATGTTTTAACTACAATGTGCTGGTGGTTAGTAGCTTTATTTTTCTGAGATTTAATTTATGATAAATTCATTATTTTATAAAATGTCATAAAGCCGGGGGCACCTAGCACCATCTCACGGCCCCCAGTTTGAGAACCACTGGGCTAGACTACTTGTTCTGAGCAGGTGTTGTCAGTGAACAGGCTGTGAAACTGTTGGCTAAGTTACAGACACTCATGAAAAACTGATGCAGATTATCTGGGAAACGTCTCTAACAGCAGTCAAAATGTCATTGTTTGTGTCAAACAAGTTGTGAATTTGTTGTAACATTAAAACAGGAGATCATGACTTACTCTGTGCTCAAAGTAATGCTCAAAGGATATGTTTTTTTTCATTGGTTGTTGCGTTACCCAGATAATGCTATTTTCTGATTGGCTATTGTGTAGCCTCTTTTTAGATTGGCTGATAAGTGTCAGGCTCGACTAAGAACTCCAGGGGAGACGCGCTTGATTTCTGCCCGGTTCCATAGAGAGATAAATTTTGGTTGCTGCGGCATATTAAATATATATGATAAATAGTACGTTTTTCTGCGTGAGAAATACAATGTGTGGTGGGAGAGCATGACAAAAGACTGTCATGAGTGACTGTCATTCTCAATGCGTGATACTTTTTTTGAAAATATTTGAACATCTCATCTCTGCCTTCATTTCAAATAGCGGAATTGAGAATAAAATGAAAGAGAGAATTATTACAACATTTACAGACATTTAGCATTAGTCTAACATTATTAGATATTCCATTCATTCATGGTCCGTACTTGCTTTATATCGATCATGGCTGTGGTAAATCTAGAATGTGGCCTTTCCTAGTAATACTGGGTGTGAGGTGGGAATGCATCCTGGATGGGATGCCAGTGCATTTTAGCATACCGTGCATACTCACACACGTACTATTACTGCATTGTATGTTTTGGGGAATGAAGAAATTGGAGAACCCAGAGGAAACCCACACGGACAGTAAGCTTGGGGACATACTAGTGACCATGAAGCTGTGACGTAGTGACACTATCTTCCCTGAGTAGGGTCTGTGCACCGAACTCATTTTTGAGACCTACTGAACCTCTCAGGTCCTGCAGAAAAGATGTTCTTCTTACTTTTCTTGCTATTTACTGTGCTGGGGTAGAATTGCAACTAGAGCAGCATCAGTTCTGCAGGAAGTTTTAACATTTTTCCTGTTGAATTTTTTAACCAGTCTAATATAAATAGTCTAAGTATGCTGGAATTCTGTAAATAAATATATAAATGTGTGTTGTTGTACTTCTAAATGCAAAACCAAACTACAACTGTACACATACAACACTCATATAAATATTATTATAATTTTTAAAATTTCAAATCAATTTCTTGTATCAAAGCTATAAAAGATGGCCAGTAAAACCTCCAGTGTACACTGTCATCCATAAAAAAGACTTAATTTCGTGGATATTGTGATGGAGGTAGCGTATTCCCTTTGCACTTTCTCATGCCCAGTGTTCTGAGGATAGCATCTGGATCAAGGCATTTACTGAAGATGAAGGAATTAAAAAATCTGCAAATAAAAAACATTTTTGTGCGTTTGACAACGAAGTGTTTGGTCATATGAGTTTCAAAAATAATACATTTTGGCCATATCCTTTGAATTTCCGACCATATGAGTTTTCATGATTGAATTTTATGGTTAGAGAAGATGAATGAATTTAAAAGAGGTTTTAAGTCTATTTAGTTAATTATAGTTGCTGAAAAATGTCAATTTTGCGAAACTTTCTGGTGCTTCATACCTTATGCACCTTATGCATCATGTTTATTGTAAGCATAAACATGAGTGATGCAGTAGAGTTATCAGATACCCCAGCTCACAGCATGGAAATTGTGAATACATACTGCAGTTAATTTCTATTGTTACCACTATTTTCCTGTCATCAGCTGGTTATATTATATTGTATTTGCATGCTTGCCTTGTCCCACTGGGGTTCGGGTTAGATTCCTGTCACCGTCCTGTGTTTACAGTATAGGTTCTGGATTAAGGTGTTTACTGAAGATGTTTTCCCCCCTACTTTGTGGTTTCCTTCAGGTACTCTGGTGTCCTCCCCAGTTCAAAGTGACCCTGTGTAGGATAAATGGTTAAAATAAAAATGGCTGGATTGATTATACATATATAACAGTATTTTGTTATCATGGACTTTATTTATACTTTTTTACTTCATTGTGATTTTTTTTAGATCCACATATTTACACAAAACAGATGGCTATAAAGTTTATAGATTTTATGTTTTACAACAGGTTTGTAGAAAGTTGTTTGTTTTTCAATAATTTTGTCCTTACAGCCAGGTTTTGCTTACTCATTACCAAAAAATAGCATTATATTATAAAACCTTCTATTCCAGACACTTTAATGATTTATGGACACACTGTGTCTCATATCTAAATGTCAAAATGATTACGTTTATCAAAGTAAAACTGACACACTACCTTGGCCCTAGTATGCTGTTTCCATATGTTTCCATTCCATGTAGGTTTATATTATTCCTGGAAAGGGAATGTGTGACGGTGACAGTGTCATAAAATGCTAATGGATTTTAGAAACACATCTGTTATGCTCTAGGGGTACAAACTGAGAGGTGTTAAGACTTTTCCTCCTCTCCACCATATGTGCCTTTCTTTTATTTATTAATCATATAAACTATATTTTAAAGTTGGATCACATTTGTTTTTCACAAACAAGCACCAAGTACAACTTAAATAGATTTTTATGTAAGAGCTGTAAGAAAGTATACTTTTTTCTGAATGATTCTTTTGTTTTGGAGGCATAAATAAATAACTGGAAAATGAGTCCTATATGGGTCCTACAGGTATATTTAGTAAGATAAATAAATATAGAAAGGAAAAAAGAAAGAAAGAAAATGAAGAACCATGCACATTTCCACACTTCTGATCAATAGTAAATTATATAATTTACCTGAACTAAAAGCTAATAGAAAGTTTTCAGTCTATTTTAGTTGATAACAGTATTTTGTTATGATGGAACTTTTTTTTAAATATTTTTTTTAGGTCCACATATTTAAACAAAACAGAGTCTATAATCCAGTCTGTAGCAGGCAGAAAGGTAGAAATGATCTTTTCATTGACTCTATGTACAGTGAAAGAAAACTAGTGTGTACAGTAGCTAAAATGGTACTCATTCATCAGATGTCAGAGGTGTATAGCCAAACTCTGCTGATTATTGTGCTTACTCAGTGTACCTCCACTCGCCAAACATCAGAAGGCACTAGTCAATGATATAAATAGCATTTATATGGCTAATAGTTGTGTTTGTGTTTGCAGACTTAGCCAGTAAAATCAACTGAGAGTTAATTTGGGAAAAGAGGCTCTCAGGGTGCTGGTTACTGCACCGTCCTTTCACAATAATTACAAATACTAGATACACAGCACATTCTGCACACAGAAATCTATATGCATGTATTAAGTCATTTTTTTGCCTTTCCTTTCTGTCTTTGCATTTGCAAAAACAGAAACAACAGTGTTTCTTTCCAGCTGAAAGCCGAAATGAGTTAGGAGGGGATAATAAATTCCTCCCTCGTGGCTTTACTGTGCCTCCAAGTACTACGGACCACTGAAGAACCATATGCTGACTAAAATCCCAGATGGACACCTAGCAAAATTCAGTAGCAATCCAGACATTTTAGGTATAGGCCTATAGAGCAAATGGAAAGAATACGGCTTCAGTTTTTACACATTTTATCAAGCCATTAGCCAAAAATCAAGCCATTACATCTTTTCTGCCAAGGTATATCTAAAGCATTCAATGTTGCCAGCAGCACAGTCAGTTTACATCCATCTATTTCTATACTGCTTTTTTGTACTCATTTTGGGGAACCTGGAGCCTATCCCAGGGGTCTCGGGGCACAAGGCAAGGTGCATTTTAGGGACATTTTAGAGGTTCCAAGCTAACTAAAAGGCATTTTGTGCTCCAAAGCATGGGGAGAACATGCAAACTCTAGACACACAGGGCAGAGGTGAGAATCAACCCCCCAACCTTGGAGGTGCAAATCAAATGAGATACCAACTAAGCTAATAAGAAATGGAAGAACTTTGGAAGCACCAGTACTTCTACAGCTAGTCATCCAGGCAAACAGAGTAATTTGGCTTGAAGGGGAGGGCCTGGGAGATGACTCTCGTAGAACCCAATGGCCTCTCTAGCAGAGCTTTAGAAAACCTGATTTTACAGGTTTTACTATGTTTACTAAAATGGCTTCTTATTTAGGACTTTTAAGAATTTTATCCGTATAAGCAGAGAGCATAGGCAAGGGTACCGAGATGTCAGTGTATCCTTTATAAGAAAATTATTTTGATTAAAAATATTGTTTGCCGAATGAGAGTGTGTGTGCCCTGTGATGGGTTGGTCCAGGGTGTATCCTGCCTTGATGCCGATGACGCCTGAGATAGGCACAGGCTCCCCATGACCCAAGAGTTCGGATAAGCGGTAGAAAATGAATGAATGAATGAATGAATGAATATTGTTTGCCATATTTGGTTGGTTGCCAAAATTCAGTCAATGGTTTTCCCAAATTGCCACACATATTATTATACACAGCTTTAGCATCCAAATACCTGTAGAGGAGTGTAAATAGTACTGGGGTTAAACACTTGAAGCTTATCGTGTATACGGTCATCTGTCTTACATCTTGTTATGAGTGGACTCAAAATAACAATAAATATTCTGCTAATGGTGGTGATGAATCAATCTTAATACCATGTTTTCCTTCAATGACACTAAATCCATTGTCATTTGGATTTAGGTCATTTGCCAATTCTCACCTTGTTCTGTCCTTTTGCACACTAGAATGGCTAAATTTTGTCAACTCTCAACTGCCAATCATCAGAGTTAATCTAAACATTCATCAGATAGTAGCCTATAGTCGGAGAAGTGTGGGTCCTCTAAGTTTTATTTTTTGCCCCAACAAGGTCACAAGCCACTGCTGTCTATTACAGAAGAAGGAATCAGCATACAATCAGACTAAAATGTTGGTTAATGTATTACAACAAACAGGGAATAGAACTCAGAGGAGATGGAAGAAATACTTTGAGGAGCTGAAGAATGAGGAAAATGAGTGGGAAGAAAGGGTAGAAGGGGTGAACTCTGTGAAACAGAAAGTAGATAAGATTAGAAAGGATGAAGTCAGGAAGGCTTTGATGAGGATGAAAATTGAGAAGGCGGTTTGTCCTGACGACATCCCGGTAGAGGTCTGGAAGTGTCTAGGAGGGGCAGCAGTGGAATTTTTAATTAGTTTGTTCAACAGGGTTTTAGAGAGTGAGAGGATGCCTGAGGAATGGAGAAGAAGTGTGTTAGTGTCAATCTTTAAGAATAAGGGTGACGTGCAGAGTTGCAGAAACTGTAGGGGGATAAAGTTGATGAGCCATACAATGAAGCTGTGGGAAAGAGTAGTGGAAGCTAGGTTAAGGAAGGTAGTGGAAATTTGTGAGCAGCAGTATGGCTTCATGCCCAGAAAGAGCACAACAGATGCAATTTTTGCTCTGAGAATTTTGATGGAGAAGTATAGGGATGGTCAGAAGGAGTTGCACTGTGTGTTTGTAGACTTGGAGAAAGCGTATGACAGGGTGCCAAGAGAAGAGCTGTGGTACTGTATGAGGAAGTCAGCAGTAGCAGAGAAGTATGTCAGAGTGGTGCAGGACATGTATGAGATGAGCAGGACAGTGGTGAGGTGTGCTGTAGGTCAGACAGAGGAGTTCAAGGTGGAGGTGGGACTGCATCAGGGATCGGCTTTGAGCCCCTTCCTGTTTGCTATAGTGATGGACCAGTTGTCAGAGGAGGTCAGACAGGAGTCTCCTTGGACGATGATGTTTGCAGATGACATTGTGATCTGTAGTGAGAGCAGTGAGCAGGTGGAGGAAAACCTGGAGAGGTGGAGGTTTGCACTGGAGAGAAGAGGAATGAAAGTCAGTCGTAGTAAGACTGAGTACATGTGTGAATGAAAGGGAGGGAAGTGGAACAGTAAGGTTTCAGGGTGAAGTGGTGAAGAAGGTACAGGAGTTTAAGTACTTGGGGTCAACAGTCCAGAGAGAGTAGTAGAGTAATGGAGAGAGTGGGAAAGAGGTAAAGAAGCAAGTGCAGGCAGGTTGGAATGGGTGGAGAAAGGTGTCAGGAGTTCTGTGTGATAGGGAAATATCAGCGAGAATCAAGGGGAAGGTGTACAGGACAGTGGTGAGAACAGCCATGCTGTATGGTTTAGAGACAATGTCACTGAAGAAGAGACAGGAGTCAGAGCTAGAGGTAGCCGAGCTGAAGATGTTGAGGTTCTCTTTGGGAGTGACAAAATTGGACAGGATTAGGAACGAGTATATCAGAGGGACAGCTCATGTTAGACGTTTGGGGGACAAAGTTAGGGAGGCCAGATTAAGATGGTTTGGACATGTTCAGAGGAGGGAGAGTGTCATGAGACGCGGGATAAAAACGGACCCAAACGCAGGACAGCTAAACAAAACAGGATTTTTTTGTTTAAAACAGAACTTAAAAACCACTAAACAGGACAACGACAAACCAGACGAAGACAACAGCAAAAGACAACAGAGGATTCCGCGCTGCACAAGGCAACGCGGATCAAATAAATAGACAAGACAATCAGAAACATGAGGAACAGGTGTGCAGAAATGGGCAGGAAGAGACAAGGGCGGGGCAGACACATGAACAAGAAACATAAACAAACAAAAGGCACATGGCCAAAGTCCGGGCAGAGTCCTGACAGAGAGTGAGTATATTGGTAGGAGAATGTTGGACTGCCAGTCAGGAGGCAAACAGGAAGGCCAAAGAGGAGGTATATGGATGTAATTATGAAGCTAGTGGGTGCAAGTGTTGAGGATGCAGAAGATAGGGATAGGTGGAGAGAGATGATTCGCTGTGGCGACCCCTGAAGGGAAAAGCCGAAAGAAGAAGAAGAAGATACCGTAGCTCTCAGAGAGTCTTGAACTTGGGTTTTTGTTGTCAGAGTACAATTCCCTAACCATTACACCGGTAGGTTCCTTCTTTTGTATATATGGCTATTAAGTTTACTTTGATCTATTTATATTTCTCTCTTACTAGCCTACAAGAATTTTGCCATTTTATACTGTAGAATTCTGAGGGTACTGAAGTTGGGCTTTCGCAGTTATAGTCCAATGTCCTAACCATTACACCTATATATAGCTATTGAGTTTATTTTGATCTATTTATATTCCTCTCTTTCTAGCCAAAATGAATGTTTCCATTTCCATCTATGGGAATCAAACTTGGGTTTTTGTGATCAGAGTCCAATATTGAGTTTCCTTACACATGTTGTGAATTTGGTGAAAATCTGATTTGGGGAAAATTTTCGGCCTAAAATTTGTTGACCCGCGTAGCATTTTGAATATTTTTTGACCAAAAAATTTACGTTGTCTGATCGTTTTTAAACTTGCACTATTTGAAAAGGGGGGTTAAAACTAGCATTTTAGTATAATCGCAGTATAATATATATCGCAGAATCTATGCATAATAGGATGAAACTAATCTCCATCCCAAGTTAATATTGAGTTTCCTTACATGTATAGTGAATTTGGTGAGAACCGGATTTGAGAAAATTTTTGGCCTAAAATACGTTGACCCACCGGCTGAGTATTATTTTTACCAAAATATTTATGTTGTCTGATCTTCTTTAAACTTCCACTAGACAGCGTAAATATTTGAAGTTTAGTTTCATCCTATTATGAATAGATTCTGCGATATAGCATTTCAAACTCATTGCCGATACTGTATTAGATATGAAAAAGCATTTCAGCTAAAACCTCAGCTCTAGAACATGAGAGAACATGATAGAACATAATAATTATACCAAAATGCTAGTTTTAACCCCCTTTTCATTCATTTATTCATTCATCTTCTACCGCTTATCCGAACTAGCTCGGGTCACGGGGATCCTGTGCCTATCTCAGGCGTCATCGGGCATCAAGGCAGGATACACCCTGGACGGAGTGCCAACCCATTGCAGGGCACACACACACACACACACACTCTCAGTCACTCACGCACTCACACACTAGGGACAATTTTCCAGAGATGCCAATCAACCTATGCATGTCTTTGGACCGGGGGAGGAAACCGGAGTACCCGGAGGAAACCCCTGAGGCACGGGGAGAACATGCAAACTCCACACACACAAGGTGGAGGTGGGAATCGAACCCTGACCCTGGAGGTGTGAGGCGAACGTGCTAACCACTAAGCCACCGTGCCCCCCCTTTTCATTCATTCATTCATTCATTCATTCATCTTCTACCGCTTATCCGAACTACCTCGGGTCACGGGGAGCCTGTGCCTATCTCAGGCGTCATTGGGCATCAAGGCAGGATACACCCTGGACGGAGTGCCAACCCATCACAGGGCACACACACACTCTCATTCACTCACACACTCACACACTCACACACTACAGACAATTTTCCAGAGATGCCTACCATGCATGTCTTTGGACCGGGGGAGGAAACCGTAGTACCCGGAGGAAACCACGGGGAGAACATGCAAACTCCACACACACAAGGCGGAGGTGGGAATCAAACCCCGACCCTGGAGGTGTGAGGCGAACGTGCTAACCACTAAGCCACCGTTTAGGCCTCAAACAGACCAAAATTCCAGGTGGGTCTAAGCCTCAAACAGACCAAAATTCCAAGTAGGTCTAGGCCTCAAACAGACCAAACTTCCAGGTAGGTCTAGGCCTCCAACAGACCAAACTTCCTGAGTTCTATAGCAATCCAAGAAGATCCGCAAAATGTTATTTCCTTCTTAGGAGCTGGTAAGCAGCAGATGGATTCCAGGTAGGTCTAGACCTCAAACAGACCAACTTCCAGACAGGTCTAGGCCTTAAACAGACCAAACGTCCAGAGCTCTGTGGTAATCCAAATGCATCTAATAAAAATGGGCCATCAAAAGATCAAAGCTGAAGGAGATAATGTTTTTTCTACTCATTCAGACAAAAATGACAAAATATCTTACATAAAAACATAAAAAACTCAGATTTCACATACTAACACACAAACAATGGACTGTCTTGGCTGCCATCTTATCTATAAGTCACAGAGCAATAATCATAGATCAAAATAAACTTAATAGCCAACTACAACACAGGTGCTCTCCTGGTGCAATGGTCAGGGTGTTTGACTTTCACCACAAATACCAAAGTTCAAATCCCACAGAAGGCTACAGAATGAAATTGCAAAACATTTTTTGGCTAGAAGTGATAGAAAAAGACCAAACTACACTAAAAAATCTTTGTAATCTAGAAGTCAGAGAGCAATGAACATAGATCAAAATAAACTTAATAGCCAAATGCAAAAGTGGTGTCCTCCTGGTGTAATGGTTAGGACAATGGACTTTGACCACAAGGACTAATGTTCAAAGGCAACAGAGTGAAATTGCAAAACACTTTTTGGCTAGAAGTGATAGAAAAAGACCAAACTACAGTACAAAATCATTGTAATCTATAAGTCAGAGAGCAATAAACATAGATAAAAAAAACTTAATAGCCATAAACTAAAGAGGTGAGCTCCTGGTGTAATGGTTAGGACAATGGACTCAAGTTAATTTGCAAAATTTTGAAAACGTTGTGGAGACCTGACAATTACACTCATATGTTGGCCTTCCCTATATGTTGGCCTCCCCTAAACTCTTTAAAGTTGGAAGCACACAGTTGTGTAGGATGTCTCTGTATGTTGTAGTTTGCTTTGCACTTTCCTTTTACTGAAATTAAAAAGATCAAACCTGTTTCAGCATGACAAGGCTCCTGTGCACAAGGTTTAGAGTGGAATAACTGGAGTGTCCTTTGGGGTGAATTAATACATTGACTGCACCCTAGATATCCTCGCCAGTGTCTGATCTCCCTAATGCCCTTGGGGCTGAATGAACACAAATCCATACAGTCACTCTCCAAAATATACTTAAAAGCCTTCCCAAAAGAGACTATTATAACAGCAACGCAGGGAATAATTCTGAAATAAGAATTATTATGCTTAAAAGCAATAATTATTAAAAGCAAGAATTATTAGATGCTTAAAAGCACGAGTGTTTACAAAAAGTGTACTTAAAATATGATTTCAGTTCTTGGGTGCTCCCCAAAATGAGTTTACACTGACCACTAGAATATAAGATGCCGACTAGAGAGGGGAGAGAAAGAGAGAGAGGGATTAAAGCATGATAAAAGAGTGGTGATTGACTATAACTTTGATATTTCTTACTTGACTCCCCTTTTCCCTCTATCTTGACCTCTAAGCAGCTTGTCAGAATTGTCAGTTTTCAGTTCCTTTATTTTCAGTTATTTCTCTTTCACTGTGTCAGCACAGCCATGTAGAATATAGCACAGGTCCATTTTTCAAAGAGATTGACAGGGTTAAGTGGCAAACATTCCCAAAGTCTGACCTACTCAGCATGTTAGGTTCAAGTCCAGCACAGTCACTTGAGATTATATTAGTTTAGGGTTAATTGAGTATAGTGGGTCTTCTCTACTGCTTCTTGTACATATAAAATGACAGGACATGCCTGAAAATTGTGTTCTATGTCACTATGTTTACTTGGTGTACATAAACACACGTGCAGCACTTTCTTTTTTGTGTGTGTGTGTAAATGGTAAACCAGGCTCTCCTGTTAATTCAGAAGGCATGCTAGCAAAAGATGCTGTTGTTGATTCAAGCCACCTGGATAACACATCATATGGTTGTAGTCCACAGGCACAAGAACGGCGCTTATGCAGTCAAAAAAAAAAATGAGGAAAAAAGAAACAATCACTATTTGATCGCATATAGCACCAGAGTATATAGAAGTCCTCAAGGGAACATAAATAGTTTATCAGTTTGGAGTAGAAGCAGATGGGCCCAGATTTCAGCTTTCTGGTTCACAGACGTCTTCACTTATACTGTAATAGCTGTACAATTATGACAGATCAGTCCACTTGATATGATTTCTTGGAACGTTGCTGATGAGTCAAATGGGTTTTTCAGTGAGCACATGACCACAGTGACAGAAAAAAGTTTTATACTGATTAATAAGCAGCTGAACAAACTGTCATTATGAGTACCACTTCTAACAGGATGCAGGAATGTGCTTCAAAACAATAAAATGCAGCTAAAAGATTCCTTGTATGTTTTCCCATTTGCTAAAAATGATGAGTATTCAAAGAATTTATAAAATAATCTCATTCTGTTTTGTTCTGTATGCTTCCTTGTTACAGCCTGCCTTTAATAGACTTGGAAGGTAAACAAAACCTGGCTATATGTCATGCCATTTAAAGTCCCAATGCAGCTGTTCCTCAAGACATTACAGCTGAGCTCAGGCCTGACTATGAATTCAATTACCTCTGCATGAATACTTTTTCTGTAAGAATATACACACTCGCATTCCAGAGTCACATTCCTTGTGATTGGCAGGTGTAACAGACTTCTGAATGTGCTGCTCTTTCTCGCATTCAGAAGGCCAGGCATGAAAAGTCACATACTTTGCATCATTAGTATTTAAGAAGAAAGTCCATCCTGCCCAGACATGTTGGATATCTACACTGTTATTGTGGGTGTTGCAATAGTTAGCTGGATGTGGTTATCAGGACTAATTGGATGGTCTTTTAGAAGTTAATAATCATTGATGTGATATGAATGGACACTTGGTGTACTTAGTATAAAGGTATTATTAATGATAGTTACACCTTATTCTATTTCAACATGGTAATTAGTACCACTATTAAAGGTAAATATAGTATAATATTCTGATCAGCTTTTAAAGATTGGGAATTTAGAGTAGCTTATGTCTATGTATAAAGGTAGTCTAACAGTTTTGATAAACAAATAATATACATCCACTCGAGGTCTTATCAAGAGACATTTTTGCCAATAACAAGTTTAAAAGTGGTTTTCCCTGCAGAGACATATTTATTGGCCCATATGTGGCCACATCATCTATTACATGATCTTTCACCTCTACTGCTTATTGCTCCAGTGTTGCACAGATTTCAGCAGAACTCATGGAATGAACAGCAACACCTTGGTTTCTATTACAGCTTTCATTAATCTTTTTTCTAGATGCACCCTTAGTATGTTTGCTCTTTACTGTCTTTATAAAGGATAAGAAATGTTTAAAAAGTATTACTATTCCTTACAGCTGCACTAACATCTGGTACTGCATGCAAAGTGACTCACCAGATAATGGGATGGAGGTAAAATTTGCTCATTGTTCTATTTCGTCTTTTAAGGTAAAAAAATCTGCAGGGGATGATGACGTAAGATCAACGGAAAAGGGAAATTCTGGTCTTGAGCCTTGCAAAACAGCAGGATAGCAGCCTGCATGAATGTGCTGAGAAGCCATCTGGCAACCAGTATGATACTGATCGAGTCAGGCAATAGAGGAAGGATGCCTAAAAAAGTCTTTTATTACTGCTTATAGAAATAAAACTGTGCCTATGAGATTGGTCGTGGTTCACGATTTCACTTTACAAAGGTAACAGACAGGAAAAGCCTATGGCCAGCAATCCTCAAATGAAGAGGATGTGTTTGAATGGAAGACACATTAAGCATGTAGTGTTGTAGGTGGTACAGTGGAGGCATACAGAAAAGGCTTTGAAAGATTTTATTGTTTTAGGATGGATATGTAAAAAACACATAATAATAATAATAATAATAATAATAATAATAATAATAATACAACAATATACATGTAACATCACAAAACATACTGGTGTGCTGTAAGCATTTTGTGAATTATTGCTTTATATATATTTTTAATTGTCCACCTCGTATAATAAATGATTCCAAAAACTTAAAATGGATTCACTGTTCTTTTAAAGTTATCAGATCTGCTTGTTTAGAGCTTGTTTAAAATCACAAGTTTAATGCAAGAGCTTTAGTTACTAATCACCTGTAGCCTGATCTATCAGTGGAGTAGTGCATTATACCTAAAACCTCTATTTGAACTGGTTTTTTCAACTTATACATAAATGCCAAGTCTCTGTTTCCTCTCAAGTTTTCATGAGAAAAGTGTAAGTATGCAAACGTATCTGGTGTTCCCACATTCCTTTGGCAACCCCAGCTCAATCCTAAATGTGAGTCACACATAAAGTGCAGCAAAAAACAGACACAAAGTGGCAGGACTATGTATGAATTTTATTGGTTTATGTCAAATGATACACCTATTGTTCACATTATTGCCACATCCCTGCAACATATATTGTGGTATTTTGTAGTATTCCTTCCATTCTGTGTTTCCTCTGAATAACAAACCAAAACAACACAAACCAAGAAAACACAAAACATTACACAGATGTCATGTGGCAGTTCAATCACTGCTGTTGATGTGCTATGGGTATGTCAGTAAAGAAGGCTGAAAAATATCAGCTCAAATGGAGATAAAATCTAGACCCGAGATTCATTCATGTTATCACTAGACATGACCCACTTACAGTCTTCATGAATTTACAGTCTGTGCTAGAAGGAAATCAGTCCTAGTTTTTGCTTCTTTGTACCATCCCATGTATGTTTCTTATGGCTAATTTTGGTGCTGTTGTGTCGCTAGTCCATAATAATCTGTATTATCTGTCAGTATTATAATCTGTGCCGTTGCTGTGTCGATAATCCAAAATAATTTGTCAACAGCAAGCACACTGTAACCTTGTAGTGCATTCATACTGCATTCATACTGCTAGTTTAGCCTTATCACAACCAGCTTCAAGAGTTCTTTGATTACACAGATAATCAAGGTTTTTTTTTCTTTCTTTAATCCAACATGTCTTCGCTTTTCTAAATAATTCACAGGTGATACTGAACAGAATTCAAACACAGTCTAAAGAAACATCTCAGAAGGTGGCAGCTACACAATCATTTGATCCTTCATGACAACTTGAGTAAACAAACATAACAAAATATGTGATTTAAGGTGGAATTTGGTGGCAGCTTCAACTGGGAGAATCAGCTGCTTCAGCTGCCACACAGTCCTACCTTAAAGCACATACTTGCCAGACCTGTTACTCTTATTCAATTTGATTTTAGGGTTGTACGCATGCTAGTTTTAGACCAGCTGGGAAGCTAATGAGATTATGTAGTCATTCTTATTTCTTTTCTTCAGAGAGAAAAAAGCAGATATAAAAACACAAAACGTACATGGACACGCCATGAGCATTAACAGCGAGGTACTACACTAGTGTTATTATATGTAACAAGAACTTTTAAATGGTCACATGTTTCGCAAAAAAAGTTTTAAAGACGCTAGAGGAGATAGAGTAAACCTAATTGCCAAGCGCTTCTGCTCCACCCGCTGGCGCGCGCCGCCTCTTGCTATAATACACACGAGGCGCTCACACACGTACAGTACAGTACACCCGCATACGCTCCGACCATGTCGTGCAGACAGACAACGTGCAGTGAATGAGGTAACAGTATGTAGACCTTCATGAGCCACTTGGGCTTTCGCAGTGAAGGCGAATGGTGTGAGCGGCGAGACGCGCTGAAGAGGCGGCCATGTTTGTGCTTGGGGTTTTGGCCGGATTCTGCCTCTGCAACGCGGCCGCCTCCGGATACGGTAGATGGACGAAGGACTTTCGCACCAGCTCAAATGAAGTGGACAAGCCCGGCTTGCAGCCTCACATCATTTTCGTCATGGTGGACGACCAGGGATTCAGGGACGTGGGATATCACGGGTCCGAAATCAAGACGCCGACACTGGACTGGCTCGCGGCTAACGGCGTGAAACTGGAGAATTACTACGTGCAGCCGTTGTGCAGCCCGTCCAGGAGTCAGCTAATGACCGGCAGGTGAGCATGTTACAGCCACTCACAGTCATGTCATAGCTGGTTATGTTATATTAGGCAAGATGCATAATGACAATACCTGTGTATATAGGGAAATGTACACTTCCCTCTGCACCTGTACATCAAATAAATAATTCATAGCAGATAGAAGAGTGACTTGTAGAGAAATATATATATTTTTCAACATGCTGGTGCAGTAAAGTCCACAAAGTAAAGCCTACAAATTTTCATAACAATTTTGTTCAGTTAAGTACTCAAATGTACATTTTACATTTTAAAAGACTCATTTTTTTTTTCAAGGGTTCAGGATGTTTTGACTCATATCTCAGGGGCTGGGGTTTTGATAATCATGAAAGAAAATACATGGACAGATGTATGCACTGTAGTGCTCAAATCTACACTACAGTATGTACATTTCACAATAAAGTCCTCAGTTCTGTGCCATAGTACTGAAATCTGTCCTAAAGCGTGCATATTTTACAGCAGACATCATTTCTATTCTATAGTTCTAAAATTTACATTATATAAGTATAATAAGTATGCATGTCTTACAGGTAAGTTCTTTCGTTTGCACCAAAGTACTAAATTGCTGAAATCATTAAAGTGTGTACATTCTGTCATAATGAAATAATTCTGGAAGCCTGCATTCAGTATATCCTTGTTACACAATATGCCACAATGTGAATCATGCTAAACACAGTGCACAAATCTTAAACACCTTACTTTGTGATAGTATTGTTTATATTATACATTAAATTATATATATATATATATTCATATAAAAAAAATATACATTTTTTATATTTGTATAATTTTTTTTTCTGTTAACTCATACTGTGATGTACTTTCCAAGCTTGTGTCCCTTCAGGTCAAATACGTTCATTAAGTAAGGAAAAATATGGCAAGCTGTGCTGTTAATATAATTCACTAGGGGTGTTGTGATGTGGCCTGAAGTCGAACATTTTCCTATGCGAGCATAGCCTGAAGTGTTTTATTCATTTCATACCACAGAATTTTGCCAACTCATAATACTTAATTTAATAATCGTCAAGGGATCAACAATGATTTTATCAGCATAAGAAAAAGGGATTAACAATATCCGGGGACGCAGTAGATCCAGAGATATATTTAGAGAACACTCAGCATAAAGCAAGACCGCACCCTGTCCATCACAGGGCACCATGCACACACACATACACATACACACTCATACACATACATAATTTGGAGCAATCTATCTTTTGCCAATCCACCACCAGGCATGTGTTTAGAAGGTGAGAGGATAGCTAAAAAGGAAATCTACACAGACATTGAGGTGTGGACATCAATATAAACTCTACACGGTCACCTGAGCTTGTAGCTATTCATATTTATAGTTAATGATATGGAGTGTCCACAAGACACGTTGGTTCTTGTTATCACTTATGTTGGAACAGATGTGAACAGTTCCTGCACCAGCCCATTTAGTCTATCCCTCTCTTTCTCTTGAAGTTAAAAGTTGCTTACCATGTTATTCATTTTGTAATCAGTTTTTCATTGGTAAACCCATTTTTAATCCATTTAGGATTAGATTTGGATTATGTGAAGTGGCCTCCATAGAAATGTCTGTTATTTACTATTGAAATTCGAGCTAGATTAGAGCTAGAGCTAATGAAAACCCTGGCATTTAAGTTACAGCCGACAATATTGTCATTGTTATTCTGTACTAGAAACTTAATCAACACTTTCTGATCCATCAGATTTGAAAGTTCAGCAATGTTTTGGTACAAAAAACCTTTAATGTAGAGTAGACTGTTGAAGGACTGAACTCTTTAAAGGCCCCCACAGGACAGGAATCTTGCCAGGCTCCTGCTTTGAAGGTAATGAAAAAGAGGCTCCACTTTCACAATCCTAAAGGACTACAGAATTAATAGCAGGGTCTACTGCCCATGATTAAATCTCTTGTGATGTTAATAAAGTCTTGTCTTAGATAAAAAAAAAGTAAAGAATCTGCAGGGCACAAGATATTTAGAATAAGGGGTGCCGTTTTTTTGGGTGTGTATTTGTGCTTTCTGCTTTGCATTGTGAACCAACAAGCGAACATTTCATTTTATTTGGGTGTAAAATAAATGAGTGCACAATGACTAAGAGAATAATTTATGGCACTAGTATTAGCAGGCATTTAAACAGCTTTGTAGATAATGTAGGAAACTTTTCACAGGAGTGATATTATAGAGAAAAGAAATTTAAACAAAAAAAAGTCAACTCAATTTAATTACAAAATAAATCATAAATGCAGGTGAAGATCACATTATTATAAAGAATAATGATTCATAAGTCATTCAGAGTGGATTTTGAGTTAAGCCTTAAGTCAAGAATTGTACAATGTCTCAGCAAGTGATGTCTTTTTGACTGGAATAAAGTAAAGAAAAATAACACAAAAGGAGAGATGCAGCTTGTCAGAGGAGTTAGATACTTTTATTGAAAAGTCTTTGGAGGAAGGATCTTCTACTAAACAATAAAGTGCTTGTGCCTGTTGTTGAAAAATGCTGAAATATCTTTAACCCTAAACCAGAGGAAGTGCAAGTCAGTTTGTGTCATAAATCAGCTTATAGTAATGGGTTAAAAGAGTCAATTCAAACCTTTCCAAATGAACTGAATTTTTTTCTTATCAGCCTCTTTGTGATTAATATATATATATATATATATATATATATATATATATATATATATATATGTTGACAAGAGGTCTTACATTTCTGTCATGATTATGTGTTGATTAATTAGAACTGCATTATATACAAGAGCCCTCTTATCCTATGCCCCTTTTCCAGCAAGGCAGTTTGAGTGCAGTTTTCAGAGCCAAATTTAAAATCAGTTCTTTCTTTGTCGACACTTAAATCACCGGCTCTGAACCAGGAAAAGTGGTTCTTGAATAGTACCAAAACATTGCTGGTCTAGACTTAAGAACCACTTGCATCAGGGGCTGGGGGCGGGTTTACTGTGACCAACAAGACAATGCCAATGTAAGTTTGCAAAGCCATGAGCATTAACAGTAAAGCAACATCCGCCATTGTTGATGTTGTGGTTGCGTTTGCCACTGCTACACTTATGTTGCTGTATAATGTTGTATATAGTGATGTAAGACTTGGCTCTGTGATGGCTCTCTAGCCCATGGAAAGGCAAACCAGTTCTTAGAAGGCTCGCCAGTGGAACCAACTTTGAACCATCACTCTGAACCAGCACCCAGTTCTTTCTGGTCGAAAGAGGGCATTAGAGATCCTGTTTAAGGCAAGACCACATGCTTTGAGGGGTCCTCAGATTTGTGTCCCATGTTTAAGTTTGATTTCGATTCAGTGTGATTCAAATTCAGTTGGGTGACATTCATATCATACAAGAACTTCAGGTTTGATGCCAAGTTACTAATGTTAACAATTTACTGTATCTGATCAGCCATAACCATAAAAATCAGCAAGATCTGTGATTGGTGATGCATTACTGTAAGTGAAACACTTTATGGACCACTGGCCATAGCACGTTTACGTGAACATTTCCCAAAATGTTGGCTCAAAGCTATAAGTAAAACATTCCTAGCATATCTGTGTAGGCTGTAGCATTAATATTCTCTTTCATTGGAACTAAAAGGCCCAAACCTGTTCCAGTTTGAAGATATAATTTGCATATGTTGATTTGGAAGATATCAAATTTGTCCTGCTCAGTTGAATTGGAACACTGACTCACCTGACATCAGTGTCTTGCATTTTGGTGGGCACAAATTCCCACATCCACGATCTATACGATCACGAAATATACTGGAAAGCCTTCCCAGAGGAGGTATAGCAGCAAAGGAGGGGCTAAATCCATTTGGTTTTTGAATGGGATGTTCAACAAGCACCTATAGGTATTATGGTCAGGTGTCCACATACCTTTGGCCAGACAGTGTATTATATTTATTTCCATTGCATGCTCAACTTTATTAAAAAAAAAAAAAAATCAATACATTTAAAGACAAATTATACTAGCTATTAAGCTTGGACAAAAATCTGTTTAAAGTGTTTAAGAACACTTTAAGAAGTGTCACTGGCGTTCTTGAAAGTGTCCAACTTCTCCACACTTTCCAACTGTTTTTTTAGTTAAATAAGTGTATCATCCTGGCAATAGAAGTCCACTTTTTCTTTTTCAGTGTGAACACAATAATCACATTATTTATACTACAAAATGGCATAGAATAATACATGTGTATGCAATTTGGGACACCAAAATGGATTTAACTTTATGATAACATTATGCAATGTGTTTGCAGATTTTACAGTTTTGCTACACTGACACTTGTAGTTTAATTCAAAAGAGCAAATGGTTTCAACATTGTAGAATAATGTAGTACATTGTTCCTGCAGTGGAAAACAGGAGAGGATTAAAAAGGAGGAACCAAGCAGATTGAATTATCTGTTAGGAGACTCAGGAACATGAAGAAGGTGTGACTGAATAGCTTAGTGTGAGGGAAAGATTACGCAAGCAGCTTTTGTTGTTTCAGGGTCTGTATGTGATTAACCCTGGAGTGGAGTTTATTATGTTTATTTAGACCAGATGCAGGAGGAACACTGTTATGAGGAAGAACATGGGGCTGGCAGAGCTTTCAGCACAGATTGGGTAAGGATTTGTAGAGCCAGTGGCTGTGGTGGTCAAAAGACATATGTCGGGGATTATTTTGATTATATACAAGGGGAAACATGGTTTTACTGGGTGTGTGATAGGTTGGAAGTATGCTCCAGCAGTTACGTCAACACGTTTAGGGGACGCCTTGATTGGAGAGCATGACAGGATTTTGACAGCAACATTTAGCAGTAAAAAGGGAGCTTGGATCTGTTTCCACTTGCCTGTGGTGCTGTAGTGTCTCTGACCACAGTTATAACTCCATAAAACAAACTATTAACTATAAAATGCATTCAATTATATCTTAGCTAGTACTTTTCTGTTTAATGACATATTTGCAGTTCTTTTACAAACACATAAAGACAAAACTTAATCTGACGAATCTATTTTTTATAGCTGTATTGGTCACTGACCCTAAAGTCCTACATGTGACCAGGAGGTTGCTTTTGGAGATTTATGACTTTGGGCACATGTCAATTTATTACCTGGACACTTTGATTCACTTGACACTTGATTCTACATGTCCGTGATACTTTACTTATTTACTTATTCTTGTGCCTTGTTAGTGAGTGTCATGTTGGATTTCTGTAATGCAATTTGTTATGACAAAACTGCTGCTGTGCCTCAGGGTTCAAAACAATCCTTTAAATCTCTCTCTCTCTCGCTCTCTCTCTCTCTCTCTCTCTCTCTCTCTCTCTCTCTCTCTCTCTCTCTCTCTCTAAAACTATAAAAATAATGATGCTATGAAGGCACTTTCTGTGCAGGAATGCCAAAAATGCTTCATTTAGGGTTAAATGAACTGAAGTCCTCTTCATGTTTGTAGTAGACAGAAATTAAGTATTTTAAGGTTTAAGGAATCAGTTTTATATGCCACACTGTCTTTGTACAGTACAACCAGAAACCTAAATAGATAATAATGTAAATGTATTTAAAATATGCATTTATAGGCAAATCAAGTATTGTTGACATCTTACAGTTCTAGGCTCTCAGGCCTGATCCTGATTTTTCTCTATTTTCCTCACATTCTCCACTTCATAAAACATGCTTGTAGATAGATCAGATAAATAGTCCCTTTGTATTAATGTGCATGTGCCTTGCAGTGGACTGACATCCTATCTATGGTGTATTCCCACTTCATGACTAGTGTTTGTGAGAGCTCAGGGTCCACCACAACCCTGAACAGGATGGAATGTTACAAATGAATGAATGAATCACATTTACATTTGTTGAAGCACTTGTGCAGTTATTATTGGCACACCTGGATTTAGGAATCTTCTCTCAGAACCTCTACAGTTCCTCTGGATAGAGAGACATATTAGTATTAGTCTTTTCAGCTATTCAAGGACATTTGCAGAATTGTGCCAAATTTATATTGACTGAGTGGCTGTGTGTGTTAATCTTTAATCAAACAGTAAACCGTTATCCACTTTGAGGCTTTGGGTACCTTGGGGATGTTTTCTTCTTTTCCTCAATTCTGACAAGCCTGCCAGATCCTGCTACTGGAAAACATGACTTTTGTCACACACTGTATGTCTCAGTTTCATGCATGCTTCAGACCCTTCCCATTTTCATAATTGCAGGAAGGGCAGGGACCAATGATGTAAGTACTACTGATAGAGACAGTCTGCATATCTTGTGTTATCACTGCCCTGACCCATGGTGTGTTAGTTTGAGGTAGTTTTGTATGGGCTTACTGTATGGACAGTTTAGAGCCAAATAGAAAACCAGCCAAGTGTGTTGGCAGAACTTCTAATATAGCAGCCCAAGTTTAAACACACCCATGGCAAGTCTGTGTTTTTGCAGCTAAGATTGGAAGAAACCTATGTGAATCAGCCTACACAGATATGTGACTACAGCTAAAGATAAACATCTTTTCAATGGTATCTTTCAGCATGTCTTGTTTTCTGTAGTAGCTCACAAAATATATATGATATACTCTATGAATGTTTATTACTTTATGATCAAGTTATGTTTGCAGTAATGTAGTATATATAAATATTTTTATATTTCCAATATTTTCTATTCTCTCCAAAGCTCATGGCGTAAATAATCTATAAATTATCTGAACAGCTGTGTGTGTGTGTGTGTGTGTGTGTGTGTGTGTGTGTGTGTGTGGGAAAGAGAAAGACACAGATATTTGCACAGTTAAAGAACAACAACACCTTACTTGCATCTTTTTCGTATTCATAGTTTGCATGGCTCTAAAAATACATTATAAAATGTAAGATTAATGCAGGCAATTTTTAAAATAATTCTAATTTAATTGGTCATGGATTTTAAGCATATGTTACCACTACATACATTTCTTGTTAGTTTCACTGTAGTTACTGAATAATTCATAGTAGTTACTGAATAATATGCTCCAAGTGAAATACCTTTAAGATTTCAAGAGGTTAAAATGAGGTGAACGTTATCTACCTGCTGTTAAGCTAACACAGAGACATAGATATGAGGAAATCTAACAGGAACAAACTAAATCAAAGAGAAGTTGCTTTAACTGCATTAGTTGGAAGTAGTTTGCATTTTTTGCATTGCTGTACAAATGCTGCAAAGTTGGTAAAGATGACTGAACGTTAAATTGCATTCCATTTGTTGAAGTTTGTCAAAGTGCTTCTCTAGCCCAATCATTGAGCTTTTTATTCATTTCAATTTAATGAGTTTTATTAGCATGACTGTGCCTACAATGTTGCCAAAGCTGGTAACTAAAGTGAAATATATATACACTTCTTGCCTACAATGTTTCTGGGATTATAGGATAAACCCCAGGTCCACCAAGAGCCTTTCTGGACAATAACATACAGACAATAATATATATTCAGCTGAAATGGTGCAGTGTTTAATATCTGTGACAGACATACTCACACCCCCCCCCCAACCACCCCCCCAGCCCCTCAACCCTAACAGTCCCTCAGCAGATTGCACTACAATATGCATGCGCTATGTGTGTGAAAATTATTGTGTTTTAGCACCAGCAAATACACCAGAATATTGTGAAAGCATACAATATTTACACGTTGCCTGTTGCCACAAACCTTCCAGGAACAACTAGAGCTCTTATTTTACCCCCTATCTGATGAGAGAATGCCTGTTTGTCGGGCACTGAAAGACAGGAGGAGGGGTGATGGAGCGACGGGTAGATGACAGAGATGAAGGGAAAGAAGAGTTACTGAGAAAATAATGAAGGGAGCCTGGTTGTCTGTGCACTCAGAAAGGCAGACAAGAGGCACCAGTTCCATTTTTTGTGTGTTTTCCAGAGGAAAGCAGTAAAAGTTTTTAAAGTAATTTTGTGACTGTTTGCCAGCTACATGCTAAATAATTACATTAGATTAACAGCCCAACCCATACTGTAGAAAACCATGTATATTAGTTTCTGATCATTAATTCTAACATATCAGAATCAGATCATTGTTTAAGCAAATGTTATTACATTTTATGAGGGACTTTATAGAAGAGTTAAAGCAGGGTAAAAGCTATTGGCTCTATAATATACTGGCCTTGATTAAATTCTTAGTAAATGTCTTAATTTAGGTAATCTGCTAAGATAGATAAGGTTATTGTGGTTATGTAGTTGTTTGTGTTTGTCTTTTATATTTATCGTAATCCAAGTTTTGACAGCTAAGATACCATGTGTAAAACATTAGATTTATTTGAAATTATGTCACTTACCCGAATGACCAAGGTGTCTGTAACAAAACATATTCTGTTAAAATTAGTTGAATATGACACAATTTACACCTTTGTCTCTAGTAGTACTGACTTACAGTATAAACATGCAAATATAATAAGGTATACTAAGTTTTTTTTTCTCCCAAATAAAGTACTATAGACTGTGACCATGTACTCTACCATCTAGTTTGTGAATTTTAGAAGAGTATTTTTTTCTCAGATGGAACTAAAGTTTTTAACTAACCAGAAGTATAAGTCGTTTCTTAGTCAATGGGAAAATGACATCAAATGCATGCAAAGCAATAGCGGTAATTTTTTTAAATATTAGGAAAAAAAATGACACAACAATAATTTAATTTAACTAATTTAAGGCAAGGGGGGCACGGTGGCTTAGTGGTTAGCACGTTCGCCTCACAACTCCAGGGTTGGGAGTTTGATTGCCGCCTCCACCTTGTGTGTGTGGAGTTTGCATGTTCTCCCCGTGCCTCGGGGGTTTCCTCCGGTTACTCCGGTTTCCTCCCCCGGTCCAAAGACATGCATGGTAGGTTGATTGGCATCTCTGGAAAAATTGTCCGTAGTGTGTGTGATTGTGTGAGTGAATGAGAGTGTGTGTGTGCCCTGCGATGGGTTGGCACTCCGTCCAGGGTGTATCCTGCCTTGATGCCCGATGACGCCTGAGATAGGCACAGGCTCCCCGTGACCCGAGGTAGTTCAGATAACCGGTAGAAAATGAATGAATGAATTTAAGGCAAGGGTCTTTGGCCATCTTGAAAATTTCTTTTCATCTATTGTAAGCACCTGGTAGCCCCACCCCTCTTCTACTACATAATCAAAGTTGCAAGCTTTGAGTGTATGAAATGTCCATGAGTGCCCTACTCACACTTTTTATATTACACAATGAAACACAATTTTATATTGTCTTAAAGAATAGTTCATGGGCATGTGAGACACCATGGCACAGTAGCTTCAGCAGCATCTAGTTTTTATAAATCTACTTGTTTTTCTTCAATCTGTCTGTTTGATCTAGAATGGATTTACCAATTTACCAAGTCTTGCTTACTAGACAAAACACGTGTTAAAACTGTGTATTTACTGAGTGTCATTGTGGACCTTTGATTTACAATTAGGCTACGTGTAGTCTGTGTTATTCATCTTAGTGTTTTTCTTCTAAGTAACTGATGTGTGAATGGAACCCTGCATGGCATACACACAGCAACGTATTCCAGACAAAACAAGACATGTTTACATGAACTTCAAAAGAAAAAGCTTAATCAAACAAAAATCCATGAAATTCCAGCTGTTGTAGTGATCTCATATGTGTGCTGTAATGTATGTGGCTTTCATATTTTACCCATGATGAATAGATTCCTAGATATGACTGTTATATTTAAATTATTGATAAAATAAAGCAGTAACTTAAAGCAAATTTGATTTAAACTTTTGTATGTAAAAATAAAGTGTAATTTGTTTATATTTGTTTCTACCATAGGTATCAAATCCACACTGGGCTTCAACACTCTATAATCCATGCTTCCCAACCCAACTGCCTCCCCCTAGAAAACATCACACTCCCCCAAAAGCTCAAGAATGCAGGATATGCTACACACATGGTTGGCAAGTGGCACCTTGGTTTCTACAAGCGTGGCTGCATGCCTACACAGCGTGGCTTTGACACTTTTTTCGGTTCCCTTCTAGGGAGTGGTGACTACTATAGCCACTACAAATGTGACAGCCCTGGAATGTGTGGCTTTGACTTACATGAAGGAGAGGAAGCTGCGTGGGAACAAGACCAAGGCATCTATTCCACTCACATGTATACTGAAAAGGCATTGCGTATTTTAGCATCGCACAACCCCAGACAACCTATTTTCCTGTATTTGGCATACCAGGCAGTACACTCACCTCTGCAGGTTCCCGCTCGCTATCTTAAACGCTATAAATCCATTCCAAATCTGCAGCGACGCAAGTATGCAGCCATGGTCAGCTGCTTGGATGAGGCTATGCGAAATTTAACTCTTGCACTCAAACGCTACGGCTACTATGACAACATGGTCTTTGTGTACTCTTCAGACAATGGGGGTCAACCTCTGGCAGGTGGCAGTAACTGGCCTCTAAGAGGTAGTAAGGGAAGCTACTGGGAGGGTGGTATACGGGCAGTGGGATTTGTGCACAGCCCTCTACTTGTAAGGAGAGGTACTTGTAAGGCCCTAATACACATTACTGACTGGTACCCAACCCTGGTAACACTTGGTGAAGGAACACTTGATGAGAATCAGAACCTGGATGGCTATGACGTTTGGGAGTCAATCAGCGAAGGCCGCCCCTCTCCACGTCATGACATTCTCCACAACATAGATCCCATTTACACTAAAGCTAAGAATGGCTCCTGGAAGGCAGGATATGGAATCTGGAACACAGCTATCCAGGCAGCTCTTCGTGTTGGGGACTGGAAACTCCTGACGGGTGTTCCAGGCTACAGCGACTGGATTCCACCACAAACCTTTTCCAAGCAGATGTTGAGTAATCGCTGGCACAGGGAACGTGTGCGATGGGATCGAGGCAAGACGTTATGGCTTTTTAACATCACAGCTGACCCTTTTGAGCGTGTGGACCTGTCGAGACGTTACCCACACATAGTGAAAAAGATGCTACTCAGGCTTTTGCAGTTCAACAAGACAGCTGTCCCATGCCGCTACCCATCCAAGGACTATCGGTCCAATCCTCAGTACAATGGAGGGGTCTGGGGACCTTGGTTCTCAGATATTAATGAACAAGAGAATGAAAATAATAACATTCTTTCCAATAATTTACAGAAAATCAAAAAAGAGAAAAAACGAAAGCATAAAGAAAAGCTGAAAAGGAAAGCTGACGACTTCTTGGTTTTCATTTGAAGTGACTTGTAAAGACCCCAGTACTCAGGGACTGACAGGCAGACTTTATCTGTTCACATTATATTTCATTGACAGAGTTTTATATTAATATAAATTTACCTCTAGTTAGATATTTTATGCATCTGTTATGCATCTGATTCTTATGAAGAATCCCACTTAAACACTGCTGTTTTTCCAGCTTAGAATTGGACAATGTTTGTTAGATTTTTTTTTAATGAGAGATATATTTATTTTTTAGATTTTATTGCATGCTCAACCTTCCTTGCCAACACATTGTTTTATAATTTGTAGTCTTTTTTGTAGGGTTTCTTTACTGATAAACCTATGTTCAATACATGATTTTTCACACATTTAGAATTTCTCACTAGAGATTTTTTCTTTTGTTTGTTCTTTTGTGTTGTTTGGTCCATTCTTAGTTAAAGTTGAATGTAAAGCAATAAAATAAAAAATGTGAAATGTGAAAAAATATCCTGCCTTTTGCTTGGTTTTTGTCCATCTTCATCCTGTTTAGACATATAATATCTGTTGGGCCCTTGTGTGCTCATATTACAGGATGTGGAAAGATGTATACCATGTATGCATCCAATCATACAGAGCATGATAAACATTTATCAGAATGGTTGAATAGTCAAGTCTATCTGCACAAAAAATGAAATTATTCTATAAAATGAACTAATATTGTCTGTCATTTTGGAACAAAAGCATTATCAAAAGCATTATTTTTTGTTCTTTTGCTGTCTGTATTATGTGTTTTCTTTCAGTTAAATGGACACAGGGAACACTATCAAAAATTCTCAACAGTGTTGAATCTTTAAACAAGTATGTACTTAAAATTGCAAGACAGATGACTACTATACAAACAGCTGCATAGCACATTTTACAACATGATTCATAACATTGCATGGTTACTTTAATTCATTCGTGTAATTCATTCAAGGTCATCATTATGTGTAATAAAAAGAATCTGAATTTTTTCAACAAATCCGGCTGTCACTAAGCTTACTAACAGAGAAGATGGAAAGTTGTGTCTTACTCTTTCTAGACCGCTGTAGATTCGGAAAAGCATAGTATTAAGATTGCCCATGTATACAAACTGTAAATCCTACAGCAAATCTTTATACTTTGGCACCTCTGCTCATCTATAAAAAAGGACTGGAAGTTGTGCAGTAGGAGAAAGGTTTAGCGTTTCAGTGGGGAAAAAAATTCAGCTTTTGTAATGATACTTAAAGTGCAGCGGTGGCTCAAGTGGTTAAGTCTTTGGGTTGTTCATCAGAAGGTTGTGTTTCAAAGTCCCCTCTGCCACTGCTGGGCCTCTGAGCAAAGCCCTCAATCTTCCCTGCTCCAGGGGCATTGCATCATAGCTGCCCGTATACTCAGACCCCAACATCCAATGCTGGGAAATGAGAAGAAAAGTGCTCTACTGTGCTTTAATGTGTGCTTGTACTGTGTTTTAATGTGTGTGGCCATAATAAAATTTAAAATGTGGTGGGAGAGCCTCATGTTCTAATAGTGTTTTGCACGATTATGATTGCAGTGAATTTTTCATCCTGTTCCACATCAAACCACATTGGAGTATCATGTATTTCACCCACCTCTTAAACATACACATAAAGTCTGCAGCCAGGCATTACTCATGGTGAACTATTTCACAGGACCTCCCATTCAGGTGCAAAATCTCTATAAAGCTTCTGAGGTTTTCGGGGGACAGTTCACCCTCATGAACCTCATGAAGGTCTAGTACATTTGTCATCCATAAGAAAAGCCAGATTAGTTTCGGAGGGAAAATATTAATGACACATTTGGGTGTTGGTTGCTGAATATATGAGAAATTATGTAATGTTCCTGTTGTAGAGCTATATCTGTTAACAAGCTCACTCACTCTGCAGAGGAATTGTAATCCTGATTACTGAAGAAATCCATGGCAATGTTTTACAAACCTAACTAGAAATCATTTTCATGAGGTTATTGTAGAAATCTACATCACCACATGAAGTTCAGATGCATTAAAGTAATGAAAAACAAACCAAATTACTTTGTAGAAGTAATAAACCTCTAAAGAGAATTGGTTCAAGAACCCTTGTTACTTTCATAAGATTTTCCCCATCACCTTCTCACCCCCTTTCCCCAAATTAAAAATAAATACTAATCTAGCACTGAATACGGCAAGGCCATTTCTTTTACAAAACACTTAAATATAAAGCCACAGCATTAACAATGAAAGAATACAGCTAGGATTGCGACCAAATACAAACTTACAGCCAAAAACCAGGGAAGACTTTTCCACGGGAAAAGTCACGAAGTACTTTTGCCTCACAGCAAATCAAAGCCTGGCCACCTCATATGGGGTAAATCATGGCAGACCGTAAACTGAGAGTATCTAGCGTAAGTGTTTTTGGTAGGTGTTCAACAGCATTACTTAATCCCCATCTGTTCAAAGTGAGAAATATTCTATAGCGAGAGGCCTGTGTGCTTTTTAATAAAATGAGAACATTCTTTATATTTAATGACATGTATCATCTACTTTGCACAGCTCACATTGCAGAACACACTGT